>NW_024070188.1:88410082-88438579 GCF_014754425.2 Oryx dammah | reverse complement strand
GGGCGGGGCCTCGGGCGGCGCGGGGTGGGCGGGGCCTCGGGCGGCGCGGGGTGGGCGGGGCCTCGGGCGGCGCGGGGTGGGCGGGGCCTCGGGGTCCCCAGAGGCCAGAGGCTTGGGGGGTGGGCCCGGGTGGAAAGTGGGGTTCGGCCGGGAGGCGGGGGGAAATAGTCGCCTTTGGATGGTGTCAGGTGCACGCCCGCGGGTCGCTGCTGTGGAAGACGGGCTGAAGTCCTGGGTCCCCCACTGGCTTCCCAAGGTGAGGCCGGAAGTGTGCGTGCCGGGTAGGTGTGTGTGCACGCTCGTCGGGAGCGCACACCTCCCCGCGCCGTGCACTGGGGGGTGTGTGGACGTGCAAACGCTGCGTTGCCGTGCTTTCCACCCTGCGTGTTCGCACAGCTGCGCTGTCACGTGTGGAGGAAGGTGGTCCCAAACCACTAGCACTTCAAGGGGAAAGCTGTAGATTCTAGAATCCCCCGACGCCCGCTCGGCGAGTCTGCAGCCAGTCCTCAGAGTCGGCTTTCTCCAGGAGCCCGGGGCTCCAACGTGCTGGCGTGCGGGTGACCATCTGAGTTACAAATGAGAGAAAGGAAAAGGCGCGGTTTCCTGGCAGGTCTGTTCAAACTGACATGTGCCTTTCCAGACAGACTTACACGTGGGTGTGTTACATACACAGAGTACTTTTTTCACTTCCCTAATTTGGATGCTATGCTTACTACTGTTTAATTTACTAACTTCACTCAATAAATCCTGATCGTTTTTTAACGGGTACATATATATTCTGCCTCTCTCTTTTTAACTCCTATGTATGGACAGAGGAGCCTGGTAGGCTGCAGTCCATGAGGTCGCGAAGAGTCAGACACGACTGAGCAACTTCACTTTCACTTTTCACTTCCATGCATTGGAGAAGGAAATGGGAACCCACTCCAGTGTTCTTGCCTGGAGAATCCCAGGGATGGCGGAGCCTGGTGGGCTGCCGTCTATGGGGTCGCACAGAGTCAGACACAACTGAAGCGACTTAGCAGCAGCAGCAGTATTCTTTTTAAGGATGTTTCACAGCTATTCTTTGTAATAGGCTCTGATTTATTTGCATTTGTTTTGTCTGTTATGAAATTTACTCATACCAGTGGTTTAAAATCAAAAGAAAGCAGAAAATGCTAAAAGTATCTGCATCCTCCCTACTCACCTAGGTCTCACCTGGTGCCATACCCTGCTGCTGCTGCTGCTAAGTCACTTCAGTCGTGTCCGACTCTGTGTGACCCCATAGATGGCAGCCCACCAGGCTCCCCCATCCCTGGGATTCTCCAGGCAAGAACACTGGAGTGGGTTGCCATTTCCTTCTCCAATGCATGAAAGTGAAAAGTGAAAGGGAAGTCGCTCAGTCGTGTCTGACTCTTCGTGACCCCATGGACCGCAGCCTACCAGGCTCCTCTGTCCATGGGACTTTCCAGGCAAGAGTACTGGAGTGGGGTGCCATCGCCTTCTCCGTAGTGAAAGCTCATCACTCGGTTGTGTCTAACTCTTTGTGACCCCATGGACTATACAGTCCATGGAGTTCTCCAGGCCAGAATACTGAAGTGGGTAGCCTTTCCCTTCTCCAGGGGATCCTCTCAACACAGGGATCGAACCCAGGTCTCCCCCAGCTATTAATACAATTAAGTTTGTTTTTAGTTCTTTTTTAGTTCTTCTGGTTCTTTTTAACTCTAAATAACATATATCCTGACCCATCAACCATAAAAAACATCTTTTCAAAGAATAAAATTTTATCTTTTCTTTCAACTGCTAATTTTAAAAATTACATACTTTTACTTTTAACAGTGGAAGATTTTGTGAGTTTTAAATTATTTACCTAAGTCATTATTTATAAATTTACATATTACCCATTGGCTCCCTGCAAAGGGAGATGAGGAAGTTAGTGTCCCTATACTCTCTTCCACCCATGTTACTATTTCAAGTTTTATCTTTATACTATCAAGAACTTGCATTCCCTTCTGTACTTATAATTACATTTCAGACTTTGTCCATAACTGATGGAAAACAGTCAGCAGCATTCACAGTACTCGGGGCACATCAGGTCTGTAGGCAGAGCCCATATGCCCTCAGCTGAACCTTTTCTGCCCCCAGGCCAGCCTCTGGCTTTGGCTTTTTTAGCCACCAGAGCCTGGTCTGCCTGCATTGGGGGAAGACCTGAGGTGCCAGGGGATTTGTGCCTCCTGACAGTGCCTGCAATCGCAGACAGTGAATAGATAAGGACCCCCAGCTCTGTCACCCCTGGGGGCAGGAGGTTCATCTCATGTGTGTCCACTAGCTTCCAGTGTTGGGGTGCAGGTTCTGGTTAAATGGCAACAGGCTTTATGAGTTTCCTTCACCGCCTGGTCCTGTTTCCCTGCTCACGCTGGTGTTTCCTGGGATCCCCTCCCAAGGCCCTCAAACCAAGACAGTGCCCCCAGACTGAGTCACGTGAGGCAGGCACAGGGATGGGGTCTGGAATCGGTTCCTTATCAGTCAGATGGCAGCAAGGACCCACCGTGGTGGTAGGCGGGGTGATGGCAACCCTGGAAAGGTGCCACAGCTTTGTGGTTGTGGCCAAGCGGGAAGGGGGTGCATGGGGGGGTGCTGACTTGTGCAATCCCTCCAGCATTTGGGGAAGTGGGGGCGATGGTAATTTTAAAGATTGTGGAGTCAGTTTTTTTTTTTTTTTTTAATGATAGAAAAATGCTGAAGGAAGAATATGACAGCCAACTATCAGCCCAGAGTGTGTGCCCATGAAATCACTTTGGTGGCTTGAAACCCACTATGGTAGGAAGCACTCAGGAAATGGGCAAGCACTCTAAGTTAGAGCTCAAGGGGGAGAAACCAGCTGTTGAACACTTCCTAGCACGTTTCCCTTCACTTCACTGGGTTTCCTGAGTCTGAGGATTTATTGCGGTTGTTGTTGTAAAGCCGCGAAGTCGTGTCCCACTCTCTTTGCAACCCGGTGGACTACCGCACGCCAGGCTGCCCTCCTTCACCGTCTCCCAGAGTTTTCTCAAACTCTTGTCCATTGATTCCGTGATGCCATCCCAACGCCTCATCCTCTGCTGCCCCGTTCTCCTCCTCCTTTTCCTGAGGATTTCTACCACTTGTTAATAATTCTCTAGGCCTCCTGGCCCTGCTAAGCCTCAGTTTCCTCAGCTATGGAGCATTAACCTACCTCACAGGTTTTTCTGTCATTTAAAATACCGTAGACAAGGATCTGACCTGTTGGCGGAGGCGAGATGAAAGAGGGCAGCAGGGGCTTGCAGGCAGGCAGTAGGCCACGGTGCACATCTTTATTTGGCCCTGGCTAGGTCGGCCCCTGGAGTTCTTGTTTCAGCTGAGCTGTGCTTCTCCATTTTGATTCTTTGAGCAGCTTTGGAAGGTAACTTTCTAAGTCACTAGGGTGTAATTTCAATTACTACTCTATCAAAAAAGTTAATGTAACGCTTAACTTGCTCCCAGAGAGTCATTTATACAGTGGGGGAATTTGCCTTAAAATGCACTTGTGTTTCCTATCGTAAAGTCCATAGAGTGAAAGTTCTGTTAAAATATTCATTTCCTTCAGCACTTTAACGCTGAGAAGGTCACTATTTATAATTTGTGAATGTGGGATTTTTAATAATGCTGTTGTTCAGTCGCTAAGTTGTGCCAACTTTTTCCGACCCCATGAACTACAGCACTCCAGGCTTCCCTGCTTAAAGTTCATTTTCATAATTGAAGGAAACATACTATTCCGTTTTTAAATATCCAAAATAAGCCTTAAATTAAGGGCAAAGAAATGAGAAATGCATTCTTATCTGACTTGGGAGCTAAGAGAGCTCTTCATGTATTAATTTTCATATCACCAAAATTGTTGGATAAAAGGCTAAAAAATATTTGAAATGATAAAAAAGATACCCTTAGATGTGGTAATTATGTGCTCACATATAGCTTGTTCTTGTACTTACTCGTTTACCCTCCATGTTTTCTTTAAAAACACCAGTGCACAGTTGATGAGTTTGCATTGTTCAATTCGCCTCCTTATAAGAGTCATTCAATTTACCACTATTTTTCACAGCTTTATTGAGAAATAATTCACATGTCACACACTCATCCATTTAAATCATGCAAGTCAATGGTTCTAGTACATTGGCAGAGTTGCGCACCGTCTGCCACTGCTGCCGCTAAGTGGCTTCAGTCGTGACCGACTCGCAGTGACCCCCGAGACGGCAGCCCGCCAGGCTCCGCCGTCCCCGGGAGTCTCCAGGCAAGAACACTGGAGCGGGCTGCCGTTTCCTTCTCCAGCGCAGGAAAGCGGAAAGGGAAAGCGACATCACCACGTCCTAAGTTTAGAATATTTCTGTCCTCCCTGAAGGAAGCCCCTTACCCATTGGCAGTCACTCTCCACCCTACCTCACAGCCCCAGGCAACCGCTAATCTACTTCAGGCTTCTGAATTTAGCCTATTCTGGTCAATTTCTACAGATGGAGTCATCTTTTGTAACAGGCTTATTGCTCTTAGCGTGATGTTCTCAAGGTTTATCCGTGTTGTGGCTTGAATCTGTCCTTCATTTTCCTATTACTATTAATATGCACTAATATTGCATTCTATGGTTATAACTCATTTATCTATTCATCAGTCGGTGGATGTTTAGAATGCTTCCTATTTAGGGTTATTATGAAAAACACAGCTATAAACACTCATGTAAAAGTCTTTGTGTGAACATATATTATTCACTGTATTTCTTACACCTAAAAATAAAGACAATGTGACCAAAAAAAGTGAAAAGAGTCCTTGGGCTCAGAAGTGCAGAAATGAGGGTGCAGAGGGGCTTCCCTGGTGGTTCAGTGGTTAAAACTTTGGGCTTCCACTGCAGGAGGCACAGGTTCAATCCCTGGTCAGGGAAGTTCCACCTGCTGCGATACAGCCAAAAAAAAAAAAACCTGAGCGCGCAGAGAAGATGGACTCGAGAGATGTGAATATGTTATAGAAACAAACCCTTTAATTAGATTCTGATAATAAATTCAGGAGGTAGGACTAGGGGAAATGCCTTCTGACTTCCTACTTGCATATTCCTGGCATAGAAAGTCCCTGTTTCTTTAATATTAAAACATTGAAAATGTATATTGACTCATGGGGATCCTCTTTCCTTCTGCACTTGGGAGCATTCATGCTTTCATTCTCGGGGTCAGCCATCCCGTGCTTGAAAGAGTCGGGATAGTTTAGACAGAGGTGGGGGGTGAGTGCAGTGCTTCGTGACCTGTAAGCTCTGATAAATGTTTCATAGATTGTGCAAGACACTGACATGCTGGGAAAGAAACACCCAGGCTTCCCCTCCTGGTATGTTCATCACGTTACTGAAGCGACTTCATTCATTATTTCAATGAGGATTTAGTAGCTGGTTTTACGTCATGGTTAAAAGTATGGACTTTTAAGTCACGTTGAGTTCAAATCCTCTTGGTTGAGCTAACTGGGGCGTTCCTTAATCTCTCTGTGCCTTGATCTCTAATTTGCAAACAGGGTCAAAGTCTTCATGTGTGGGCATATGTATAGTGAGAAGGATTGCTTAGATCATACTGAAGGTCTGAAACACAGAAATCACGATAAGAATATGGACTATTATTAGTGGTTATAGACAGCCTCATGGCATTTTTATTTCCATGATTTATTATTGTTTAGCCACGAAGTCATGTCTGACTCTTTGTGAACCCATGGACTTAGCCCACCACGCTCCTCTGTCCGTGGGATTTCCCAGGCAAGAAGACTGGAGTGGGTTCCCATTTCCTTCTCCAGGGGTTCTTCCCAGCCCAGGGATCGGACCCACGTCTGCTGCATTAGCAGGTGGATTCTATAGCACGGAGCCACCAGGGAGGTCCCCTTGTCCCTGATCCTCTGAGCTAATTTTTGTGTTTGTCTGTTTGTTTTAGCTCATTTTATGGATGAGACAAGTAATCCTCAAGAGAAGGTAAGCAGCTTGCCCACAGTCATATGGTGGCAAACATAAACAATTAAAGTCTACCTGGTTCGCACGATAGTTTATGAAAATACTCCTCTCAATGTTTATATAATATAACTTAATTAAATCAAGTGGAATTAAAGAGATAGAAGAAAAATGGAGGTGGCCAGGATACACGGAAGAACTGTACAAAAAAGATCTTCACGACCCAGATAATGATGATGATGTGATCACTAATCTAGAGCCAGACATCTTGGAAAGTGAAGTCAAGTGGGCCTTAGAAAGCATCACTATGAACAAAGCTAGTGGAGGTGATGGAATTCCAGTGGAGCTGTTTCAAATCCTGAAAGATGATTCTGTGAAACTGCTGCACTCAATATGCCAGCAAATTTGGAAAACTCAGCAGTGGCCACAGGACTGGAAAAGGTCAGTTTTCATTCCAATTCCAAAGAAAGGCAATGCCAAAGAATGCTCAAACTACCGCACAATTGCACTCATCTCACACGCTAGGAAAGTAATGCTCAAAATTCTCCAAGCCAGGTTTCAGCAATACCTGAACCGTGAACTCCCTGATGTTCAAGCTGGTTTTAGAAAAGGCAGAGGAACCAGAGATCAAATTGCCAACATCTGCTGGATCATGGAAAAAGCAAGAGAGTTCCAGAAAAACATCTATTTCTGCTTTATTGACTATGCCAAAGCCTTTGACTGTGTTGATCACAATAAACTGTGGAAAATTCTGAAAGAGATGGGGATACCAGCCCACCTAACCTGCCTCTTGAGAAATCTGTATGCAAGTCAGGAAGCAACAGTTAGAACTGGACATAGAACAACGGACTGGTTCCAAATAGGAAAAGGAGTACGTCAAGGCTGTATATTGTCACCCTGCTTATTTAACTTCTATGCAGAGTACATCATGAGAAACGCTGGACCAGAAGAAACACAAGCTGGAATCAAGATTGCCAGGAGAAATATCAATAACCTCAGATATGCAGATGACACCACCCTTTTGGCAGAAAGTGAAGAGGAGCTAAAAAGCCTCTTGATGAAAGTGAAAGAGAAGAGTGAAAAAGTTGGCTTAAAGCTCAACATTCAGAAAACGAAGATCATGGCATCCGGTCCCATCACTTCATGGGAAATAGATGGGGAAACAGTGGAAACAGAGTCAGAGTTTATTTTGGGGGGCTCCAAAATCACTGCAGATGGTGACTGCAGCCATGAAATTAAAAGACACTTACTCCTTGGAAGAAAAGTTATGACTAACCTAGATAGTATATTCAAAAGCAGAGACATTACTTTGCCGACTAAGGTCCATCTAGTCAAGGCTATGGTTTTTCCTGTGGTCATGTATGGATGTGAGAGTTGGACTGTGAAGAAGGCTGAGCGCCGAAGAATTGATGCGTTTGAACTGTGTTGTTGGAGAAGATTCTTGAGAATCCCTTGGACTGCAAGGAGATCCAGCCAGTCCATTCTGAAGGAGATCAACCCTGGGATTTCTTTGGAATGAATGATGCTAAAGCTGGAACTTCAGTACTTTGGCCACCTGATGCAAAGAGTTGACTCATTGGAAAAGACTCTGATGCTGGGAGGGAATGGGGGCAGGAGGAGAAGGGGACGACCGAGGATGAGATGGCTGGATGGCATCACGGACTCGATGGACGTGAGTCTGAGTGAACTCCGGGCGATGGTGATGGACAGGGAGGCCTGGCGTGCTGCGATTCATGGGGTCGCAGAGAGTCGGACACGACTGAGCGACTGAACTGAACTGAAGAAGATAGAGAGCGCAGGCAATAGGAAAGGTGCTCTACCATTCACAGCCACTAGGGGGCGGCGTGCACCAGAACAACCTGCAAGGATCCCGTTTTCCATTTTCATTAATCTCTCAACGATATGATAGCTAATCCTATCACGGGGAGTTAATGGACTCCCCACTTAGCTGATGGCTTCTAATTAGATATCCTTCAGTACTGAGAACAATGTGAAAGTGGTTTTCTTCTACCCCAGGACTTCTCTGAGGTTTTTTAATTTAGCTTTATAATGCTTAGCCCTCTTTATGAATTTAATTATCTTGTTGCTAAGTGCGTGTCTATGCATAAGTAGTTGATACAAAAGCCATTGCTATGGTACCCTATCAGTGCACAGTACATTCACACCTTGGAAACTTGCATTCTTGGTGTTTCAGAAGCTTCTTGAAGAATTGAGATTTTTAAAAATTACTGTGAATTGTTGTTACTATTTTGATTCATTATTTTAACCCATTAGTTAAATACCTTTGATGCCGAAGTGCAGAGTTTGATCACTATATCAGAGCTAAGATAAACTCATTAGAACCATTAGATGTAACTGAAGGAAATAGAATTTAATACTATTATAGAAATTAGGTGTCACTAATGGTAAAGAGAAATTTGTATGCAGGTCAAGAAGAAAGTTAGAACTGGACATGGAACAACAGACTGGTTCCAAACTGGGAAAGGAGTACATCAAGGCTGTGTATTGTCACCCTGCTTATTTAACTTATATGCAGAGTACATCATGCAAAATGCTAGGCTGGATGAAACAGAAGCTGAAATCAAGATTGCAGGGAGAAATATCAATGACCTCAGATATGCAGAAAGTGAAGAGGAACTAGAGAGCCTCTTGATGAAAGTGAAAGAGGAGAGTGAAAAAGCTGGCTTAAAACTTGACATTCAGAAAACTAAAATCATGGCATCTGTTCCCATCACTTCATGGCAAATAGATGGGGAAACAGTGGAAACAGTGCTAGACTTTCGTGAGCTCCAAAATCACTGCAGATGGTGAATCACTGCAACCCTGAAATTAATAGACACATGCTCCTTGGAAGAAAAGCTATGACCAACCCAGACAGCATACTAAAAAGCATAGACATTACTTTATCCAGAAAGACCCATATAGTCAAGGCTATGGTTTTTCTAGTAGTCATGTATGGATGTGAGAGTTGGAGCATAAAGAAAGCTGAGTGCCAAAAATTGATGCTTTTGAACTGTGGTGTTGGAGAAGACTCTTGAAAGTCCCTTGGACTGCAAGGAGATCCAACCAGTCCATCCTAAGGGAGATCAGTCCTGGGTGTTCATTGGAAGGACTGATGTTGAAGCTGAAACTCCAGTACTTTGGCCACCTGATGCAAAGAACTGAGTCATTGGAAAAGACCCAGATGCTGGGAAAAGATTGAAGGCAGGAGGAGAAGGGGATGACAGAGGATGAGATGGTTGGATGGCATCATTGACTCAATGGACATGAGTTTGCGCAAGCTGTGGGAGATGGTGATGGACAAGGAGGCCTGGCATACAGCAGTCCATGGGGTCACAAAGAGCTGGACACAACTGGGCGACTGAACTGAACTGAGTGTTAAAGAACCCACCTACCAATGCAGGAGACATAAGAGATCCTGGTTCGATTCCTGGGTCAGAAAGATCCCTTGGAGGAGGAAAGGGCCACCCACTCCAGTATCCTTGCTTGGAGAATCCCATGGACGGAGGAGCCCAGCAGGTTACAGTCTGTGGGGTCACAAAGGGTCAGACGTGACTGAGTGTATGTGTGTGTGCGCGCACATTGATACGATTATAAGTCCAAAATGGGTGTGAATTTACTCTCTAAACATGGGTGAGACAGAAAATTAGGCTGATTAAATTGGTGAACTAAAAATTGCACAAGAAGAATAACGTATACACAACATACAAAGATCGGGATATATTCACTGAAAGAACTCCTAGCCCCTTAAAATACCTTTCATATATATGTGTGTCTATATACATAGAGCAACCTCTTCTTTTTGCTTTTGCCTTTTCTATACTTCTGACTCTAAAACAGCGGTTCTCGACTGGCGTTTTGCCCTCCTCGGGGACATCTGCAAACATTCTGGTTGATGGGGAGAGGGCTCCCTGCTCCTGGGGTGCCGTGGGTGGAGGCCAGGCACGCTGTGGGACACCCTTCAGTGCCCAGAGCATCCCACGGCAAAGTGCTGTCAGGCTTAGAGCATCAGTCCAGCCCGTGTTGAGAAATCACGTTGTAGAACCACACCCTGACCTCAGTGCGATGCAGCCGCAAGTGGCCAACCTTGTGGCCCATCCTCTGTAAGGTTTTCGGTCCGGGTTCAGTTCCTCTTGCCTCTTAACACAAGACCTCTTTCTCACCTGCTGAAGCCACTGCCAGCTCTTAGTAGCTTTGTGTTAAGAACCCAGTGAAACTTTGCCCAGTGAAACTCTAAAGCCAACAGGGAGCAAAATAATTTTGCTTTTGACAGAAAAATGTATGTGGAACAAGTTATTTTTAAGATAGAAAGGTATTCACACATTCATTTTATTATAAGAAACTTTAAGGAAAATGTTAAATCTTTAAGAAAGGCCACTTCAAGTTGCTCTGAGAGCCTTAGGCAGAAGATCTACTTTCCCTGTGACTGGTAAGTCAACCACGTATCTGAGATTTAACAGCCTAAGCATATCAAGTGCTAGAGGGTTCTGGTTTTGGTTTTCAACTTAAAACTTACAGAATGTGACAGACCTATGTACCCAGATTTACCAATGGTCACCATCTTGCTGTATTAACCGTATCATCGTATCTATCACCTATCAGGGTATATCTATATATTGATTAGTTCATTGATCTGTTCGAAACCATTTGAGAGTGAGTGGCAGACACTGGGTCCCTTTACCCTCAAACACTTCACTGTGGACTTCCTGAGAATAAGAACTTTGCCCCACACGGTAGCGAGATTCTGATCAGGAAACTGACCATTGTTACCATACGACTGTCGGCTGGCACGCTGGTGGGGTGAGGGGTGGGCCGTCCTAATTCCTAACATTTGCCGATTTCCGTGGTGTATGGCTCACCAGGGCTGATTTTTAGTTACCAACAGCAACAACCAGTTTGCAGGATTCTTCAGTGTTTCATGATGAGCCGTGAGCCAGCCAGGCCCCTCCTCTCCCGTTGACGGTCAAACTTTCCAGCTGCTCCGAACATATCCCCAGCAGCAGACATTGTTCCCAGCTCAGGATTCAGTCCGCAGTCATCACTGCTCAAGTGCCCTCGCTCTCCCATTATCCAGAGTGGCTCCAGCCTTTCTGGTCTGTCATGACATTGCTGTGTTTGAAGAGTGCCGGCTAGGTCTTCTGCAGAACGTCCCTTAGTTAGAATTCGTGACGTCTTAGATTTAGATTATGCATTTTTGGCAAGAACACCACGGAAGTGCTGTATCCTCAGTTCGTCATGTTAAAAGCGTGTAGTGGCAGTTTGTCCCATCCCTGGGGATGCAGAGTTTGGTCACTTGGTGCGGTGGTCTGAGTGTTCACGTCTTTCCCCCAGATTCATACATTGCAATCCTGACCTCCACCATGATGGGGTTGGGGGGTGGGCCTTTGGAAGGTAATGGGAGCCTTGCCTTACGGGAGCCCTGAGGGAGCTCTCCAGCTCTCTTCCCGCCTTTTGCGGGTGGCTGGGAGACACACGCAGTCCACCAGGCGTGCGAGATGATCTCACCAGGCGCTGACCCTGCTGCCCTCATCTCGAGAACGCCAGTGTCGTTGATGAGCAGCCAGTCGACGGGACTTTGTCACAGCTCCCTGACCTGACCAGGACTCTTGGTTAAGAGGTGTTTATGAGCTTCTCCACTGTCAAACTATTGTGTTTGCCCTTGTAACTAATAAGCATTTTATGAGGCTACACAGTGCAAATATTCATTCAACTTTTTAAAATGTATTTATTTTTAGCTGGAGGATAACAGCTTTACGACATTGCGTTGGTTTCTGCCATGCATCAACGTGAATCAGCCACGGGTGTCCAGGCATCCCTCCCTCCGGAGCCTCCGGCGCCCCCTAGGTTCTCGCAGGGCGCCGGGACTGCACTCCCTGAGGGACAGAGCGCGTCCCCCGGCTGGCTGCCTGGCTCACACGCGGGGATGTGTGCCCTTCTCTCCGTTCGGCCTGCCCTGCGCTTCCCCCCGCCGCCACGTCCCCAAGTCTGGTCCCCGCGTCTGCATCTCCACTGCGGCCCTGCAGATACAATCGTCAGTACCAGCTATCCAGATGCCAGACAGACGCGTTAATATACAATCCTCGTTTTTCTCTTTCTGACTTACTTCACTCTGCATAAGAGGCTCCAGGTTCGTCCACCTGGTTAGAACTGGCTCGAATGCGTTTCCTTTCCATGGCTGAGTAATACTCCACTGCGTACATGTACCACGGCTTCTTCACCCATCCTTCATCACGCTTTTCCTAATCTTAGCGCCAGCCCCCAGAATGGCCCCACGGGCCCCCCCTCCGCCCTCAGGTCTCCCTCCCACGCTGAGCAGGCAGGATGTGGGCGTGCAGCCGAGGTGCCGGGGACCCGGGCCGCTCGGCCTTGGCGCTGGGCTCTCGAGCACGGCGCTGTCTTCTACCTTCCTCAGAAGCCAGGAAGTCGTGCCCCCGAAATAGGTGAGAATGATACTCTGATATTTTAAAAGAAATGAACGGGAAAATCAGTCACGGGAAACCACACCACCTCACGTGTAGGGTGCCAGAGGAGGAGCTCTCATGCGCACACCGCTGAAGGGCAACACGGCCTCCAGCAGGAAGAGAAGCTCCCGCCGCCTCCCGCAGGCATGGTGAGGAAGGAGGAAGATTTCTCCCCTCGCCTGGCAACAGCTCAGCCAATGACAGACTCTCACGACTCAGCCAATGAGCAGCCGCTCTACAGCCAACTTCCTCTAGGGGCTTTTTGTCTACTACAGTCCGGTCCCCACTTCCCTTTCCCTCGAAAAGCGATCTCTCTCCTTTGCTTTCCTGGGCTTGCGTGTGGTTCATCGTAGCTGCCTGTCTCAAGCAGCAAGTCTTTGCTGCTCTTGAATAAACTGGTTTTGTTGGTAAAATAATTGGCCTTTTTATTGTTTTAGATTAACAGCAGACATAAAGAATGGCATAAGATATAGAAAGCAACATGTGTCAGATTTAGAAAACTCAGAAAGGAAGTGACAAACTCAGTGAAGAATTAAACATTTGTACGTGTTAAAAAATAACCCAAGAGCAAATGAACATAACTAATAACGCATTAAGAGAAAGAAGTGAGAAAAAATAGATACTAAAAGATATGTAAGGTGGCCAGGATAATGGGTACCCAAAGTTATCCGCAAACTAAACCCCAAGAGCCTGTGTGTATGTTTCCTTGTCTAGCAGAGGTGATTAAACTAGAAATCTCGCAACATCCTGAATCAGTTGGGTAAGTTTAATCTAATCACTAGGCTTCCCACGTGGTTCAGTGATAAACAATGTGCCTGCCATGCAGGAGATGTGGGTTTGACCCCTGGGTCAGGAAGATCCCCTGGAGGAGGAAATGGCAACCCACTCCAGGATTCTTGCCTGGAGAATTCCATGGACAGAGGAGCCTGGTGGGCTGCAGTCCAGGGGGGTCACAAAAGAGTTGGTCACAATTTCACTACTGAGTAGCTGAGCACGGTCTAGTCACACAGATCCTTAAAAGTGGAGAATTTTTCCTGGCTGTAGTGAGGAAGATGCAAATATGGCAGAAGTGAGAAGTAAACAGAAGTCCTAGGAGAACAGGTGCATGGAAGGGTGAAGAAGATGCCTGTTTATCCTGGAATGGAATGATAAGATGATTCCAGAGAGCCTAACGTAATAACCACCCAATATGCGATAGGCTTGGCCGTTTGGAAACAGCAGTTGGTTTTGTTTTTAAACATAATTCTTTTGGTGAGCCTAAGAAGAAATGATAGAAGACTACTAAATTCTTAACTCTAGGAAAAGCAAACGTTGGACAAGAAAGAAAGAAGAAATCGAATCATGGTATACAGCTTGTCTCACAGGGAAAAGTACTTTTATTTTTGTATAAGGTAAATTAGCATTGTTTTAATTTTTACTGCGTGGCAGGAAAGAGGAAAATTTGGGAAGATGATTAAGTGAATTCGCTCAGTCGTGTCCGACTCTTTGCGACCCCATGGACTATAGCCCACCAGGTTCCTCTGTCCATGGGATTTCCCAGGCAAGAATACTGGAGTGGGTTGCCATTTCCTTCTCCAAAGATGATTAAATAAGCCATTAAATCTTTATCTTCCATTACTGGGTGACCACGGAAAACATCTTAGAGTGATCCAGAGAGAGATGTAAGTGTAAACACAGAATGAGGAAGGCAACTATCTGCAGAAACAGCAACTGAAGTTGAAAGAGGCTACTTCTGGAAACTATTCATGAGTCACTTAGGAAAAAATTAAAACTAACTTTAAAAAATGATAAGTAAAAGAAATCTTAAAGATGAATATTTTTATTAGACAAAATATGCTGTAAGTTAAAGTTTTCATTTCACTTTAAAAGTATTTTGTATTAAATGAAGCCATTGCAATGCATGAAATAATTGTCACACTTTCCAATCTGTTAACTTCTTATGTTTAGTGTATGTTCTATAGTAAATTTCACGTGGCAGACACTGACCTCCAAATGTTATTTTTTTTAGAGTATTAGTCTGGCACATAATCATTCATTTCATGCAGCTTGAAAGATTTTAATTTGGAGGCTTGATTTAACATTTTTATATAGGCTACCCAGGTGGCTCAGTTGTAAAGAATCCACCTGCCAATCAGGAGATGCAGGTTCGATCCCTGGGTCAGATGATCCCCTGGAGGAGGAAATGGCAACCCGCGCCAGTATCCTCGCCCAGGAAACCCCATGGACAGAGGAGTCTGCTGGGCTACAGTCCATGGGTCACAAAGAGTTGGACCTGACTTAGCGACTAAACAAGGCAAGAACAGATTATACTCCTACTTTGGGTGAGAATTCTATACCTGATTTTTCAGCACTGTGCCCAGTATTCTAGGAGAGCTAAGATGTGTGAATTTAAAAGTTTCATATTTCTAGATTTTAACTTTTAATTGTATTTCTGTTTACCAAAGTAGCATGTGGTAATTATAAAACATTTGAAAATAAATAAAATAATTTTTTTCAGAGTTTTCACTAGGCTTTTTCTCAATCCATATATATTATGTATACAAATATATGTTTACACCTATATTTAAAACAGCATTATTTAAGACAAAACATTCTTAATGAGAGAACCTCTGGAATATCATTTATATTTGGTCAACCCCACTATAAAGGGACATAAGGTTGCAAAGGAAAAACTTAATTTGCCTGAACCTGGGTTTGATATTTATGGCTTCTGATATTAGATCAAGGGCTACATGCTGCAGACACCTAGATGCAGAGAGACTTCACAGGGTCCTACGTTTTCCCAAACCTAAAACTAACTGCCAACTGTTAGGTTTTCTTGAGCTAGTTTGCTATTGCCAAAATTGAATTCCAAATTTCTCTCTTAGATCCAAACCTTTATATGTTTACTCAACAGTAACAACCCCCACCCAAGTTTATGGGAATAACTGGATGACATGGCTTTCAAGGCCTTAAAAGAAAGTTTGATGAACCAACTACCCTTCAGTTCAGTTCAGTTCAGTTCAGTCACTCAGTCGTGTCCAAGGCTTTGCAACTCCATGGAGTGAAGCATGCCAGGCTTCCCTGTCCATCACCAACTCCTGGAGATTGTTCAAACTCATGTCCATTGAGTCCGTGATGCCATCCAGCCATTTCATCCTCTGTCGCCCCCTTCTCCTCCTGCCTTCAATCTTTCCCAGCATCAGGGTCTTTTCCAATGAATCTGTTCTTTACATCAGGTGGCCAAAGTGTTGGAGCTTCAACATCAGTCCTTCCAATGAATATTCAGGATTGATTTCCTTTAGGATTAACTGATTTGATCTCCTTGCCATCCAAGGGGCTCTCAAGAGTCTCTCCAACACCACAGTTCAAAGGCATCAGTTGTTCGGTGCTCAGCTTTCTTTATGGTCCAACTCTCACATCCATACATGACTACTGGAAAAACCAGTAGTCTACATAGCTTTGACTCTACAGACCTTTGTCAGCAAAGTAATGCCTCTGCTTTTTAAAATGTTGTCTAGGTTGGTCATAGCTTTTCTTTCAAGGAGCAAGTGTCTTTTAATTTCATGGCTGCAGTCAGCATCTACTGTGATTTTGGAGCCCCAAAAAATAGTGTGTGACTGTTTCCATTGTTTCCCATCTTGGTCCCATCAATTGATGGGACCACATGCCATGATCTTAGTTTTTCTAATTTGGGGTTTAAGCCAGCTTTTTCACTCTCCTCTTTCAGTTTCATCAAAGAAGCTCTTTAGTTCCTCTTTGTTTTCCATCATAAGGGTAGGGTCATCTGTATATCTGGGTTACTGATATTTCTCCTGGCAATCTTGATTCCAGTTTGTGCTTCATCCAGCCTGGCATTTCGCATGATGTACTCTGCATATAAGTTAAATAAGCAAGGTGACAATATACAGCCTTGATGTCCTCCTTTCCCAATTTTGAACCAGTCAGTCCATTGTTCTATGCCGGGATCTAACTGTTGCTTCTTGCCCTGCATACAGATTTCTCAGGAAGCAGGTAAGGTGGTCTGGTATTCCCATTTCTTTCAGAATTTTGCACGGTTTGTTGTCATCCACACAGTCAATTCTCACGTTCCTTATCACACATGAAAAGGAAGCGAACACCCTTGGGTGCTTCCTGAGAACACGGGGACCGTTGATTGACCCAGGATATTCTTACAGCCTCAAACTAGAGCCTCTGGAACGGAGATATCTCCTTGCCTTAGAGCCATCGTTGCCTTTACCATTTGGTAAAAGCCACTGAAAAAATCCCAGTGGATTCCCTTTAACCATTGTTGTAGCCCATGTAGCAGAAGCCCTCTTGACTTCTCGCCACACTCAACACTTTTCAGCCCTCACCTCTTAAGGAGTCATATTGTTAACTACCCCACATATGACTCTTTGTCAAAGTAGCCTTAACCTAGCTACTTCTCTCCCCTGCTACACTGACAGAGTACCTCATGAGCGTTCAATGCCAACAGACTACCTCCTGAGTCCTAGTGATGATGGACAGGAACTTTCACCCGAGTGCCAGTCCGTGTCCCCTGGCTCATGGATGGTTCTCACTTAAAAGATGATAACGGCAGAGTCTGCGCCCTGCATGTTGTCGTCGCAACTGCTGTCGATGTTGTTTGCGGCAAAAAGAACAAGTACCTGTGGCTGCTTCAGCCTGACAGGCCGAATTGCACTTTAGCCGAGGACAAAACTGCAACATTTACACTGATAGTAGTAATACTTTTGAAGTAGGTCATGATCCTGGAACATTGTGAAAGCAATGTGGCTTCCTTACTTACAGTGGGAGTAAAGTTAAAAATGGCTCCTATGTTCAGGAATTATTAAGTATGATAATTTAACCTACCGCTTTAGGTATTATTAAGATTCTGGGGCATTCTACACCTGACCCTCTGGAAGCTAGAGGACATCTCATTGTTAATATTTTTGCAAGGAATGCTTCCCTTAAAAGGACACAAAAGCCAAACGTCGGTCATGACCTAAAGGGCTGCTTCTCCAAATGACAACTTAGGAAAACTGACTAGCGAAGACCAATAAGTGGCCTTAGAAAAGGAAAATAAGATTGGAAATTAAATAGTTGTTCATTTGCTAACGAAAGGTCTGGTTTGGACCAAATAAACCAGTTCTGCCAGAGACTCTAAAATTCTCACTCCTCACCACTGGGCAGGCATCAGACCACTGGTCTACTGGCAAAGTGGTGTCTGTTATAATCTAGGTGGGGAAACATTAAAAAGGTCTTGAAAACTACCTCCCCACCCTGTCCCACTTGTCCAAAGTACAACCAAGGGGAGCTGTTCACACTGCCCCCGGACATTTAAAAGTGCCTGCTGGGAGAGACTGGGGGCAGGAGGAGAAGGGGACGACAGAGGATGACACGGCTGGATGGCATCACTGACTCGATGGGCGTAAGTCTGAGTGAACTCCGGGAGATGCTGATGGACAGGGAGGCCTGGCGTGCTGCGATTCATGGGGTCGCAAAGAGTCAGACACGACTGAGTAACTGAACTGAACTGAATGGATCATTCAAGGGCTGGCACGTGGGTTTCATACGACTTCTTTTGTCTCTTGGATATAAGCATGCTTTAGTCAAGCTCTGTGTCTTCACACTGGACTGGAGTCTTCTCTTGCAGATAGGCTGCTGCCTCTTCTGTGGCTAAAACCCCTTCAGAAAAGATTGTCCCTACCAGGGGAGCGCCTCTCGGATCAGAGGGCCTCCTCTCAGATCAGGGGGCCTCCTCTCAGATCAGGGGGACCCCTCTCAGACCAGGGGACCTCCTCTCGGATCAGAGGGCCTCCTCTCAGACCAGGGGATCTCCTCTCAGACCAGGGGGCCTCCTCTCAGACCAGGGGACCTCCTCTCAGACCAGGGGACCTCCTCTCAGACCAGGGGACCTCCTCTCAGACCAGGGGACCTCCTCTCAGATCAGGGGGCCTCCTCTCAGATCAGGGGGGCTCCTCTCAGACTATACGGTGGTGGAGGAGCCCCTTTTACTGGACAGGTGCTTTGACAAGTCTGTGTTGTTCAGCTGGGTTTGCAACCACCCTCAATCCTCTGTTTTAATAGACTGTGCTAATGGCATCACTAAGACTAAATTAGCAAAATACGTTGTGCCAAAAGTTTGCCACTGGTCCTTCTAAATCTCAGATCCCTTCTTTTTGGAATTCATAACCTCCCAACCTTTGAGATAGTCACAGGAACCCAACACACTGATGCCTGCTTCTTTTGACTCACAAATGGTAAAAGGAGAGACACTTCAATATGGCAAAGGCCTAATTGTTTCTATAAGCATGTTTTGGTAAAGCAACCTTCACAGTATGCTCTCAAAAAACAAAGATTTTAAGCATCACGTGTTGCAACCTGGAGCTTCTGTCTATTGGAAGAGATACCTCCAGAAGAACTCTCTTCCACCTCACTGGAGAGGTCCCTATCAAGCATTGTTAATCAACGCTTGTGCCACCAAACTTCAAAGAACAGACACTTGGGTTCATGTGACTCACCTAAACAGAAGCACTGAGCGCTGGCCAGAACCGCACATCATCGGAGGACCTGAAAGCGGAGATTTCCCAGAATGGAAGCAGATGTCTGGTGAGACAGGCTTCCCAAGATATGTGGACCCTGCCTGTGGGAAGGTCATCTCCAAACCTCTGATGAGCACAGGACGCTATCGAAGATCTCCAGGGCCTATGACCTTGATGACAGACGGACTTTGATAAAAAGTGTCTGAGAGTTCTCTCTCCCTCTAGCCATCTTTGTTACTCAGTTGTGACCTCAGTACACTTCCAGTCTCTGCAACTTTCCCTCTGACCTGGGACCCGACACCCTGAAAGGTACTTTCTGATAAAACATTTACTCGGTGGCTAAAAATCCACTGAGACTAGAACACCTGGCTCTTGAGCCGTGATGCTTTCGGGAAAAGATCTTGATCAAATGGGGAAATGGAAAAGACTAGGGCACAGAAACCTCAGCGTGTTGGTTGGGAGACGAGCAGGAGGAGCGCTTACTTCCTGCGAGGATTGATGGCTGAGCCCAAGAGGAAGAGAAAGATTCCTTCTCTTCCTGGCGAGGATTCAGCCGAGAAAAAGCCACGGACTCTTTGCTACTGTGCAGCCTCCCCCCGCCGCCGACCCCTGCAGGCACCGGAGTCTTCCTCTCTGTGGAAGCTGTGCAGGGCCTTGCATGTGGCTGCACCTCACTCCGTGGCTGCAGATCCCAAACTACAGACCTCTGCTGGTCTTCAATAAACCTGTCTTTGCTGGAGAGACTTCTGGCAGTCTCCTTGTTTAGATCAACAGCCCCCTTCCACCTAATTTCTCTTCATTCTCAGTGTGAATTCCGCTCTCAGCCATGCTAAGCTGTCACTCGAGTGCTCTGATTACAGCATGATTTCTCAGTTCTCTCTGTCGCCTCCACCCAGAACACCCTTGGGTTACCCGCCTAGAAACTTCTCCTTCTAAGATTCAGCTCGCAGGCTGTCTACTCTGAGAAGCCGTCTATGTCTCGTAGGCAACTCAGCCATTTCTTTTTTCCTGCATCCACATAGCACTTAATCCACACTTTTATTATAACATTTACTGCATTCCTACAATTATTTGTTATTCATAAATAATTTACAAATATTTGTCTCTTAGTAGGCCATGAACACTTTCAGGAAAGAGAGCATTGTCTTTTTGTATTTATTCCCCGAAAATGGATACCTGGCAGGGTGGGGAATAAATTCGTTGAGTAAATAGGTAAGTGAAATGACCACCGGGTCATAATGCTTAGAAGGGGCATTTTTCAATCGGCACACAGTGCATGCACATATATGTATGAGCATGTGCACACATGTATGAGCATGTGCACACATGTATGAGCACGTGCGTCTGTGCATGTGTGTATATCTCACAGGCAAGGTTTGGTGAGAAAAACCGGATAACAAACGGAAAAATCTGTGAATTTTTTTCATTCTTGGTCATTTTTATAGCTTTCCTTTCTACTTCTGTTCCAGTTTGCTTAGACATTTGAGTGACTTTTAGGACAGTTACCTTGACCAACAGAGAAGAAAATTGAGTTCTCTGCACCTTATGGTTTGTATCAGTTTTATGTAATTTAATTAATTCAGAGCTGTATTTCCCGGCTTATCATTAGGGTTTTAAAAGCTTACATAAGGCTGCTTTTTGAAAGAGAATTACTTGGGTGTAGAAGCAAATCTGGACAGAAGCATTTTAGCTGCTGTCAAAAGATATTACTGTGTGTGTGTGTGTGTATGTGTGTGTGTGTGAATGTGAGCATAAACCTCTCATGAAGACTGACATTACTTCCAAATGAAATCACATGACTGTAACTTCTTGAAATTTAACCAAAAAGAATGTGTTAAAAACCCAGAAGGAAAGATGCGTTCTACTTAGTGATTAACTCTGCAGTTAATTTCACTGGGTAAAATTAAAATATTCTGAGGCAAGATTGTACTAATTCATAAATCAGTTGTGGGAGAACATTCTTATGGAAACGATTGAGCCTCTTCACCCTCAATTTAATATTTAAAAATTTGGTCACTCACATTTTTAACACTTAATTCTTGCCTAGCTCATTGCTCCATACAATCAATGCTCAACACATGAAACTCATCCAGTATACATTGCTTCACATGCTATTCTTGTTTTAAATATGAGAAACTTGCTGCACATAGTTGGAAATTCATCAAATATTTTCAACACTGCTGTATTTCTGTTAGTTTTAACTTTTTTTCTAGTCCAAAATCAAGCCATCTTCCTTTTGCACAGAAATAGGAAGTGACTCTAACATACAGCTCGAATACAGATGTCATTACACCTCAAAGCTTTGGCAGGAGGATGCCTTTTACAGCGCGGCTTTAGAAAGAGATCAAAGATGCAAAGCATTCACGTGTTACAACACAGGAGAACCCGAGGGAACCTCATATCGCCCTGATCAGCCTGTGGAATTTGTGAGAAATAGGAAGGATTCTCAGTAAAACTCTCCATAAGACTCTCAGCTTTTTTACTGAGTAAAAAAACTCAGTAAAAATCTCAGTAAAATGCCTCAAAAAAAGAGGCATTATTGTCCAGGTAAATTGTTTTCTTCCTGATTGAAAACAGAAAGGCATTGGCTAGCTTCATCAGCTGGAATTCTAAAGAATGTGCTGTGTAATCAGTTACAGAAGAGAACGTCCTTCCATTGGGAATGGATGTTGTAACACATGAGGGTTAGAAATAGCAGGGTGTCAAGGGATAGTAATGTTTATGGCTCGGAGGTGCTGGATAAGCCTCCACCCTTAGCCTTTAGGTTTTCTCGTGGTAAAATGGGAGTTTCAGGAGCTCGGGCAAGGGATAATGAGACCTTGAGCCTAGTAATCTTCTGCGGGCTGCATACCTTGAAGGGCCTCTTGCCTTCTAGGGTGTTGGTTGATTCTTGGGAGAGATTCTGAGGGGTCGGTTGGAACCCCAGTGTGAGGAGTGCAGCTAATTTTGCTGGAGGACCCTGGAGAGGCTGGTTGGAGAGCTGAAAGCAACTGTAATGCTTAGATTTATGACCATCGCTTTTCCAATGTCTTGGCTCTTGCAATAACAGCAGGAACTAGGAGGGTTTGGGTTTTGTTTAGGAGCCTTCATTTGTGGGAGTTGAAGGTTTATTAATAGAATTCTGGTGGTCTTCCTTGGAGGTGACTCACCCAGAATACAGGAGGGCTGACTCGTCAGATGGACTAAATCTGGAGTGGACAAGGCCTCCTGTTCCACCTTGGTCCTTTGTACTAGAAAGGTCTTGGCTCAGCCTATTAATAAACAGAATTAAAACTACCCAGGTGGAGTCAACATCTGAAGAAAGACCAGAGTTTTCTTTAGAAACATTCTGAAGTCGATTATAACAATCATGAACAGTCCATCAGATTTTTGTGTGCAAGCTTAAACTTGGTCTCAATCTACAGGCTTTGAAAAAGTCTTAAGAATTGCTTGGCGAAGTCACCTAGAGATTGCTTGAACCAGATCATATAGTAAGTCAGGGGGCTGGTCTCCCAATTCTAGACACCTTTCAGGATTTTCCCAATTAGCAGTTTTCATCAAATGCTGGGCCTGACCTTCACTGACAAGCGTCTGAACTAGCCGATATGAGTCAGGGCAACCTTGTTGATCAGTCTGCATGACTATATTAAATACCTCTGCAAATCTGTGAGGCTCTTCAGTTACTTTGGGAAAATATTTTGCTACTACTCATAATTCAGCTTTATCCCAGGGAATATGAAAAATTAAGGGTTTGGTCCCTGGATGCTCAGAAGGCTTAATTTTATTACATTTTTAGATTTTTATTTTATATTGGAGTTGAGCCGATTAGCAATGTTGTGCTATTTTCAGGTAGAGAGCAGAGGGACTCAACCATGCATACGCATGTATCCATTCTCCTCCAAACTCCCCTCCCAGCCAGGCTGCCACGTAACATTGAGCAGAGCTCCCTGTGCTGGACAGTAGGTCCTTGCTGGTTATCCTTTTTAAATATAGCAGTGTGTACACGACCTTCCCAAACTCCCTAACGATCCTTTTTCCCCATCCTTTCCCTAGGTAACCATAAATGCGTTCTTTAAGTCTGTGAGTCTGTCAGAAGGCCTCATTTTAAAGAGACGGGTTCTGACAAGTTCAGAGGAAGGAAAACGAGAAAAGAGGAAGTCTGGCGGGAAATTCGGGTGAGGGAGTGGAGGGCATAGTGGCAAATGTGGGCAGGAGGAAGGGAGGCAGATGGCGGCAGAGCCTGAGACAAAGACGAGCCGAGGCCTGAGGACCCACCGTGTCTTCCTTTGTTCACTTCAGTTAATCCAGCTGGAGCCCCGTTTCCTTTCTGCAAGAACCACCGAGAGACAAGCTGGCTGTTCAGACTTCAGTATTTAGAAGACATTTTTCAGAAGCCCATGAAGTGAATCTGCCGCTTCAAGGGAAGCAGCTGACAACATTTGTTGCCAATGGTAAAATAAGAGTTTTCAAGTGGAAATTTTGGATAGCTGCTCTGAGTACTTGAAAGCTCCCTAATAATTGAAGAGTTTTCTGACAAAGTCAGCGTGATGTTAACGACAGTGGCTCTTTGGGACTGTGTAGGGAAGCATGTCGGCATTGGAAAAACCTGCACGTAACCCAGGGAACCATCGTTTTCCAAATGCCCGACATGCAGCACAACAAAGTCTACTGGGAGCTTCCTGTTGCTGCGGCAACAAACCACCGCAAACCCAGTGGCGTACACAGCAAGCTCGTGACCCCGCATTTCTGCGGGTCGGAGGTCTGACACGGGTCTCCCTGCGCTTCTCTCCAGAGGCTCCAGGGGAGAAACTGCTTCCTTGTCTTTTCCACCTCGAGCCAACAGTGTGTGCTCAGCCATGTCCAACTCGTTGCCACCCTTTGGACTGTAGCCCACCAGGCTCCTCCGTCCATGGGATTTTTCAGGCAAGAGTACTGGAGAGGGTTGCCACTTCTTTCTGCGGGGGATCTTCACCACCCTGGGATCGAACCCGGGCCTCCAGGGTCTCCTGCTTTGCAGGTGGGCTCTCTGCCCGCTGAGCCGCCAGGGAAGCCCTCGAGCCTTGAGAGGCCCCCGCATTTCCTGGCTCATGGACTCTTCCATCTTTGCAAGCAGCAGTGGTGGGTGGAGTCCTTTTCCTGGGGCATCTGCCTCACTCTCTTCTGTCCTGTCTCCCTCTCAGTGTTCCCAACAACGGCATCACCAAGCATCCCTTTTACCGCAATTCCCAGGTCCAGGAAAGTAGGGCAAGGATGCCTTCTGGGGTCATTATTCTGCCTCCCACACATGGACAAAAGATGCCTCCAAAGTTCCAGAAAGAGCGATGAATTCCGAGGTAGTAGAGTGCAAAAAGTTCGTGGATCGAGCTTCAGGTTCCAAGTTGCAGCTCCTCTTTTAGAATTTTAGAATTTCTGTTCAGCTTTAAAAGGCAATTAAAATACCCTCCCCTTTCCAGCTACATATCTACGTAGGTCTGGACTTTCTTTACCCAAGCAACTTTTCACAGCATACTGAATACACAGGCAACTATGAGAATCCAAATTTCTTCCATTTACGTGATGGAGTTTTGCAAAAATGTAAAAACAATGTCACTTTTCTCACTAAATTGGTTTTGTTTTGGAAAAATGGTAATTTTAATTTAAAATATTTGTTAATATATAGTAGGTTTGCCATTATTTTAAAAATTAACACATTTTTTAACGCCCTCAGTTTTAATTTCAAATAAGGTAAATATTGGTTACTATAACTCGTATTTACCAAAGGTCTTTGTTTTAAAAATCCTCAATAATTGTTAAAGGTATGAGAGATTCTGAGACCAGAAAGCTTAGGATCTGCTGTTGCAGAGAAAAGAGCGTCCTCAGGGGTCTGTGAGGTGGTGTTCCTGGAGGATGCTGGAAAGCCCTGGAATCATCCGTTTGCATTATTGCCAAGTTTTGGGTAACCTTCCAGATGCACTTTCTGGAACTGCCAGGCAACAGGAGGAAGAAAAGCTTCCGGGGATTCGCCGGCTCCACCCTTGGCTCAGCCACCAGGGAGCTGCCTCTCCTTCACCCCCGGCTGAGCACCTCCGGACTCACTCTCCCTCTCTGGGAAAAGGGCACACACAGCGGCTCCGCCCGTCGGGGCTGTTACAGAACTGAAGGAGCCGACGAAAGGAAGAAGCTTTCTCATCCAGAAAGCGCTGTGTAATATAAGACGGGTTTGAAGGGTTTTTCGTTTCTTTGCTTGTTTTTTTTAGCACATATAGGGGCACATCTGTGTACAACGTGCTTTTGGGTAAACGGGACTAAAGTAATTTAGCAGTGCCTATGAAAAGTTTGCTCTGTTGCAGCACAGCGGCGACATCTCAAGATTGTAAGATCCGGCTCTGTCCCAAGGTATTTATAATTCTTGGAGAGGGATAAATCAGTCTGCAAGAATATATTTTCAAAGGCTTTAGACTACAAGAGAAAGGAGAATTCAGGACCGGGAGAAATTAGATGAAGGAGGTTGACTTTCAGGAAAAGGATTGAGTTGTGTTTGGAGGAAAAGAGAGGATCTGAAGGGCAGGAGGAGCCTCAGGTCCCAGCAGAGATGATAAAACGAAACGCAGGAGGAGCCAAAGAGGACGGGCAAGGTGTGACTTCTGGCGGGCGCGCTGAGCCCACACATCATGGCGGCCTTTGAGACCAGGGCTCTTCCAGGCTCTAATTCTGTGCCTGGTCTAGCAGGAAGCAGCCTCCACTGCCTTCCTGGGACCTGCTTTTAACTCTTTCCCTTGCTGTGTTTGATGTCGTGTTAACAGACCTGTAAGAAGGGTTAATAGCAAAGATGTGTCAAAGGACTCCCCCCTTTTTAAGATCGTGATGAAAGCCACTGGAGAATGAAATCATGTTTACTCTAAGCAAGTTGAGGCAGGTTAGGAGTCGCCATCTGAATTTGGTCCAGGTAAACTGCTTTGTGATTTAATCAGTGTCCCAGGCCAAAATCAGCCCCAAGGGAGAGGCAAAGCTTTAATGACTAGCTATATTTTTAGAAAGCAAGATAGCATTTAGACCAAGTTCCCTGTTTAAGCTGTGGCCAAATAAATGCTCGGTAAAGACTCTGCCTGCCAGGGCAGGAGACCCGGGTTCAATCTCTGGGCCAGGAAGGTTCCCCTGGAGAAGGAAATGACAACCCAGTCCAATATTCTTGCCTGGAAAAATCCCATGGACTGAGGAGCCTGGTGGGCTACAGTCCATGGAGTTCCAAAGAGTTGGACACGGCTTAGCAACCAAACACCAACAAACAAATGCCTGAAAGAGATGAAAGGGAGGCGCAAAACAAGAAAGCTCTTTCACCCTAAATTCGATTCATAAATGTCAGAATGGACTGTCGATCTATTTTCTTTGATACAAACGAAAACCAAAGGGCAAACAAAAGGTACTTCTGAGCCCTGGGCACTGGAAGGCACCGGGTCCAGTGACTAACCCAGGGGCAGCAGCACCGGGACTGTGGCCTCAAAATTCAAATTTCCACCGAAAAGCACCAGGGCTCCTTTTAACAAAGTAAAGCACGAGTGGCAATATGTGCGTTACCGATGTGGAATTCGAGGCAGACACATCATGATACAAAAAGGGACTTTTTTTTTAATGATAAAAGGGAAGTTGCGTAAAGAAAACCTGAGTTTATAGCATCAACTAACCTACAAGTATTCTGGCGGGCTACAGGCCACCAGACTGTAGCAAAATGGGGTCGTAAAATGTCGGACACGACTGAGCAACTAGTACTCACGCTACTTAGCCTAGAAGTAAAGCACGCAGAAATGCCAGTGTGGGGGATGGCGCCCCTGCAGGCGGTGAGGCGGGTTCCCTTAGCTTCAAATCGGGACGCCCCCTCTGCTTGACCCCATGCCTTGTTGGTGCTGACCGTGGCTCCTGATGGCCTCAGACGGATCCGTCCGCTACGAACTTCCCTCTCAGCTTCCTCTGTTGTTTTAGCTTCTGTTGATGATCACTGCCTGGATTTGTTGTTTTACTTGGAGTTGCAAAATAACAATATTCCAATGTGATTATTCTCTCTTCATTTTTCGCCCGGAATTCTATAAAGGAGAATATTCCTCCTCAATCAGCTGACTACTCTGAGGTGCTTGTCAAGATGTTTCAGTGAGCAGAGCTACGTAGCAAGGCCCGCGGGAGGCCCACGCTTCTCAGTTACCCTGGGGGAAAGAGGAATGCCACGTGAATAAGCTGGGATTTTTTTCCCTTGAAATCAACTTGTCAGTGCTTCTACCTAAGGGGTAGTTATTATCTGGGATTTATAGTCACAGCAAGCACAAGCTTGCACAAGCTTTGCTCTGCGTGGCAGCCTCCTATAGAATGCCTTGGGCCCCCACGGCCCACCTCACTCAGAGGAGAGGTGAAGGTGGGCTGCCTGGCCCTCTCCTGGGCACAGCTCAAAACCTCAGCTGCACTTGGTCGAGGTCACACAGTAGCTCTAGGGCCACTCAATGCCTGACTTCAGAGCTCTTTCTAGTATGTTCAAGCGTTATTTCTTTGAGTTATATTAGCTGCCCAGGTGGTGCTAATGGTAAAGAACCTGCCTGTTAATGCAAGAGAAGTAAGAGACGAGGGTTCAATCCCTGGGTTGGGAAGAGCCCCTGGAGGAGGGCATGGCAGCCCACTCCAGTATTCTTGCCTGGAGAATCCCCATGGACAGAGGAGCCTGGCGGGCTCCAGTGCATTGGGTCGCAAACAATCGGACTCGACTGAAGCAGCTTAGCACAGAACACTGTTGATCAAGACTACATACTAATAGAAAGTCCACTACCTTGACTGTTAATGAATATTCAACTATCATTTATATGGCAGAAATGCTTACCTAAAGGGAAATAGCTCAGTTATGTCATAAAACTTCTGAAGTTTGCTCCATTTTTGTTTTTTTCTTGCAGTTTTATTGAGATATAATTGACCATAGCCCTGAGTACATCTAAGGAATACAGCATGATGATTTGACTCCTATGACACCTGAAACGACTACCATGGTAACTTTGGTGAAGACCCATAAACTCACATAGATACAAAGGTAAAGAAAGAAAAACCTATTTTTCTTGTTATGAGAACTCAGCATTACTCACTTAACTTTTATATGTATATATATATCAGATCAGATCAGATCAGTCGCTCAGTCGTGTCTGACTCTTTGCGACCCCATGAATCGCAGCACGCCAGGCCTCCCTGTCCATCACCAACTCCGGGAGTTCTCTCAGACTCACGTCCATCAAGTTGGTGATGCCATTCAGCCATCTCATCCTCTGTCATCCCCTCCTCCTCCTGCCCCCAATCCCTCCCAGCATCAGAGTCTTTTCCAATGAGTCAAACGACTGATCTGATCTGATATATATATATATATCTATATTGACTATGCCAAAGCCTTTGACTGTGTGGATCACAATAAACTGTGGAACATTCTGAAAGAGATGGGAATGCCAGACCACCTAACCTGCCTCTTGAGAAATCTGTATGCAAGTCAGGAAGCAACAGTTAGAACTGGACATGGAACAGCAGACTGGTTCCAAACAGGAAAAGGAGTACGTCAAGGCTGTATATTGTCACCCTGCTTATTTAACTTCTATGCAGAGTACATCATGAGAAACGCTGG
>NW_024070188.1:88373602-88400082 GCF_014754425.2 Oryx dammah | reverse complement strand
GAGGATGAGATGGCTGGATGGCCTCAGTGACTCGATGGACGTGAGTCTGAGTGAACTCCGGAAGTTGGTGATGGACAGGGAGGCCTGGCGTGCTGCGATTCATGGGGTCACAAAGAGTCGGACACGACTGAGCAACTGAACTGAACTGAACTGAACTGAGAACTTCCAGATGTACAAGCTGGATTTAGCTAGGCAGAGGAACCAGAGATCAAATTGGCAACATTCGCTGTATCATAGAAAAAAGCAAGATAATTCCAGAAAAACATTTACTTTTCCGCTTCATTAACTATGATAAAGCTTTTGACTCTGAGAATCACAACAAACTGGAAAATTCTTAAAATGATGGAAATACCAGACCACCTTACCTGTCTTCTGAGAAACCTGTATGCAGGACAAGGAACAACGGTTATAACTGAATATGGAACAGCAGACTGTTTCCAAATTGGGAAAGGAGTCCGTCAAGGCTGTATATTGTCATTCTGATTATTTAACTTATATGCAGTGTACATCAAGTGAAATGCTGGGCTGGATGAAGCTCAAGCTGAAATCAAGTTTGCTGGGAGAAATATCAACAGCTTCAGATATGCAGAGGATACCACTCTAATGGCAGAAAGCAAAGTGAAACTAAAGAACCTCTTGATGAGTGAAAGAAGAGAGTACAAAAGCTGGTTTAAAACTCATCATTCAAGAAACTAAGATCATGCCATTCATTTCCATCACTTCATGACAAATAGATGGGAAAAAAGTGGAAACAGGAACATATTTTATTTTCTTGGGCTCCAAAATCACTGCAGATGGTGACTGCAGCCATGAAATTTTAAAAAGTTTGCTCTTGGGAAGAAAAGCCATGACAAACCTAGACAGTGTATTAAAAAGCAAAGAAATCACTTTGCAGACAAAGGTCCCGTCGAGCCAAAGCAATGGTTTTTCCATAGCTTTCTCATGGATGTGAGAGTTGGACCATAAAGAAGGCTGAGTGCCAAAGAACTGATGCTTTAGAATTGTAGTGCTGGAGAAAACTCCCGAGAGTCCCCTGGACAGCAAGGGGGTCAAACCAGTTGTAAAATGGAAATATCTCCTGCTATATTAATAAATTCCATGACCCATCCGTCTTGGGTGGCCCCACACAGCATGGCTTAGTTTCATTGAGTTAGACAAGGCTGTGATCCGTGTGACAGAATGTGGTCCACTGGAGAAGGGAATGGCAAACCACTTCAGTATTCTTGCTTTGAGAACACCATGAACAGTATGAAAAGGCAAAATGATAGGATAATGAAACAGGAACTCCCCAGGTCAGTAGGTGCCCAATATGCTACTGGAGATCAGTGGAGAAATAACTCCAGAAAGAATGAAGAGATGGAGCCAAAGCAAAAACAATACCCAGTTGTGGATGTGACTGGTGATAGGAGCAAGGTCCGATGCTGTAAAGAGCAATAGTGCATAGGAACCTGGAATGGCAGGTCCATGAATCAAAGCAAATTGGAAGTGGTCAAATAGGAGATAGCAAGAGTAAACATCGACATTCTAGGAATCAGCGAACTAAAATGGACTGGAATGGGTGAATTTAACTCAGATGACCATTATATCTACTACTGCGGGCAGGAATCCCTTAAAAGAAATGGAGTAGCCATCATGGTCAACAAAAGAGTCCGAAATGCAGTACTTGGATGCAATCCTCAAAAACGACAGAATGATCTCTGTTCGTTTCCAAGGCAAACCATTCAATATCACAGTAATCCAAGCCTATGCCCCAACCAATAATGCTGAAGAAGCTGAAGTTGAATGGTTCTATGAAGACCTACAAGACCTTTTAGAACTAACACCCCAAAAAGATGTTCTTTTCATTATAGGGGACTGGAATGTAAAAGTAGGAAGTCAAGAAACACCTGGGGTAACAGGCAAATTTGGCCTTGGAGTACAGAATGAAGCAGGGCAAAGACTAATAGAGTTTTGCCAAGAGAACGCACTGGTCATAGCAAACACCTTCTTCCAACAACGCAAGAGAAGACTCTACATGTGGACATCACCAGATGGTCAACACCGAAATCAGATTGATTATATTCTTTGCAACCAAAGATGGAGAAGCTCTATACAGTCAGCAAAAACAAGACCAGCAGCTGACTGTGGCTCAGATCATGAACTCCTTATTGCCATTTCAGACTTAAAGTGAAGAAAGTAGGGAAAACCGCTAGACCATTCAGGTATGACCTAAATCAAATCCCTTATGATTGATTATACAGTGGAAGTGAGAAATAGATTTAAGGGCCTAGATCTGATAGAGTGCCTGATGAACTATGGAATGAGGTTTGTGACATTGTACAGGAGACAGGGATCAACAGCATCCCCATGGAAAAGAAATCCAAAAAAGCAAAATGGCTGTCCGGGGAAGCCTTACAAATAGCTGTGAAAAGAGGAGAAGCAAAAAGCAAATGAGAAAAGGAAAGATATAAGCATCTGAATGCAGAGTTCCAAAGAATAGCAAGGAGAGATAAGAAAGCCTTCCTCAGCGATCAGACAAAGAAATAGAGGAAAACAACAGAATGGGATAGACTAGAGATCTCTTCAAGAAAATTAGAGATACCAAGGGAACATTTCATGCAAGGATGGGCTCAATAAAGGACAGAAATGGTATGCACCTAACAGAAGCAGAAGATATTAAGAAGAGGTGGCAAGAATACACGGAAGGACTGTACAAAAAAGATCTTCATGACCAAGATAATTATGATGGTATAACTCACCTAGAGCCAGACATCCTGGAATGTGAAGTCAAGTGGGCCTTAGAAACCATCACTACAAACAAAGCTAGTGGAGGTGATGGAATTCCAGCTGAGCTATTTCAAATCCTGGAAGATGATGCTGTGAAAGTGCTGCACTCAATATGCCAGCAAATTTGGAAAACTCAGCAGTGGCTTCGGGACTGGAAAAGGTCAGTTTTCATTCCAATTCCAAAGAAAGGCAATGCCAAAGAATGCTCAAACTACCGCACAATTGCACTCATCTCACACGCTAATAAAATAATGCTCAAAATTCTCCAAGCCAGACTTCAGCAATATGTGAACCGTGAACTCCCTGATGTTCAAGCTGGTTTTAGAAAAGGCAGAGGAACCAGAGATCAAATTGCCAACATCCGCTGGATCATGGAAAAAGCAAGAGAGTTCCAGAAAAACATCTATTTCTGCTTTATTGACTATGCCAAAGCCTTTGACTGTGTGGATCACAATAAACTGTGGAACATTCTGAAAGAGATGGGGATACCAGCCCACCTAACCTGCCTCTTGAGAAACCTATATGCAGGTCAGGAAGCAGCAGTTAGAACTGGACATGGAACAACAGACTGGTTCCAAATAGGAAAAGGAGTACGGCAAGGCTGTATATTGTCACCCTGCTAATGGTGGATGGCATCACCGACTCAATGGACATGCATTTGGGTAAACTCTGGGAGTTGGTGATGGACAGGGAGGCCTGGCATGCTGCAGTCCACGGGTTTGCAAAGAGTCGGACACAATTGAGCGACTGAACTGAACTGAACTGAGACCGTCACGTGTGGCTGACGACCCTGAGGAAGCCAGTCTCACTCACAAGGTAAATACGAACGGGCAATATCTAGGGTGGGGTGCAGGGAGGGGATAGAAGGAGTGGAGCACCTTGGGATAGACTGTGGCTGAGGAAGGACCAGGCCAGTGTTAGCGGGTCGGAGCCAGGGCCTCTGGAATGGATGTGCACCGTGAGCTGGTCCATAAAGTGGCTGAGGCCTGAGCAAACTAAGAATTCTGCTGCTCATTCAGAGATGAATGGGGAGGACTTCTCTGGGGTCCCGTGATTAAAACCACGCTCACAACGCAGGAAGCACAGGTTTGACCCCTGGTCAGGGAACTTCCACTTGCTGTCAAGAAAAACTGTCCTGCAAAACGCGGGTGCTGTTTGCATGAGAGTGACAGGATGACTCATTTCCCCCTTTATTTCTAGGGATTTCCATGGATCTCTAATCCTTTGGCCACCTGATGCGAAGAGCCAATTCATTGGAAAAGACCCTGATGCTAGCAAAGATTGAGGGCAGGAGGAGCAGGGAGCAACAGAGGATGAGGTGGTTGGATGGCATCACCGACTCGATGGACATGAGTTTGAGCAAGCTCTGGGAGTTGGTGATGGGCAGGGAAGCCTGGTGGGCTACAGTCCATGGGGTGGAAAAGAGTAAGACACGACTGAGCAACTGAACAGCAACGACCAGTGGTTAAAGCTTTGTTTCCATTGCAGGGGGCAAGGGTTCAATTCCTGATTGGGAAACTAAGATCCCAATTGCCACAGGGCTGGAAAACAAAACAAAACAATAACAATAACAACAAACAAAGATCAACCAGAAGACCCGTAAAGTTTCCCCAGGGGAGTAACCTGATTAGATCCACACCTAACTGTAGAGCCAGTGTTGTCAAATTCGTGGGCTTGATGCAGTGAGGCCAAACAAACCCAAACATGGGAGTTTGGAACACAGAAATGTTTATTGCAGAACCAAGAAAGGAGAACAGGTTTTTGGCTTGGGCTCAAAAACCCTAAACTCTCCAATGGTTTTTGGAGAAGAATTTTTACAGGCAAATGTACAGACTTGAGAGTGTGTGAGTTCTTCTCTTTGGTTGTTGGTGAGGTAACAGGGCGGTTCACCAAGGACTGTGTGCTCAGCCTGAAGTTACCATCCTCCACCTGGGTGGGGGCCTTAATTCCTGCAGAAGATATATCAATATGTATGTCTCCCTTGAGGCAGGGCAGGACTGCCCTTCTGTTTCTGGACTGCTTTCCCTTTGTTCTGCACTCCCTCAGCTCCCTGGTGACTGCCTGAATCTGCCCTTTGGAGCTCAGGGAAAGTCTAGGAGGCTGGAGCTTCAGCTACAAGCAAGAAATGGGGGACATGGAAACGTTACCGTGGCTGGGAGGGCCTCCCGCGGCTCCGCGTGGTTTGACCACTTCTTGGCAGCAGAGTGGAGAGAGAAGGTGGACAGAGCCACAGAGGCCCGGGGACCAAGCACTGTCTGCGGTTAGGAGGTCACTGGCCATCTTTGAGGATGTAGCTCCTGAGGACACAGGAAGGAAGGTGAACTAAAGGCCTGAGCTGCAGGTGGCAGCGGCAGGAAGGTCGTCATTTGGGAGTCTGCTGCCTCCTCCACCAGCTCCCTGCCTGCCTCTCTCCCTCTGCCTTGTGGGTCTTCACCTCCCAGGTTCTTAGGACTAAGGACACTGGCTGTCTGGCTGGTGGTAGGTGCAGAGTCACAGCCTTGATTTTCTATTTGTCTGATCTCAAGGAAGGCTGATGGTCCCAGTGGCAGGCTTAGCTCCAAAGGTCCTGCTGTTCCGTGTCCCAGAAGAGTTGCAAACAGTGGAGATCACAGCAATGGGGCAGAGACCAATGGAATTGAGTGGGGTTACCTAGGGGTGCCCGGTGCGGTCTTGGCGCTGGACAGACAGGACTGTCTGGGGCTCAGGGGCTGCCCTAAGGGGCCCTGTGGTGGGGAGGACACGCGACATGAGTCTCTCCACCTGCCTGGGTCCCCAAGGTCCCAGCTCCTTGAATACAACCCGGCCTCGAGGGAGCAGCCTTCTCCCAGCCCTTTCCTGCGGCCCCACGGCGCTGTCTCCGCACGCCTGTCACACACCTTGACGGACTGGCTACTGGGCCCCGAAAGCCCCGTCTCCCGGGCAGCTCGACGTGGAGACGAGGAGCCGGGACTCCCAGGACATTAGAGAAGGTGACTTTCAAGTCGATCTCCCGGGTCTGGGCCGAAGGCAGGCAGGAACTAGCCCGAAAGTGAAGCTCGGTCAAAGAGCCTAAGGGGAAGACGAACGGACTGGGGGCGGGGCGTGCCCTCTGGGCGAGGCGTGTCCTCCAGAAGGGGCGTGGCGTCGGGCTTCTCCCGGGCTTCTCTCCAGCCCGGCGCCCGCCTGTCGCCCAGGGGCGTGGCCCGGGCCAGGGGCGTGGCGTTGGGGGGCCAGGGGCGTGGCGTTGGGGGTCCTGGCCGTGGCTGAGCCTGGGGGCGTGTCTCGGGCCGGGGGCGTGTCCGGAGCGGGGGCGTGTCCCGGGCTGGGGCGTGGCGTTGGGGCATCCGGGCGGAAATGCGCTGGTAGAGGCTCGGGCGGCGGGCTTCGCCGGGTAGCGAGGGTCGCGGTGCTAGCGGTCGCGTGCGCCTGGCGGACCTGGTGAGGCGGCAGGGCCCCGAGGTTCCGGGTGGTCGGTGGGCGGGGTGCGAGTCCACTGTGTTGCAGGGATCCGGGCTCCCGGGCCTCCGCGCCTCCGGGCCTCCGCAGGGGGCTCGGCGGTGGGCTGGGGTTAGCCGCGCTGCTCGCCGGCCGCCGGCCCGGCGCACGGCCAGCTTAGCGACGTCTGTTCCTTTTTCAGGGAAGCGCAGGGCCTGGCGCCGGACGCGGCCTCGCGCCCTCGGGAGACTGAGCCTTGGCGACCCCGCGGGGTCCTCCCGGGTGCGGCGGATGACTTCCCCGGCCTTCCTGGGCGCCTTGTGCCTGGCGCTGAGCTGTTTGGACGGCGCACACGGGCTCTGGAGGAGGTGAGCCGCCGAAGGGGCGCGGGGCGCGGGTCTGCAGGGGAACGGGGGATAGGCGGGGTAAGGGGACACGGGTGCCCGAGCTTCGGGGTGGCTCCGGGGCGGCGCTCGCGGGCTCTGGAGGAGGTGAGCTGCTGGCGGGGCGCGGGGCGCGGGTCTGCGTGGAAACGGGGGTGGACCCGGGCGCCCAAACTTGCGAGCGGCTCTAGGGACGGCGCACGCGCGCATTCCGACCAGGGTCGGTGCGATCCTGGTGAAGTGGTCGTGGTTCCTCTTTCCTAGTTTCTTTCTCTCGCCCTCCCTCCCCTCCCCCTCGTTCCCTCTTTCCATTCTTTCCTATGCAACCGACGAATTAGGAGTAAACAGGGGTTCTGGGAGAGGATTCGCATTATACTTCTGTAGAGGAGACAGAGATTTGAGTACCAGATTTGAATTTTCTTCTATTTTATTTGGATAATGATCTTGTTAATAGAAGGAGTTCATACTTCACTTGCAGGCGTGGGAATAGTTCAGTTTTCGTTTTTAATGGACCATCGTTGTTGTTTTATCATTTACTTTAAAAGGTAACATTAAATTTCAGTTTTCCAAGAAAGTGTTATTTTCTGAAAACGGGCTGCATTAAATAACTAAGCCTTGCCCTCAAGTTAAGAGCGGTTCACTAGAGAGGTAGTGTGGAGTGTGGACTGAGTGTGAACTGCTGGCTCACATCCAGATGTGTGATCCAGAGCCCTCCACCAAGGTCGTTCAGCCCGAAGTCCCCAGAGTGATGGCACCTGCCTCCTAGCGCCAATGCCAGGAGGCATCAGTTAAAGTACGGATTGTGCTCTGAGCCACGCCTGGCCTACAGTGATCAATGCTGCAGGCCCCCTCCATAGGGGGACTGCAAGTTGCAGACTTCCAGAGATGCAAACATGTGTTCACATATCCAGTTACGTAACTTAGTCCACGTGTCTGGCATACTTGTCATGCGCAACTGAAATAATTGGCGAGCAAGGCAGGGGTTCGAGACCATGAGGGTGACTCAGAGCCTGAGGGCCTCACAGGTCAGCGGGGTTTTCCCAGGCCCCCTGCCTCTAGTTGGGAGGCTTTTCTCTCTACAGCGCAGTCAGTGTCTCCACTGATTAGAGAGGATCTCTCTCTTACACTCACAGCACTCTTTAGCCAGGGTGGTATGTGGTAATTGTGTTACAGACATTGTTGAGTCTTGAGTTTTATTGTAAACTGGTCTAGTTCTCCTGATCTCTGCCTACTCTTCCAGCCTCAGTTTCCACCTTTGTGAAATAAGGTTTTCATACTGAGGGAAAAAAAGCACTTCTACAGCCCATGGGGTCGCTAAGAGTTGGACGCGACTGAGTGACTTCACTTTCACTTTTCACTTTCCTGCACCGGAGAAGGAAATGGCAACCCACTCCAGTGTTCTTGCCTGGAGAATCCCAGGGACAAAGGAGCCTGGTGGGCTGCCATCTTTGGGGTCGCACAGAGTCGGACACGACTGATGCAACTTAGCAGCAGCAGCAGCAGCAGCAACACTTCTCCCAGCACTAATGCTCATGCATTCTTTTTTCTCTTGTACTGAGCATTTGCTCATTAGTTCAGTCTGAGAAAAGTTTTCAGATATTGTGAATTCTCTGCTTATTAAACAGTACTCAGTTATTTACAAAACTGTTATGTAAGAAGTTATTTCTGTTTGGCTTTTGCTTCTTCTAAAATTTCATCTATCCTAATAAAATAAAATTTCATCTATCCTGAATGACATGCCTGCTTGAGTTATATGCCCTGTTGCTACTGATATTTTCCATCTGGAAAGTGAGTATTTCCACGGGCCAGCCTTTCTGCCCCCATCTCTGTGTGTGCCAAGCCTTGCCAGCCTGGTGGAAGGGCTTCTGCTGAGGGATGTATGAATGCTACTCCACAGCCCCTTACGGAACGTCTTAGGGTCAGATGGGTTTCATGGGGACATTGGAAGAAGTCCTTAGGCTCCCAAGTCACGCATCCTGCAAAGAACAAGATCCCAATGGCTGGGGTGGTGCCAAGCCCTGTGTAGCCCTGGGTGCTGTTCTGTGGCCCGATGAGCTATAGGAACCACTGTTTCCAGGCTTGTGGGTGTCACGCGTGCTGCTAAGGGCTCATTGGTCTGTATCTGTCCCACCTGAGCCTCTGAGGAGAAAGGGGCTTTCTGACCAGCCCTTCAGTGCAGAGCCTTCCCGGCTGCCTGGTCCAGAATCCCAACCTCCTCCCCGCCTGCCAGGCTTCCCAGGTGGCGTGGTGGTGAACAGTCTTCCTGCCAGTGCGGGAGGAGCAAGAGACGTGGGTTCGATCCCTGGGTCGGGAAGATCCCCTGGAGAAGGAAATGACAACCCATTCCAGTCATGTCCAGAGTCGGACGTGACTAAGCACGCAGCACGCACCCCACCGGACAGGCCTGTTAGCCTTGTCCCCGGGCCATGCCGTCTGTGTTTTCTCAGTCACCGTAGTCATTGTCTCCCTCACTGGCTGGCGCTGCAAGAGAGTAAGGACTCGGCCCCCCACTCCTCTCAGCGACCCCCTCCCTGCCGACAGCAGCGCCTGGGGACCCAGCCACCCGCTCCTGCCCACGGCAGCGCCTGGGGACGCAGACCCCTCCCCGCAGCAGCAGCAGCCCCTGGCCTGCAGCTGGCGTTCAGTGTCTACTGAATGATCGATGGATGAATTAATTTTTCTGTAACTCAAGTTATAGAGTAAGCTTTTGTCCTTTTGCAGTGATGACCTTGAGTGGAGCAAACTAATCATGGTTCACCACTGGCCTGCGACCGTGTGCCAGGTGAGTTCTACGGGGACTGGTGACGCCCACGGAGAGGAGGTCCCGTGCAGGCTCCTCCCCAGCACCTCTCACTGACCGAGCCCCCAGCCCACCCGCCCCTCGAGGCCAGGCCCTCCCAAGCTGAGACCGTTCCTCCAAGAGGCCCTGTGTGAGGGGCCAGGGGCCCTGCCCTGAGAACCAGGTGGTGTCAGAGATGTCAGAGCAGGTCTGTCCTCTGCTCAGGGGCCCTCGGCTCATGCCCCCTTGGAAAGCTGCACCTTGACCCCAGTGTCCCCCTACCAAAGGCTCATCCAAGACGCTGGTTGAAGAGCTGGGGTAGAAAAGCCCCCGTGGGTGCTTGGCTTTGCCCTCCACTGCCTCACGCTGCGGGAAAGCCTGCCTGCTTTGGACTGTGTTTCCTTGGGGATGGGAGCAGGGCACGGTTGGTCATCCTGCCCTCTGCCCCCTAGTCTGAGCCTTCTGACATCAGATATTGCCATCACCTGAACCAGGCCTGCCCTCATTTCCAGACCAGCCATACAGAGAAGCGCCTCCCACATCAGAAGGGGTTTAAGCAGGAGGGCTTGCGGGTGAGCTGGCTCCTCACCACACCCAACGTGTACTGTCCGTCGCTTGTTCACTGTGGGCACTGGGCCCAAGTTCTGATGCCACCATCTGATAGTCGAGGTGTATTTCTTAATGGTTATTTATTTCGGAAAAGATCCACTTTAGTGAAACAAGTTGGAGGTTCCTGTAAAGTAACTCCATGAGTTAATTATTTGACTCTCATCTTGCGTTTTTGTTGACTCCAGATTCTCAGTGCTTATTGCATTATTGCATTTGAACCTGGTGCCTAAACATCTGAATGTGCCTGGGTGCCATGTCAGCCTCTGGTTCCCAGTTTTTGATTGCATGACAAGAAAATTATTCATGGGTAACTATGGTGTTGGAGAAGACTCTTGAGAGTCCCTTGGACTGCAGGGAGATCCAACCAGTCCATTCTGAAGGAGATCAGCCCTGGGATTTCTTTGGAAGGAATAATGCTAAAGCTGAAACTCCAGTACTTTGGCCACCTCATGCGAAGAGTTGACTCATTGGAAAAGACTCTGATGCTGGGAGGGATTGGGGGCAGGAGGAGAAGGGGACGACCGAGGATGAGATGGCTGGATGGCATCATGGACTCGATGGACGTGGGTCTGCGTGAACTCCGGAAGTTGGTGATGGACAGGGAGGCCTGGCGTGCTGCGATTCATGGGGTCGCAAAGAGTCGGACAGGACTGATCAACTGAACTGACTGAGCTCTGAGTGCATCCATCAGATGGACTTAATTTTCAGGCACATTAAAAAAATAGCTGTTAAATTATGTTTTCCAAATTTTTGGTTCACCTTTTTCAAATAAAACATCCAGCCCCCGCCCCGTGTGGTACCCTCATGAACATTGTTTATCGTAAATTACCACAGAATTTATTTTGTGTTAGGATTTCATTGATGTTTGTCGAAAGAAAGGAAGGTTGCTGAGTGTATTTAATAAACAAGAAACCACTTGTCTCCTGTCTTCTCTTCATAGGAAGTTGTGAGCCGCTGCAAAGACCCTCCGAATTACTGGACAATACACGGATTATGGCAAGTACTTCCTGCATTTAAAACTTCAGCAGTCCCAGAAGCTGGCTAACCTGGGGTTCTGGCACTCTGTCCCGACATGTATTCTGATAATTTCTGTTAGGAGTTTACTCAGCAGGCCAGAAGCTTGTTGAGAAACATCTTTAGTCTTTCTAACATGACCTGCCTTCTGTTGTCCTTGAGTTCTGTTTTGGTAGAATGATAACAGTCTAGCTTAAATACGCATTTAGGGGTTCTGGGTACATTTTCGATCACTGAATTTTAATTTTCTCATTTTCTTTTGGAACCAATAAGTTAATGCATAAAAATAAATGTCTGTATGTTATACATATGTGATTTGTATCTATAGTGTACACACTTCACAGACACCCAGATTTTTTCTTCTGGTTTTGCCTGCAGCCTGTTTAGTTTGTTTTTTGCGGTGTGTGCATGTATCCACGACATCAAACCGTGTGCGTTTGTTTGTCCAGAGGGAGCGACCGGGTCTCCACCTCCCTTGAGAGGCAGGCAGTCCCGGCTCCTGCTGGCCCTGGTCTCCCTCAGGGACAGGGTCAGCGGAATGCTGGTTAAACAGGGACCTCAGGACCGGGCCTCATCCCACCTCTGGTTTTCTGTGACTTCACTGGTGCCTTCGGCCGCCCTCCAGCTGGAGGGACGGCACCCAGCTCTGTGGGGAGCTGGGCTAGTTCGGGGGCTGGGCCAGGCTGGAGAAAGCAGGTTTGGTCCCTCGTGATCTAAGCTGCACGTGGAGATGGAGCGTGGACCCGTCCAGAATTGGACGCATGAGGACAGAATCAGGCACAAGTGGAGGGACACGTGCTCTGTGCTAAAACATTCCAGCAGCCAACCTTGAGTTGTCACCGGGCACATCCTGAGCACGACACGTACCTTGTATCAATGATCCTCGTCACCTTTAAAGATGTGGAACCTCTTGCCGTTCTCATGCTATGCTTGTTGAACGGAGATTTGCAAGTAACTCAAAAAGTGTTGGTTGCTCAGTCGTGTCCAACTCTCTGCAACCCTGTGGACTGTAGCCCACCACGCTCCTCCGTTCATGGGATTCTCCAGGCAAGAATACTGGAGTGGGTTGCCATGGCTTTCTCCAGGGTATCTTCCCAATCCAGGGATTGGACCTGGGTCTCTTGCATTGCAGACAGACTCTTATCACAGAACCACCAGGGAAGCGCCAGAACCTGGCCAGATATCTCCACTGACCCAGGTCTGGGTCGCCCCCTGCTGGGCTGTCTATTTGCTTCCTGTGCGGGAAAGCCTGTTGGCACGGTGCCTGAAGTTTGGAACAATGTTCCACTTTGAAGGGAACTCCAGTAGTGCCCGCTTGTGCCCAAGTGTGACTCACGCCCTTTCGTTCACTCCAGATCACAACTCGAGTGTTTTCTCATACTATTTGGAACCAGCCAGACCAAGACTAATTTCTCTTTATTTTTTCAACTCTAATTTCAAGGCCCGATAAAAGTGAAGTGTGTAACCGATCCTGGCCCTTTAATCCAAAGGAGATCGAGGTACTAACTTTAATAGTGTTCCCACCGCAGAGTCCCCCAAAAGATTCGCTCCTCCTCTAGGTGTGCCCTCAAAGCTGTGTTTAACGTGTGTTCACCAGCGTTTATGGGTATCTAAACAGCCCCACGGATTAAAGATGAGCTGTGTTTCAGTAAGTCCTCTGCCCTGGGCCCGATGGGCTGCAGCAATGTGTGAGGGGCGGCAGGGTTGAGCAGGCCGGCCCTGGCTCTAGCCTGTGGCCCATGGTTCCTAGTCTGAGCCCCCTGCCCGCTGGGCATGAGCTCAGGCATGGGTACTGCCCTGGCTTGCAGGACTGCCGTGGCCCCCAGGGTGTCCTTTCTGGCTGTGGGTGGGCTTCTCAATGGGGCCAGTGAGCAGGGAAGAGAGGATGGGGCTTTCTAGGACAAAGATTTGTATTGCAGAGTAACTCTGGGCGCTGAGGTTACAAGAGCTGGTAGCAGCCACACACGCACATACATGCACACACACGTGCACACACACGTACACACACACACGTGAGCGCAGCTTTCCATGGGATGCTGACAACCCCTCGTGTGTGATGGTCAGCTGTCAGGGACTCGTGACTTTGTACCTGGACTTAGCGGGCAGGGTCTGTGAGTTCCTGAGACCTCTCTGAAAACATGGAGCAGACATGGGATTTGCCAGAATTGTGGGCCCTTCCCAGGACTGCACGGCCCCCAGAAGGACGAGGTAATCGCGTCCAAACCAGTCACAGGTTCTCATGCCAGCAGTGCATTGGGCACTGTGCCAGGGGCCAGGCAGAACCAGGTGTGGTCTCTGGCCCCCCCTGCCTGCAGCCAGGAGCCAGGACAGATGTCCCCTCTGGGTGCCTGGAGGGGAGGGTAGTCAGAGCTGAGGACGGCAGGCCTGGGCCCGGCTCTCTGGAGGAGGTAGTGGTAAGCTGGGATCCAGCTTAACCAGAGACAGGAGCGGCAGCAGCCTGTGCAAAGGCCCCGGGGTAGGACGGAGCTTTGGAGCATCTGGGAGGAAGCCAGTGTGGCTGGGGGTGAGCCGTGGGCCCGGGCAGTGTTCCTCAGAGTCCTGTGTGCTGGTTAAGGCTTGTGTGTCTGAGTAAGATGCAGACATAGTCTTTAGAAACATTCAAGCTGGAGAGAGAAGGAAACCAGAGTCATGGTTTGATACTTTTGTGGGGTTTTTAATGCTGAAGGATACTCCCCTGTGTGGGTGGACATGATCTGTCTAGCCGTTCACCATCAGAGCTTATATTTTCACATACGCTTTCACGATTCCCCAGACTTCACTTTTACGTGTGTCTTAAGAAGCAGGTCATGCAAAATACACTGAGTCATTTCACTCACCTGAGTGTTATTAACTTGCAGAGCTCAGTTTTGTTTGCTTTTTTTTTTAATGTGTCCATTTATCAGGTCTGCCTTCTAGGCTTGAGTTGTCAAGCCTTACGTGGATTTATTATCATTGCTGTCTTTACGTGCAGGACCTTTTGCCAGACATGAGGATGTACTGGCCCGATCTGCTCCATCCGTCCAACTACAGCCACCAGTTCTGGTGAGTCTGCGTTCCCAGGCCCGTCTCGGGCCCCACAGCCCAGGTGTGAGGTGGGACCGCGGGAGCAGGGGTCCTGAGGCTGCGGAGCTGGAGCGGCCTCGCGTGTGCCGCACCCTCTTTGGAGCGGTCCTCCAGTGGATAAGACATGAGGGCAAGGGGAAGTGACTCTGAAGACTTGCTTTTTAATCCATTATGTCTTTCATTTTGTGTGCGTGCTAAGTCACTTCGATTGTGTCTGACTCTTTGTGACTCTGGACTGTGGTCCGCCAGGCTCCTCTGTCCATGGGATTCTCCAGGCAAGAACACTGGGGTAGGTTGCCATGGCCTCCTCCAGGGGATCTTCTGGACCCAGAGGTTAAACCCGGGTCTCCTGCATTGGCAGGTGGATTCTTTACCACTGACGCCACCTGGGACGCCCTCCCTTACTGCAGGATGGCAATTTATAATTCATCTCACAGTGAATCAGGTTTTGGCCAAAGTGATTCACTTAACTTGGGAGTATATTTGTGTAGATTCTACAGTCAGTTCAGTTCAGTTCAGTTGCTCAGTCGTGTCTGACTCTTTGCGACCCCATGGACTGCAGCACGCCAGGCCTCCCTGTCCATCACCAACTCCCAGAGTTCACTCAAACTCATGTCCATCGAGTCGGTGATGCCATCCAGCCATCTCATCCTCTGTCCCCTTCTCCTCCTGCCCCCAATCCCTCCCAGCATCAGGGTCTTTTCCAGTGACTTAACTCTTTGCATGAGGTGGCCAAAGTACTGGAATTTCAGCTTCAGCATCATTCCTTCCAAAGAAATCCCAGGGTTGATCTCCTTTAGGGTGGACTGGTTGGATCTCCTTGCAGTCCAAGGGACTCTCAGGAGCCTTCTGGAGGAGTAAAATTTTGGAGAAGAGCTTCTTGAAACAAAGCAGAGTGACAATAACATTTGTCCTCCTGGTTCGTGGGTGTTCGGATTGCGAGTTCACTCGAGGGTGTGTGGCTGGGAGGTGGTTCACTCACGGCTCTGGGTCCGGAGGCTTTAAAAGTTTGGGAGACGAACAGTCCACGTCTCCAATGCTGGCTCTGAGCAACCTGAGATCTAGAAAGTGGTTTCAGAACAGACTGTGGCCTACATGGGTTGAAATAGTGAAAAACAATAAAAAAACTTTGAGCACTTCATGGTGTACTTAAAAATAAAAACTCTTCGGTGACTAAGTAAGCAGAAGAGATGTCAGCAGTTAGAATATTCTAGGTAGAATCAGTCAGGCTTTTGCCACAGCTTAAAAATAGACCACTAAACACAGACCAGGCATGTCCCCACGTGGCACAGTGGTCAGGAACCTGCCTGCCAGTGCAGGAACAAAAAGAGACACAGGTGTGATCCCTGGGCCGGGAAGATCCCCTGGAGGAGGGCATGGCAACCCACTCCAGTGTTCTTGCCTGGAGAATCCCATGGACAGAGGAGGCTGGGGGGCTACAGTCCATGGGGTGGCAGCGTCGGACAGTACTGAGCGACTAACACGCACACAGAGAACACAAAGATGGCCTTCGGTGGGGTGAGTCCTTCAGCGTGTGATGCCGTGCTGTGCAGAGCACACACTTGGCTTTGTGTTCTAATAAGTGCAAAACGATGCACCTTTCAGGTTGGGTGTTTAAAGGACTCACTTAGAAGCTTGTTCTAAATGACGAAGGTAGCGTTCGTGCCTTTGGATGTGGAGATGGTGCTCACGTGGCCGGGTGCTTACCGGCTCGCTGGTTATTACTGGCTCCCTGGTTATTGCCCGAGGGTGGCTATTGCCCAGGTCGCCTTGCTATCTTGGATCAAATGTCCACAGAGGTGTCCTGGCCTCTCCTGTCCTTAAGGGGGAGGCTTATGTCAGAAAACTTTACTCTTTAATCTCAAATGGGAATCGTGTATGCAAAGGAGAGGGTCCTGGTATCGGTTGGTGCTCAAGATAGTTCCCTAAGATTAAATCTGTTAACAAAACCAGCCATCCTGAAAAATACTGTGTACATGACCGTCTGCAAAATAGGGGTGTTATTGGTTTTTGATTCTTGTAAGAAAAAGAAGGACTTCCCAGCAGGTTAAGTGGTAAAGAATCAGCCTGCTAATGCACGAGATGTGGGTTTGACCCCTGGGTTGGGAAGATCCCTTGGAGGAGGAAATGGCTACCCACTCCAGTATTCCTGCCCTGGAGAATCCCATGGACAGAGGAGCCTGGTGGGCTCCCGTCCACGGGGTTGCAGAGTTGGACACGGCCGAGCATCTAAACAAGAAAAAGAATGAAAGTTTGGCCATCTTTAACATCTGTTGAGTTAACTTGCTCTGGAAACAGCAGTGGACGTTCCTTGACTATCGCATGCTAGGAGCGGTTTGGGCGTGTATGACTGCTTCCGCCCCTGACTTCTCCAGCTCCTTCTGTGGAAGATTCTAGAATGACTGTCCCTGTTGTACAGAAACTGAGGCCCCCGTAATTCAGTTTCACGTTCAGCTAGTTGAAAAGAGTCTCCTTTTTCTACTTCATATAATTTAGAAAGTTAAGAAATAATTCACTGTAGGTGCTATTGTAGATGAAGAAAGTTGATTATTCATGCTATTAATATTTCCTCATGGTTTTCTCACGGCTCAGCTCATAAAGAATCCGCGTGCGATGCAGGAGACCCTGGTTTGATTCCTGGGTCAGGAAGATCTGCTGGAGAAGGGATACCCACTCCAGTATTCTGTCCTGGAGAATTCCATGGCCTGTGTAGTCCATGGGGTCATAAAGAGTCAGACGCGACTGAGCGCTTTCACTTTCTTTTTTCCCTTTCATGGTTTTCCTGGGCCCGGGAGACGGGCAGCTCACAGCCGATGCCCTCGCTCAGGACTACTCCGTCGTGATGCTACCGAGGAATCAGTGACGTTTACGTTGTGCTTCTGTGAGACTGCATGTGGGTGCCTTCTGAGCGCTTGAGTGACTGTCTTTATTAAATCTTTGTGAATTAATCGTTGATAAAGCTGATGCCCGTGTGGTTTTTCCATGCTAACCATGGTTAGCTTCTGAATTGACAAGTTGTCAGTCATTCTAAAGGCGGGTGTAATCCATGTTTGGCAGTTGATTGGTTGGCAGCGTGGGGCATTGGAAGGGCCCCGAGCATGGGTTGAGGCAGGCCGGGGTTGCCTGGCTGGGCGGCCATGAAGCTGGGCTGCTCACTGGCCCCTGTGAGCCTCAGTGTCCCCACTTGTAAACCAGCAGTTACGTTTTCACTTTGCGGCATTGTGGGGCTCGAGTGAACATTTTGCAAACCTTTGTTTCGTGCCTGTATGGTCAGTCGTGTCTGACTCTCTTTCGACCCCATGGCCTGTTACCTGCCTATGCTCCGTCTGTGGAATTCTCCAGGCAGGAATACTAGAGTGGATTGCCATTCCCTTCTCCAGGGATCTTCCCGACCCAGGGATCGAACCCACATCTCCTGCACTGGGAGGTGGATTCTTTACCACGAAGCCACCTGGTTTAATTTTCGATAAAACACGAGCATTTATTATCAGTAGTGGTGTTTTTCTTCAATACAAATCACTGCTTGTTTGCGGGCATTTGGCTGGGCTGTCGTTTCCGTGCCGTTGTCTCTGTAGATGACGTCTACACTGCAGTGAGCTCGGGGAACCGGCTCAGGCTGTCCTGGTGATGCGTGAGCCTGCCTTTTCTCGCCAGTGGCCGAGGCGTGGCCGTCCAGCTGGGGCTCCCCGGGAGGGCACCCAGAGCCATGTCATCCTGTGAAGCCCGAACAATGGCGATTGTTGGGTTTGTTGTTAATCTCGGAAGCGAGTTGGAGCTGCCTGGCGGAGGAAGGCCTGGAAAAAACTGACGAGGGCTGGTAGTGCTCGACTGGGCCCGGCGGGGCCTGGGGCTGTGCTGAGAGGAGGACGTCTGTCCTTCCCGCTTTGTGAAAACGACAGTCTGCCTCCTGCCCGGATGCCCTGCACGAGCAGCTGTGTGGGTGGCTTGTTGAGAGGTGGTGTCGTCACCTTTTAAAGTGAAAGTGAAGCCGCTCAGTCGCGTCCGACTCTGCGCGACCCCAGGGACTGCAGCCCACCAGGCTCCCCCATCCCTGGGATTCTCCAGGCAGGAGTACTGGAGTGGGGTGCCATTTCCTTCTCCAGTGCATGACAGTGAAAAGTGAAAGTGAAGCCCCTCAGTTTCGTCCAACTCAGTGACCCCGTGGACTGCAGCCCACCAGGCTCCCCCGTCCCTGGGATTCTCCAGGCAGGAGTACTGGAGTGGGGTGCCATTGCCTTCTCCAAGATTACCTTTTAACCAGAGTTTTTTTGTTTTTTTTTTTTTAAACACACCCTTTCAGGAGCCATGAGTGGAAGAAGCACGGGACCTGTGCCGCCCAGCTGGATGCCCTCAATTCCCAGAGGAAGTACTTTGGCAAGAGTCTGGATCTGTATAAGGCGCTGGCCCTGACCAGGTGGGAGACCCAGGCCTGCAGGCTCGCCTCCCGCACCCCACTCTCCCAAGTTACCACACACCCACACCCTAGTCCTGGGGATGAACGGGGCTGCTAGTTGCCCAGCGCAGCATCCCTGACTCGAGTACCATGGTCCCGGGAACCGGGCAGCGGAGTCGTGCTGAGAAACACACACCTCCTCCCACGAGCCTTTCTAGACCCCTGGGGGCCTGACTGCATGGAGTGGACTCAGAGACTCAAGGGGCTCATCACACAGGTCCTGGGAGAAGTCGCCCGCGCGGGAGACCCCCCAGGCATCTCCCTCTCATCAGACTCCGGGGAGGAAGGCGCCCCCCGTTCACCAGCACAGACCTCACGGTCCTGGCTCATAAGCAGCGTGAATCTGGCTGACTCTGCAGCCCAGGTTTTATTGAATCCAGCAGGAAAAGGAGAGTATGTGCTTACGCTGAAAGTTTCAAGGTCAAATATTTGAATAACACGTCCCTTCAGCCAACAACGACTTACTAAGGACCTCCTGGTTACCCTTCCTGAATCTGTGTGGCTTTCCATACTCATGCACAAGTGCAGAGTGGCTGAATTCTGGGACCCCTGGAGCATCAGCCAGGCCCACGAGCGTGGACAGGCCGAGTCTTGGCCTCCTCGGGGTGTGTTCCCTGGGGCCTGCCGAGGAAGGGTGTTCCTGCCCCCTGAGTGTCTGATGGGGACTACGTAGAACTGCTGTAGAGAAGTCATAGAGTCTTCCAGCTTCTCCAAGGAAAACAAAAAATCTCAGTGCTCCCAAAATTAAAGCTAAGGCGTCAAAACACATCCTTTCTATTTTGCTCTGTGTTATAAACCACTGGGCTTCCCAGGCAGCACAGTGGGAGGGACCCGCCTGCTGTTCAGGAGACATGAGACTCAGGTTCAGTCCCTGGGTCTGGAAGATCTCCTAGAGGAGGGCATCGCAAGCCACTCCAGTGTCCTTGCCTGGAGAATCTCATGGACAGAGGAGCTTGGCGGGCTACAGTCCATGGGGTCACAAAGAGCAGGTTAAAACCACGTGCTTTCGAAAGTGATTCAAGGCGTTGAAAGTGTTTTAAAGATTTATCTAATTTGGGGTTGTTTGGAGAAGGCAATGGCACCCCACTCCAGTACTCTTGCCTGGAAAATCCCATGGACGGAGGAGCCTGGTAGGCTGCAGTCCGTGGGGTCGCTAAGAGTCGGACACGGCTGAGCAACTTCACTTTCACTCTTCACTTTCATGTATTGGAGAAGGAAATGGCAACCCACTCCAGTGTCCTTGCCTGGAGAATCCCAGGGATGGGGGAGCCTGATGGGCTGCCATCTATGGGGTCGCACAGAGTCGGACACGACTGAAGCGACTTAGCTGCAGCAGCAGCAGCAAGATAAGCCTAGGATCCAGAATCAGCTGCTAGCTGTCCTTTAGGACAGGCGTGGCAGGTAGGTGGTTATGTGGTGCCTACTCCAGTTGGTGGCAGCCACCCAGACTGGTGCTGGGAGGTTCCGGTGCTGGAAAGGAGCCCAGATGAGGCACTCACGTGCCCATGGTGAGGGGAGGTCAGGCAGCCTGGGTGCCACGCCTGTGTTGCCTGTGTCAGCAGACTTACGGCCCCAGGCAGTGAAACTGCACACTTCCCTTTAAGAGGGTCTTCATTTGTATTATGAAATGTGATAGCAACAAGAAAGGAAATCGGACCTTCATTTTACAGCTTTTTTTTTTTTTGCTTTAAAATTTAGTGTGCTCCAAAAATTGGGGATAGAACCATCTACCGATCACTACTACCAGGTAAGTCTTGCTTCTGGCTTCTTATCAAATACATATCCGCTAACTGGGGACACCCAGCCACAACCAGGTGTCACCTCAGCCGTGAGCTCTACTCTGGTTTCAAGGAACCCAAACCAGCCCTTCCCCCTTGGCTATTAGGTTTCTAAATAGAGTTCACTTAAATTTTGTCTTCCTGTATATTTTGTGTAAACTCAAGGCTAGTGAAACGTGATTTTGGAGCAGGGTTTGGAGTGGTCTCCTAGTGAGGACTGTGTTCCAGCCTCTTAAGAGGCTGGTATTAATAGAATGTGCAGTTGAACAGCATAGTTCTATGAACCTGAAGAAGAAAATGAAGATTTGTTTTTATGATGTAATTGTGCTTTGTTTCATGATAAAAGTGTAGAAATTGGAACCCGGCAGAGCCTGTTGGCAGGTGGCCTGTACAGAAGGGCTCACCCTGGTGTGAGCGCAGTTGTGGGTGGACAGCCTGGCCCCCAGGCAGCGGTCACTACCCGCTTGGGCCTGAAGCCTCTGCTCTCGGGCCACAGTGTGAGTCAGCCGACCCCACTCTGGAGACAGTTTTTGTATTTGTTCCATATATGAATGTGGAAACACCCAAAATCACTGTCTTCAGCAATTCTGAGTTCCGGTGCCTCGGCGGGTCCCGAGCCCTCAGTCTGGTGACCTGGTGAGACTAAGTCAGCACGTGTGTCTCCTTCTGTGGACCCGCTGTTTTCCTCTATCCGTGGAGAGTAGGGACGGGCAGAGCAGTGCCCTTCTGGAGGGACTGCAGGCTGCCCTCTGTCCATCCACCCAGGAGGCAGGGCTTTTGCAGGCCCCTTCAGTGTCACCTGGACTCACATCTAAGTGGATAAGCAGAATTTTCTTGTCCAGAACGTGACGTTCAGAGAACAGACTTCAATTCCAAGCCAGAGCAACAGCCACAATGCGTGTTTTCTGAGCTCCTTCTCTGTGCTGGAGGCATGAGGTGGGGCGTCAGCACAGGCAGGGCCTGCCCTCCCGTCTCCTGGCAGGAGAGCTTCTGCTTTTATACCCGGCATGCAGGCCCTGGATCAGGGCCGAGAAGGGAAGGGAGAGCCGCATAGCGCCACTTGTGTGGACTCTGGTCTGGAGGGGGACCTACGGGGCTGCTCCGTCTCCTTCAGGGCCCGGGGCCGGGGCAATTCATCCCCAGCGTCTCCGAGCAGTGTCCGTGAGCCAGGGGCGGTCTGGGGAGAGCACGCTGCTGTCGGATGTTTGCATCCACATGAGTGTAAACCAGTGTCCCTTCTGACCACAACAGGATGGTTTGTTTCCTCTTCCTACATTTCATTTCTAATGCAGTTTATCCGATTTCAGGTGTCGGACATCAGAGATGCGCTTGTCAGCGTGTACAAAGTCGTGCCCAAAGTCCAGTGTTTTCTGCTAGAGAAGGTCAGATATGCTACGCTCTGTCATCCCCTCTGTCTCTACCAAGAAGACCCGTGTAGTCTTCTGAGAGCGCGTGCTCACCGTGGAGTTCCCAGGGGCAGAGTTGTGTTGGGGGTGGGGGTGTGTGTGCAGGTGTACAAATGGTGTATGTCCACATGTGTGTGTGTGTGTGTGTGCTTTGAAATAACAGGCTGTTGTTTGACACCGTGCTGGGCAGGCTGCCGTTTTGGCTCCTGTTCCGGAAGGCGGCGAGGCAGGGACGGGGCCCGTGGGCATGTCATGCAGCGTTCACGTTGTTAGTCCTGTCAGCTGTCGTTTCCCGTCCAACTTCCAGATGAGTTGTGCTTTCCTCTGTCAGCTGAAGTCTTAAATTCATTTAGCGATAGGGTGCCGTTTACCTGTTCATCTATTGTGATGCAGGCGTGGTGTGTGTGGGCGTGTCTGCTCGCACCTTTGTCCAAGTGTACATCTCTAAGCTGAAAGTGGGGTCTCCTCCCCGGCCACGTCCAAGCTGGCTCAGGGGTGGAGCTGGAGGTGACCGCAGCCGCCCCTCTGGGCCCTGGCCCCAGTTCAGCTCTGAAGCAGGGGTCCCGCCCCTGGAGCCCGGATCCCAGGTCCGGAGCCCTGTCTTCTGTCTTCTTTGAACCACTGTGATGCTCCGACCTGCCTTCTGAAGCGTCTTCGCTCTTCCCTTCAGGGCCAGGAGGTGCAGCTCCTCGGGCAGATGGAGCTGTGCTTCTCCAAGGACCTGCAGCTGCAGAACTGCTCACATGCTGCAGAGCCGGCGGCCCGCAGGCAGGAAGCTTGGCTGAACGTGGGCCTGCATGTCTGCGAGGACGGCCCGGTGCTATACCCTCCGCTCAACGAGACCAAACTCTGATGCCGTGGTTTGTAAATCTCCACTTTGAAAAGCAAGAGAAATTGACAGACCACTGCTTTTTAAAAAGCAACTCACAGCCGCCTTCTCCTGAGCCTGTTCTGTTTGTCCTGCTATGCACCTCATGTCTGGGAGTTGAGTCTTGTGGTCCCTGTAAAGGTGGGGTGTGCAGGGGGTGCACCGAAAGGGAGGGGGTATCCCCGCCTCTTGGCTGCCTTGTGGTTGGAGTGAAGCTCTGGTTTCCTTTTTCTCTTCTTTGACAATCTCTGCGACCTCCTTGGAAAATAAGGCAGGCCCGCTTGGAGCCTGGGCTGATGGTGCAGACTCAGGAGAACTCACCCTTGTGTCTCTCAGCTCTGAGGACACGTTGGGGGCTGTCAGGACCAGCCCTCAAGCAGGAGCCCAGGCTGCAAACGGATGGCGGGGGTGGGGGTGTGCAGGGAGGGGGGTGCGCGGTGCTGGAGGGAGTCTCTGCCTCAGGCCTCAGGGCTGTTGGCTCCTGTTCTGCGGTCACCTGCCAGCGTCTCCCTTGGGGGGCTGGTGAGGATGGCCCAGTGTCCCCCGAGGGCCCTGGTGCTGGCAGGCGAGATGCTCTGTGTGTGCGTAGGGGTGGGGGTGGGGGAATTGGGGTGTGTGCCCAGTGCCAGCCCCACCCCCACGGCGTAGGTGCTGCTCCCTGCAGACTAGACGTCCGGCAGGGCAGGCAGGCCAGCAGCTCCTCCCTCCTTCCCCAGGAAGGCGGCATCAGTCCTCACGTGCTGGGACTGAGGAGGCCCCTGGGGGCAGGCTCCTGGAGGCGGGGCCCCTCTCAACAATGAAGCCCGTCCAGGCTCAGGCGGCTCTGAAGACAGCCGTGCTCAGCGACGGATGAAGCTTCGTCCAGAGGGAGCCGAGCGGCGCGTCGGGAATCCGAGTCAGATTCTGGCCCGTCCCTTTCCCTAAGGGAGGGAGGGTCACCCTGCTCTCCACGTCCAGGCTGCACGCGGCCTCTGCCGGGCTCCCCCGCGCCGCGGTCCGCCCACCTGTCTCCTGAGTTTCCCTGTTGCCGGCGGCCGAGAGCATCTGCTTCTCCCTCTGCTCGTTTGCGTCTGGCTCCTCAGCGAAGGGGATGGAGGAAACGTGACAGAGGGTTCATCTGCGCCCAGCCGCCGGACGCCGCCTCGGCCGGGCCTCACTGGGGCGAGCCTCTGTCCCCTGGAGAGGCGTTCAAAAGGCGGCTGTTGTTTCTTCTGACTCATTTTGCAAATACATGGCTCAAGGCAAGGGTTTCTACTTCATTATTTCCAGAGGAGCTGGTACATTTAAATAAAGCTTCACATTTGAATTGAATTTATTTTATAGCTTTGGAGAATCAAGAAAAGCGGTGGTCTGCTGATATTCCTTGGACACCAGTCTTTCTAAAATCTGCCTGCATGCTTTTTAAATACGCTATAATTTTTCTAATAAAATACGTTTATTATTTTACAGTCTGAGCATTTCTTGAGGGTGGGCTGAAACTTGAGCAGGATGGTGAAACAGTGAAGGGCAGCTGAAGAGTGAAATGAAGCAAAATGTCAACGGTCCTAAGATTTCGAATGTGGACCGAATGGGATAAACTCAGGAGCAGGCTTAGCAATTCCTAACAGCATCATCGTCCAGTCAATGCTCATGGCTTTTTATTAACATTTCTGTGTGGCCTTGAGCACAGGATCAGCAGTGATGACATGGCTGATAACCTGAGTCCAGTCCGGTAAGTGTCAGGCGACGGGCTGCGGGTGGCCGGAGAGGAATGGAGGTCTCTGTCCAGAGCCCGAACCCCAGGGGAGGAGCCAGGGTCTTCTGCGAAGGCTGAATGTGATTTTGAACGAGGACCTGAAGGAAGCAAGGTTGCAATCCGTGGAGGAAGAGCCTTCCCGGAGGCCCAGGGCGGCAGCAGGCCTGTGTGAGAACAGCCGGTGTTATGCCCAGAGTCCGAGTCCCCAAAACTGAGAGAATAAGACGTCCACAGCAATGCAAAAGCATAAAGGGGTTTATTACCAGCTCGAGCCAGGGCCTAGGTTTCATCCAGCACAGTGGAATCTGACAAAGGCCCTGAGCGCTGAATCACATATACTTTTATACAGACGGTTCTTTGTTTCTGTAACAGCATAGCTGATTGGTTAAACCATACGCGCGCGCGGGACTTTTAAACCTCGCATCTCTATCTGGATTGGCTCGGGTCTGGCGCAGGCGGGGGCTATGGGGATTTTTCTGATTGGTCGAGCTACACTGCCTGCGGGAGTTCCCAGAGCCTCAGCTTTTCTCCGGCCTAGCCTCCCCCTGAGTGTCTGTCCTGGCTTCCGTTTGGTCCTAACACCGGGAAGCGGGTGTGAGAGGCCCGTGGGCGCTGAGCCGCGGCTGTGTGCAGGCCCTCGTGGTTTCCCTCCACCTGTAAAGGGACCTGTGCTGCTGGAGTCCCCAGAGCATCCAAACCAGTGTCCTCTAGCCACCATGAGAATGAATGATCAGACTGATGAGGGAAGAGACACGTGTGTGTCCTGGACCTCTCTGGAACTTGTCAGCTTGCATCCTGCCCAGACAAGGACACACGTGGTCTAATTGTTTTATCCTTCTGGGTGTTTTGTGAACTCCCAACCAGGAATAAAAATTTAATCCAGGTCCTAAGGCAATTGAAATTGTACTGTAAATGTTTTTGCACAATTTAACTCTGTTGGCTAAATTCATCACTGCAGAGGGCTGAAAAACCCTTCGGTGAGCATAAGAAACTCTCTGGAAAGCTCTGGCTCAGGAAATGAAATTAGCAGGACACAGTCCCAGGTTTTAAATAAACTTTGGTGCTTCTGTAGAAAGAGAAAGATGAATCTGTTGTGTTGTCTATGGGATGAGCTGTTTCCTGTAGAAGGGAGGTGGCAGTAACTAGGGTTTCCTTGTCCTGACAAAACCTTTAACAGACAGTGAGAAATGCTGCAATTTTACATAAATTTTGTGACGAAATTCTGTTTTTCTGAGTGACTATAATGAGTGTAGTCAAAGCTCTGGTTTTTCCAGTAGTCACGTACGGATGTGAGAGTTGGATCATGAAGACTGAGCGCCCAAGAACTGATGTTTCAATCTGTGGTGCTGGGCAAGACTCTTGAGAGTCCCTCGGAGTGCAGGGAGATCAAACTAGTCAGTCCTGAAGGAAATTAACCCTGAATACTCATTGGAAGGACTGATGCTGAAGCTGAAGCTCCAATACTTTGGCCACTTGACGCGAAGAACCGACGCAATGGAAAAGACCCTGATGCTGGGAAAGATCGAAGGCAGGAGGAGAAGGGGACGACGGGACAAGATGGATGGCATCACTGACTGGATGGACATGAGTCTGAGCAAACTCTGGGAGATAGTGAAGGACAGGGAAGGCTGTGGGACAAGACTTAGCAACTGAGCAACAGCATAATGAGTCTTGCATTTACTACCGACAGAAAGACGATTAGCATCCCAGGCTCAGCGGATGGGAGGTTGTTAGAGGGTTGGCATGTGTAGGTTTAGAAGCTGTAAAACTGCAATGACTATGCATAGGTTTGCCTGGAACATTTCATACCTGTGCAGCTGTCAGACATTCATAATCCCTTTTTTATGGAAAAAATTATACAATAACTTTTCCTATTCATTTTTGATGTTGAGTCCACAGAATAACACAGACTCATTTTTACCAGCAAAGATGTTGACCAGCACAGTTGCGGGGGGTGGGAGGGTCCAGTCACCACTTGTTCTGCTCTCCTGGCTACTGGGGCACATCTGGCCCTCCACGCCCAGCCCCCTGCCCCCCCGCCCAACAAGATGTGAGCTCCTCCTGCTGCCATGGTGATATGGTTACTGGGGTACGTCAGCCCCCCACTACCTCTCCCCAGGAGCTGTGAGCTCCTCCTGCAGCCATGGTGATATGGTTACTGGGGTACATCAGCCCCTCCCCCACCTCCCCCCAGGAGCTGTGAGCTCCTCCT
>NW_024070188.1:88229407-88373592 GCF_014754425.2 Oryx dammah | reverse complement strand
ACCTCCCCCCAGGAGCTGTGAGCTCCTCCTGCAGCCATGGTGATATGACAGCTTGGACGTGGTAGGTATTTACTAAGTCCAAGAATCCTGGAAAGACAACAGTGGGTCAAAGATGACCTCGTTCATCAGTGGCCGCCTAGCAGCTGAGAGCAGAAATTCAGCCCACGTCCACCACGCTGCCCATACTCAAGCAGATGGTGCCCCCTCAGTCAGAGGCTTGAACACCACCTGGATTGTTTTCTCAGACTGAAAATGGCCACATCAAGAAATATTTGAGTGTCCCATCCAGGACAGGTTCCCCAGGTGGCTCACTGGCAAAGAACCTGCCTGTCAATGCAGAAGATGAAAGAAACGAGGGTTCAGTCCCTGGGTCGGGAAGATCCCCTGGAGTAGGAAATGGTGACCCGCTCCAGTATTCCTGCCTGGGAAACCTCATGGACAGAGGAGCCTGGCGGGCTATAGTCCGTGGGGTCGCAAGAGATGGACGCAACTGAGGAACTTGGCACGCACACATCCAGAGCGATATGCATCTCCGTGCGTGGGCGCTCCGTTTAAATCGGTGAACACAACTTAATGTTGCTGTAACTGGGGATGTAGTCTACGACAACACCGAGAAGCCCAGTGATTTGGGATGTGGGGGACAGTGGGGTGCCCCCTACTGCAGGTGCGAGATCTGAGATGGAGAAGATTACTGAAGTGGGAAAAATCTTAGCTCTCGAGAGTGTTAGTAATCCATGGTCTCGCTTATAGGTGTTTATTTCACGTTCCTGTCTCAACAACATAAACACAAGCGTGTACCATCACAGAAGCTTGATACGCATGGATGCTTCTCAGTTGTGGCCCTTAGTTACAAATAACAACGGCAACAAACATGGACGCTCTCTTTAAAATGAAGGGAGTTAATCAGCTTCAGCAACTGGAACGGCAGCCGCAGGTCTCGTCTGACCTGGGGCCCAGCCCAGTCACTGCCCTATTGGCTGGACTCTGTCCTCCACGCAGCCCCTTTGCCCTGAGCCTCGTGTGACAAAACGTCACGTCACGCTCCCCACCGCCGGAACCAGCCTTACCTCGAAAGAAAAAGTGCCTTTCTACCACTGACATCTGCGCGTGTTTCTGTATTGATCCAGTTCAGTTCAGTTCAGTCTCTCAGTCGTGTCCGACTCTTTGCGACCTCATGGACTGCAGCACGCCAGGCCTCCCTGTCCATCACCAACTCCTGGAGTTCACCCAAACTCACGTCCGTCGAGTTGGTGATGCCATCCGACCATCTCATCCTCTGTCGTCGTGTTCTCCTCCCACCTTCAATCTTTCCCAGCATCAGGGTCTTTTCAAATGAGTTGGCTCTTCACATCAGGTGGCCAAAGTATTGGAACTTCAGCTTCAGTATTGATCCGTATGTATTGCAAATCATGAGTTCACACCGACACTTCCGATTCCAGTTGAACGCTGGAGAGCTTACGGCGGCTTTCTCCTTTTCCATGTTGTAACTTTCTCTGATGTCCACAAACCCAGCTCCCGTGACCCTCAGCATCTTTGCTTGTATGATCGCTCCACCTCCTGACCCTGACGCTGCCCCTACACGAGCGTCGGCACCCCAGGCTGGGCCTTGGTGGTCCTCCCATCCCCTCCCCACTACAAGTCCTCATCACTGGATCCCCAGCACTTCAGAGGAAAGAGCGGGGAACAGAGGGAGGGAAGTCTTACCGCCTTGGCAAGCGTGGGGGTGCAGTGTTACGGTCCATGCTGTCCAGGCATGTGCACGTTGTTGTACTAAAATTCTTACGGGAGACACAAAATGTGAGCATAAGATGGAAGAGGAGGATGCATGTTCAGCAGCAAAAGTGTTCTATCGGGACGCTCAGGAGTCCTATCCCAGTTACCTGCCGTGTGCTCCCGCCCAGAGGACGGTCCCCACCTTGGCTGAGGGGCGAAGTGACCGCATGACATCTCAGGTGTGTCCCCGGCGAGCTGAGGTCCAGCCAGCGACACAGCTGCGGTCAGCGAGCCCCCTGAGTCCAGGGAGCGCCCCTTCCTGTGGCTAGGAGAGCGTCTCTAGTGCGGGGCTCTGCGAAGCTGTGATAACACCTGTGTAAACAGCTTGAGCTGCTGCACCTCCTGCTCTGGTGCTAACACAGCTGGCGGGACCAGGGCGCTTTTGCGAGCTGGGCCTCCTCGGGCTGGACAGACGCGGCTCTGGAAGCCTCTGTGAGAGGCAGCTTGCCACCTGATGAGGCGGGTGGGAACCGGTTCAGGGGCCAGGGAAGGCTGGAGGAGCAGGCGGGCCCTTCTGGGAGAGCAGGAGGGAGAGAAAGGTCCCTGATCTGGCAGGAGAGAGCGCCCGTCGCTGCACGCACAGCTCTGCCTCAGACGTGCTCAGGCCAGCCGGTGAAGCCCGCAGCGTGTCCAGCCGAGGCAGCTCTGTGTCGGGGAGGGTCGACACCCTGCGCACACGCCTCAGCCGGTGCCGTCTCCCCCATCCCCGTGAGCAGGAGGTGCAGGGAGAATTTCTGGGAATGAAGAATTCTGTGTTTCAGCACAGTGGACGTCAGTGCCCACTGGGTGTCATCTTCTGATGGTTTTGCCCCAGTGAGACGCCAGTCGGAGGAGGGGCTGCTGTATTTGTGAGTCTTGAACCTGCAACACGCCAGAGGCCCCCCAGGGCCGTGCCCAGCCCGCCACTCAGACCCATCCTTGACTTCAGTGTCCTCCCCACCGCCAAGGCCCTGTGGGCCACTCAGTGGGCAAGGGGCGGGTGCAGAAAGAGGCCCCGTGCCTGCGCTTCTCCACCCAGTGGTGGCTGCCCGGGGCTCTGTGTTGAACCACAGGACGAATGAAGCAGAAGAGACTCCAAGCAAACAGGCCCCATCTAAACGCCTGTGTCCACCTTAACCGGCAATGATGTTATTTTTTCAGAATCTTTTACTAACTGCAGAGAGACCTGTGATCTGCCTCTTTGAACCCTCTGTTTATTGAATCAAAGATATTTTTGCCCTGACACGTCCAGGGAATGCTTCATAGCATCCTCATGATAAACTAATTTAGTAGGCCGTCGTCTTAAGGGACTGGAAAGGGTACAAGGGAAAATAAGACACAGACATGGTCCCAGACTTCTAGGAGCTTAATATGTGTTTGGGTGAATAGTGCATTCAGGAGAAATGTCCGAGCTGCACAGGCCGGGAGTGAGAAACGCCCTCCACGGTACAGACGACGCTGGCCGGCGCATGAGCTGGTTGGGAGGGTGCCACAGGAGCAAGGTGGGGCCTCCGCGACCGGCTGAGAGGTGGGGGCAGCAACACAGAGTGAGACATGCGCGGGGAGAGGAAGTCACCGCGGGCGGCGTGGGGACCAGAGGCCCTGATTGGGCGCAGCCGGTCCTGGGGTTTCAGCAGAGACTGGTATCATCCAAGCCAGGTTTCCAGCATGAGGGCTTGCAGTCCTCCTGGACACAGCCTGCAGAGACGGCTGGGTGGTGGGATGCCCGGCGGGAGGTAGGGCTGGCAGCCTCTCGGGGACCAGGGGACACAGAGGCGAGGTGATGAGGGAGAGATGGGAGGCCCAGGCTTGGGGGCTCGGGGGGCTCAGGCCGGGCGGGACTGGACCTGGCGCTGGGGTGGATGGCTGTCCACGGCGGGGGAGCTGAGCCGTTCACGGAGCCGGCGGGGCCGGGGGCCAGCGTGTGGCTGGGGGCGGGCGGGTGTCCGGGGCCGGGGGAGAGAGAGTGACCGCGGGTGGGCAGGTGTCCGGGGCCGGGCGCCTTCTGTTGGGAATGACTGAGCGGCCATGGGAAAGGTCCATCCAGAAACTGTGGAGCTGAGAGTTGCTGGGACACCCAGCTGATTCCTGGGTGAGTTATCTTACCAGCGTCCGTCTGTCCTAAAGAAAAGGACACGGGAGCCCAGCGGTGGGAGAGGCGTGGGGCGTCCGCGGCAGTGGTCCAGGTTTCCGTGATGTGGGCTGTGGCGCGTTGCTTATGGTGACGCATGTTTCCCGGGGAGAGTCTGTCTCCCTGTCCTCTGCCACTTTGCACTTCCCACCCAGTGTGGTTTTCGCTTGTTAATGCATCTCTTCATCAGTGGTTCACCGAGCGGCCTGCTCGGGTGAGGGGCAGTGAGCCCAGGGCTGCAGACACACGTGAGCAGGAGAAGCTCAGCCCCTCCATCTTCCTGCTCCTCCTCCAAGGAGGTGACACCTAAAAGCACCCACGTGAGGCGGAGGCCCCCGGGGGCCGTCCCCGGCCACAGCGACGTCTCCCCGCCACCCATCTCTCTGTGTCCACACTCCATCTCATTCCTTCAGGAGAGAGTGCCCCCTCCCATCCCTGTGGCTTCCAGAACAGAACCGAATCCAATCTCTCTCCAGACCTCCCTGAAGACCCTCAGAAGGTCAAGGCCACCTGGCGTCCTTGCCCCTCTGCAGCGGGCGTTATATGAGGTGCTCTTGCAGGCTTCCAGGGCCGAGTGCTCCAAGCCGGTCACCTCCATGGAAACCCGGCTCAGCCTGGGGCCTCCCCCAGCCGAGGCTGGAGCAGAGGGAGGAGGCCCCAGGACACGGAAGCTCAGAGCCACAAGCCAGGCATTTTCACCTCAGCATGGGGACCTGTGACCCAAGGGCAACGCGTACATCTAGCTGGGCTAAGCCTAGAATGTGGTGTTTCCCCCGCCGACAGTCAGCACACTGAATGCCCCTGCATCCTTCCACCGGGCCCTGGTCCTGCCCCTGCTGCTCCCTGCCGGCTGTGTGGTCACTTCGAGCCACGTGGCTGGGTAGACCAGGAGGCCTGGCTGATTCTAGGCATCGCTTCCTTGGCTGGAACCTGTGGGCAGGTGTTCAGGGGCTCTGACACCCATTTGATGTTATAATCTTGAAGGAGCAAGGAAGAGACCCCAAGTGACACACCTGTTTCATCCTGAACTCTCACCCCGGCCGCGCGGCTCACTCGGGACTCACCGGCATCGTCCCATCCTCTGGGGCGCTTACGAGGGCTCCATCAGCTGGGAGTCGCGTCTTGCGGGTGCCTCCTCCCCTCCGGCTCCTGCCGTCTGCATAGTTTCCTCCCTGGCGGCCAGCCAGTCCCTGCTGTCAGCCTCTCAGAGCCAAGATCTCCTCTCTGATTCCTCGGGGGACTGACGGCAGGGACCCAGACGTGCCCTCCAGCAACACATCACTGAGGCGTGTGCAGCACTTTGTGACTCCACGTTGCCTGCTGCTGTTACACAGCGGGTCCTCCGAGCAGCCCTGGGGGGAAGCAGGGAAGGGCACTCATCTCACATTAAAGGATGTGAAAACAGCTCCTGGAGGTCCTGTCGCTCCAGGGTAGGCCTCGCTCTGGTTAGAAATGCAGAGTCTCAGGCCCCACGTAGACCTGCGGGTCTGAGCCTGCATCTTCACAGGGTCCCAGGTAATGTCTCCGCTCAGTGGCCAGTGAGAGGGTGCACCAGCAGGGGGCCTGGAGCGGCGCGGTCTCACAGCCTGGGTGACCCCACTCCAGCCTTCCCAGGGGGTCCAGCAGTCCCCTCTCTGCCCCACGCTCCTCCGGTCAGGGAGATGTAGGACTGGGGTCTAGATCCAGGACCCAGACACACGTCCACTCAAAACCGCCGAGACGGCGATGAAGAGGCAGTGTCGAGCCAGCAGCGCAGATGGGGCCGGGCGGTAAGAGCAGCAACAAGCCCAGGGCAGGGGCCCGGGGTCGTGAGGGTCCGGGAGAGACGGAGAACCTGGCCCGCATCCCAGAGGTACCGTGTCCCCGACTCGCTTGCCTCGCTGTGAAGCGGACACGGGCAGGCGCGGCAGGGATGAAGGGCTTGGACTGCGTCTGGCACGAGGTGGAGGCCTGGTGGTCGGGGGAGCAGCCCAGTCCTCCGCCAAGCCCCCATCCCCACGCCCTCCTGCCCCGAGTTTCCGTGCTTTCAGCATTCCCCGGACGTGGCTGTGTTCTGGCTTGGACGCGGCTGCCCAAACGCCCTGGTGGGACAAGAGTGGCAGGTGACACAGCGCTCCGAGCACCGTCCCTTTGCAGAAAAGGGTGTCGTTCTACAGCTGTTTCAACACCTCCCTAACCTTTGCGACGTCAGTGCCCCACGTGACCTGTGGCCACGTTTCCCAGGCCCGAGTGGGGATGACCTAACGTCGCGGGCAGTGAGTCTCAGCAGGGGAAGGCTGGGCTGGGCGGAGCTTTGCAGACCCACTGGAGGAGTGGCCCTGCGCAGAGCCGCCTCTCCCGCAGGACGGTGCTGTGGGCGAGGGGAGGGGAGCCGCAGGGTCCACGGGTGCGTGAACCAGGCCCTCCGCCTTGCAGACCTGTCTGCTCCCGTGCACCGTCTGCTGTGTCCTGCGCTGGCTGGACGATCCAGCTGCTGTAATAACACGCAGCATTTCAGGGGCTCCCCGACCCCCGGCAAGTTCGCTCCTCTCTCCTGGGGTGTCCAGTGCTCTGTGTGTCTTGCTGGGCAGGTTCCCTCCGGTGACTCGGGGGCCAGGCTCCTGGCGTGGGGCGCCGGGGGGCCCCTTTCAGCTTATCGCTGGGCTTCACCTTTTATTTATGCCATGGACCCACTTTTGGTGGTCTGGCGAACGGGCTTTTTCTCAGAATAATGTTTTTAAATATATTTTTTAAAGCACATAGGATAACAAAGAATGTAGTGTGAAAATGTAATTTCTTTTTAAAGATTTTTTTTTATGCAGACCATTTTAAAAGTCTATATTGAATTTGCTACAATATTGTTTCTGTTTTATGGTTTTTTTTTTGTTGTTGTTGTTGTTGTTGTTGGAGGGGGTTGGGGTTTGCAAGGCATGTGGGATCTTAGCTTCCTGACCAGGGATCAAACCTGCATACCTTGCATCGGAAGACGGAGTCTTAACCACTGGATCACCAGAGAGTCCCCCAAATGTGGTTTCTATTAATACAAAATCACCATCCTGGTGCAGCTGTGTTTCTTGCCTGCACTCATAACTGAAAGAAATGCTAAAGACTGGCTAGAGTTTGCCAATAAAGATGTAACTTTCTTCTGGCATTTGAGTTCACAGACGCCCGTGACTTCTGACTTGGGTTCAGACCTGCGGGCAACAGTCAGGGTGGAAGAGGCAGCAAAGGGAAAGCCGCTTCTCAGGCCTCTGCTGGGAGGGACGCCGACCCTCTCACGTCCATCAGCCAGAGCCAGGGCAGGGCCACGTCCAGCAAGCGTGCGCGGGAAATCCTCTCTGTCTGACCATAAGTCTCTGGCTTCAGTATCTCGTGTCTCTTGTGTCCTGAAACACAGATGCTTCGTAATGCAGCTGGCATACGCTCTCTCAGCGCTGGGAGGAAAAAGTAAACTGGGGGCCTTGGGGCTTCCCTGGTGGTCCAGTGGCTAAGACTGTACACTCCCAATGCAAGGGGCCCGGCTTGCATCCCTGGTCATGGAACTGGACCCCACATGCCACAACTAAGGCCCAGCGCAGCCAAACAAATAAGTAAATACTGGAAAAAAACAAATTGGAGGACCTGCTTAGGTCTGTCCGTGCATCCACCCAAAGCTGCTCCTAATGCGTGATACCTGGCAAAGGTCCCCCTCAGTTCTGGGCGGTTCAGCCTTCAGCGGGGACCAACCAGAGATGCTGCGGAGGGAAAAAAGCTGTGTATCTTCTCTGCTCAGGAAACACCTACCGGGAGATGGTTCCTGTGTCCCAACTCTGGGAGCCTGTGCAACAGACCACAGGCCCAGGGAAGAGAAGGAGCGTCTTCTGGCCTTTCCAGAACGTCGGGCCCCCACAACCACCGTCTGTCCCTTCTCCCTCCACACAGGGGCGATGCCGGCTCAAACCTGCTGACACTCAGGAGTCGCTGCAAAAGAATCGGGTTGGTCCTTGGGCAACAGGCTGTCTTCCAGCCTGTCACCTGCCCGAGAAACACGGCCAAGTGTCCAGCTCTGCCTGCGCGGGGAGGGGCTCTGGTCACAGCGCCGGGGACGCAGGGAGGCTGCAGGAACCTGCCCGGAGCTGGGCTCCGGCTGTGGCTCCGTCTGGTTGCCTGCTGTGACGGCAGATCTGCGGGGACGGCAGGACAGAGAGGGAGTGGAGGTGACAGGTCTTGTTTATTCTTTCCCTGGGGCTGCCGCAGCAAGTCAGCACAGTCTGGGTGGCTGAAAATATCAGCAGTTTGTTCTCTCCCAGCCTGGAGGCCGGAAGTCCACAATCAAGAGTGTGAGCAGAGCCGTGGCTTTTCTCAGGGCCGTGGGGGAGGATGCTTCCTGCTCCTCCGGGCCTTTCCTGCCTGGCGTCCATGTCACCCTGGTCTCTGCCTCCGTCCTCACCTCACTCTGGGCCCCTCCCCAGAGTGCCTGTGTCCACATTTCTCTCTTCTTGTAAGGACACCAGTCACTGGTTAAAGTGAAAGTGAAAGTCCCTCAGTCGTGTCCGACTCTGTGACCCCATGGACTATACAGTCTCTGGAACTCTCCAGGCCAGAATACTGGAGTGGGTAGCCGTTCCCTTCTCCAGGGGATCTTCCCAACCCAGGGATCAAACTGGGTCTCCAGCATTGCAGGTGGATTCTTTACCAGCTGAGCCTCCAGGAAGTCCATAAGCTGTCGCAATTCTGAGAACCAGCCCCAAAGAAATGAGAACAGATCATTAAATCTGTAATGGAAGAGCCTGTAAAGGAAGGTTAACTGTACTGAAAACCACCAACACGATGATGATCAGACAACTGATGACCAATTTCAAGACGACTGCCAGAAATGAGTGTGCTGTTTCTGCATGTAGCCCCCTCCCTCTGCTTATAAAAGCTCTTTTTCTGACTGTCAGTGGCAGGGAGAAAGCCCTTGGACAGGAGTTCACCCTCCCACTAGGTTGCTGGCCTCCGAAATGAAGCAAGCTTTCCTTTCCACCATCCTTGCCTGTTTATTGGCTTTCGAGCAGCCAAGCCCCACTTTTGGTAACCATACGCCACCCCTTCCTCCATCTTCAAATCCAGCCTTGGCCAATCTTGTGTTCATGTCCCCGCACTCTTTTTTGCCTCCCTCTTTGACTTTTAAAGACCCGGTTGATTTCTCTGGGCCCACCTGGATAATTCAGGAGAATTGCCCCGTTTAAGATCAGCTAGTCTTTGCCAAGGGCCCTGACATGCTCACAGGTTCAGAGACTTCTGCTTGGGTGTGTTCAGGGGCACTGCCCTGTCTCTCCACATCTGCACAACAATCTTGAGATTCCTTGTGTTGTTTGTATCAGTGGTTCCTTCCTTTCTGAGGCTGAGCAGTATTTCATTATGTCAGAACTGTTTGTTCACCTGCTCTGTTGATGGACAGTGGGGATTTCCCCTATTGTTGGCTATTACGAATAAAACCATTTTGATTATTGTTGTTCAAGTCTGCTGATGGGCATATATGCTGTTTCTCTTGGGTAAATACCTAGTATTGGAACTGCTGGGCCAGAGAATAGGTATATGTTTAATTTTTTTTAAATTGCAAGCTTTTTCCCAAAGTGGTTAGGCTGTTTTACACTCCTGCCAGTGACGTGTAAGAGTCCTGGTTGCTCCACAGTTTTGCAAACATTTGGTGGTACTTCTTTTTAAAAAAAAAAAAAAAATTTATTTTTAATTGGAAGATACTTGCTTTACAATATTGTGTGAGTTTCTGCCATACATCAACATGAATCAGCCATAGACATACGCATGTCCCTTCCCTCTTGAGCCTCCCTCCACCCTCCCACCCTATCCCACACCTCTGTGTTGTCACAGAGCACTTAGCTCGAGCTCTCCGCATCATGCAGGCAGCTCTCACTGGCTATCTGCTCCCCCTATGGTAACGTACGAGTCTCAGCGCTACTTCCTCAGTTCATCCCACCCTCTCCTTCCCCCACAGTATCCGCAAGGCTGTTCTGTGTCTCCACTGTTGCCCTGCAAATAGGTGCGTCAGTACCGTCTTCCTAGATTTTATATACATATATGCATTAATAAGTGGTACTTGTCTCTTTCTGACTTGCTTCGCTTGTATAATAGGCTCTAGTTTTTTTCACCTTACTAGAACTGAGTCAAATGTGTCCCTTCTTATGGCCGAGTAATATTCCACTGAATATCTTTACCACAGCTTCTTTGTCCATTCATCTGTCAATGGACATCTAGTTCTAGCCACTGTAAATAGTGCTACGATGAACACTGGGGTGTGTGCATCTTTTCCAACTATGGTTTCCTCAGGGTATATGCCCGGTAGTGGGATTGCTGGGTCCTATGATAGTTTCAGTCCTAGTATTAACTGTCCTCCAAAGCGGCTGTATTAATTTGCATTCCCAAACAGTGCAAGAGGGCCCATGTTTCCCCCCAGTCTCCAGCGTTGTTTGTAGACTTTCTGATGATGGCCATTCTGCGTGGTATGAGGTGATGCCTCACTGTAGTTTTGACTTACGTTTCTCTAATAATGAGCAACGCTGAGCATCTCTTCATGCGTTTATTAGCCGTCTGTATGTATTCTCGGAATGTCTGTTTAGGTCTTCTGATCACTTTTTGATTGAGTTGTTTCTCTGGTGTTTTGCTGAATAAGCTGCTTGTATATTTTGGAGATTAATCCTTTGTCAGTTGTCTGATTTGCTATTATTTTCTCCCATTCTGAGGGCTGTCTTTTCACCTTGTTTATAGTTTATTTTGCTGTTCAAAATCTTTTAACTATGTCCCATTTGTTTATTTTTGTTTTTATTTTCATCACTCTGGGAGGTGGGTCATAGAGGATCCTGCTGTGATTTATGTCAAAGAGTATTCTGCCTATGTTTTCCTCTAAGAGTTTTATAGTTTCTGGGCTTACATTCAGGTCTTTAATCCATTTTGAGCTTATTTTAGATATACTTTTTGTATTTTTTTTTAAGTTGTAGCTTGCCTAGTTATTTCCTTGATGATGTGCTTTGATGAGGATTTTTTATGTGGATTTTTTGTGTGTGGACCGTTTCTTTCTTTCTTTTTCTTTTTGGCTGTGCTGGGTCTTTGCCGCTGTGCACTGGCTCTCTCTAGTTGTGGTGAGCAGGCGTTATTCTTAGTTATGGTGTGCACGCTTCTCATTTCAGGGACATCTCTTGCTGTGGAGCACGGGTTTTAGACGCATGGACTCAGCAGTTGCAGCTCTGGGCTCCGGAGCATGGGCTTGAGATGCGTGGGCTCACCAGTTGCAGCTCTGGGCTCCAGGGCACGGGCTCTAGATGCGTGGGCTCAGCGGTCGCAGCTCTGGGCTCCGGAGCATGGGTTTAACAGCTGTGGTGCATGGGCTTAGTTGCCCTGCAGCGTACGGAAGCTTTTAGGACCAGGGATCAAACTCGTGTCCCCTGCACTGGCAGGCAGATTCTTAACCACTGTGCCACTAAGAAGTCTGAGAAGCTTTTATTTGAATACAATCTTTTTTTTTCTTTTATGGTTATTTCCTTCTGTGACCTATTTAGGAAATATTTGATTACTCTTAAGTCACAAAGATTTTCTCTTATATTTTCTTTTAAAAGTCTTATGGTTTTCAGTTCAGTTCAGTTCAGTTCAGTCGCTCAGTCGTGTCCGACTCTTTGCGACCCCATGAATTGCAGCATGCCAGGCCTCCCTGTCCATCACCAACTCCTGGAGTTCACTCAGACTCACATCCATCGAGCCGGTGATGCCATCCAGCCATCTCATCCTCTGTCTTCCTGTTCTCCTCCTGCCCCCAATCCCTCCCAGCATCAGAGTCTTTTCCAATGAGTCAACTCTTCTCATGAGGTGGCCAAAGTACTGGAGCTTCAGCTTTAGCATCATTCCTTCTAAAGAACACTCAGGGCTGATCTCCTTCAGAATGGACTGGTTGGATCTCCTTGCAGTCCAAGGGACTCTCAAGAGTCTTCTCCAACACCACAGTTCAAAAGCATCAGTTCTTCGGCACTCAGCTTTCTTCACAGTCCAACTCTCACATCCATACATGACGGCTGGAAAAACCATAGCCTTGACTAGACGGACCTTTTTGCAAAGTAATGTCTCTGCTTTTGAATATGCTATCTAGGTTGGTCATAACTTTCCTTCCAAGGAGTAAGCATCTTTTAATTTCATGGCTGCAATCACCATCTGCAGTGATTTTGGAGCCCCAAAAAATAAAGTCTGACACTGTTTCCCCATCTATTTCCCATGAAGTGATGGGACCAGTTGCCATGATCTTAGTTTTCTGAATGATGAGCTTTAAGCCAACTTTTTTGCTCTCCTCTTTCACTTTCATCAAGAGGCTCTTTAGTTTCTCTTCACTTTCTGCCGTAAGGGTGGTGTCATCTGCATATCTGAGATTATTGATATTTCTCCCAGCAATCTTGATTCCAGCTTGTGCTTCTTCCAGCCCAGCGTTTCTCAGGATGTACTCTGCATAGAAGTTAAATAAGCAGGGTGACAATATACAGCCTTGCTCCTTTTCCTATTTGGAACCAGTCTGTTGTTCCATGTCCTGTTCTAACTGTTGCTTCCTGACCTGCATATAGGTTTTTCAAGAGACAGATCAGGTGGTCTGGTATTCTCATCTCTTGAAGAATTTTCCACAGTTGTTTATTGTGGTCCACACAGTCAAAGGCTTTGGCATAGTCAATAAAGCAGAAATTATGGTTTTAGGGGTGATCTAAAGCAAATCACTGCAGTGTAGCGTATGAGAAGGAGTCAAGATCTCTTTTCTTACCAAATGGTTATCTAGCTATTCCAACACTATTTGCTGAAAGGATTGTCTTTTCTTGTTATTTCTTTGGTGTTTTTGCTGAAAATCAGGTGATGATATCCTGAGGATCTGTTATTGGGGTCTCCACATCCTCCATCAACCTGTCAACACTTCTGCTGGATCACACTTTATCCTGTGTCTTGATTTCTGTAGTTTTTGACAAATCCTAAAATCAGGTAGTTTACCTTCTCCAACTTGGTTTTCCTCTGAAGGGATTTCTTTAGATAGTCTAAGTTCTTTGAATTTCTATACAAGTGTTAGAATCTGCTTGCCAATTTTTATTTTAAAAACCTGCTGAGATTTTGACTGTGACTGAGTTATCGACTTGAATATACAGATCAGCTTGAGAAGGACTGTCATCTTAACAGTACTGAGTGTTCCAATCAGTGAATGTATCTCTCCATTACTTAGAATTTCTTTAATTTGTCTTGACAATGTACTGTAGTTTTCAGTGTAGAGGTTTGTGCATCTTGTTAAATCTGTTCTTAAATATTTTATGATTCTGATGGAATTGTAAATGAGGTTGTTTTAAATTTATATATATTTACATTCTTTTTCAGATTCTTTTCCCTTGTAGGTTATTAAAAAATACTGAGTATAGTTCCCTGTGCTATACAGTAGGGCCTCGGTGGTCATCCATTTTATGCAGAGTAACGTGTATATATTAATCCCAAACTCCTAATTTATCCCTCCCCTATTTCCCGTTTGGTAACCATAAGTTTGCTTTCTACGTGGATCTGTTTCTGCTTCGTAGATCAGTTCATTTGTATTTTTTTTAAGAGTCCATATATAAGTGATGTGTGATACTTGTCTCTGTCTGGCTTATTTCGTTTAGTATGACAGTCTCTAGACTCATCCATGCTGCTGCAAATGGCATAATTTCATTCTTTTTTTAAGGCTGAATATTTACATATACACACACACACATTCATTGGTTTTATTATATTTATTGTGGGATCTTAGTTCCCCTGATCAGTGCCCCCTACAGTGACTGTGTGGAGTTCTAACCACGGGACCACCAGGGAATTCCCTTCATTGGTTTTAAAACCAGAAATTCTAGCTACTGTGATCTTCCCAAATCCCAAACATCTCTTCAATTCATGGGGACCACCCGGATCTGTTTGGACTCTATTTCTTACTCTGTCACCAGGAGACTCTTCCCAGGCAGTGATATGAGGAGGTCCTGCTGCTGCTGCTAAGTCGCTTCAGTCGTGTCCGACTCTGTGCGACCCCATAGACGGCAGCCCTCCAGGCTCCTCCGTCCCTGGGATTCTCCAGGCAAGAACACTGGAGTGGGTTGCCATGTCCTATGGGGAAGTCCTAGGATTCACTTTATCTAAAATATTTCTCATCTCTCAGCCAAGTGGTCAGTGGAATCTGTGTGCTGAGCTGAAATTTAATATGTCCAGTGTTCAGTCCAGATGGCCAGCCAAACAAACAGGAGAATATGATTCGTATCTACTGTTTCACATATTTTAAAAATTGTATTTGTTTCATATCTTTCTATTCAAGTAACAGAGGGCAAAGCACCCCCTTGTTACTTCATCCTGGCTGAAAACATAAATTTTCCTGGGTTTTGATCAGTCTTTAGCTGAGCCATACTGTGACTATGGCTAAGAATCATAAAATAAGAAACTCACCATGTGTTATTTTCTCCCAAATTTTGTCTTCCTTCCAAAATCTGCTGCTTTAGCTTACGCTCAGAATTTTCAGGTAGTTGTTTTTGTATTTTATATACAGTCAGTGACTGTTACTTTCAGGAGGTTGGTTTGTTGGGGGACAAAACCAAAGTTTGTGTGCGTACTCAGTTGCGTGTGACTGTTTTCGACCCCATGGACTGTAGCCTGCCTGGCTTCTCCATCTATGGGATTCTCCAGGTGAGAATACTGGAGGGGGTTGCCATTTCCTCCTCCAGGGGATCTTCCTGACCCAGGGATTGAACCCACATCTCCTTCACTGGCAGGTGAATCCCTTACCACAATACCACCTGGGAAGCCTAACCAAAGTTTATCTTCTCTCGAAAAACAAAGCATTTTACTTAACCCTTAGACACTATCCCTTCAATACTGTCAACCCATGTAAAAATATCCTCATGTCTTGGCTCTTCTTGGCTGGGCCCAGGCTCAGTCCGACCTGCAAGTTTCCCAGGAAACCCATGCAGCCGTCTGGCCTGTTCTCTGACCTGCACTAGTCCTTGGACCACCAGACACAGCCCTGGCTGGAGTGAGGCTTGAGCACCCTATGATGGAAGCAGCTTTTGATAATTTCATTTTACTAACACAGTAAGCAAATTGCCAGGCACTCTTTAGGTGTCAGAGACAAAGGTGAAAAACTAAGGTCTCAAATCATTTGATTCTAGGTCAGAAGAGTGAACAGGTGGGCACGGAGCATCTGGGAACACTTAGGTCATGGTTGTAAAGGTCTTGTAACAAAGTCCAGTGTGGATTTAAGACAAGGATTGGGTGCAGCAGCTGGGAGCAGGGACATGCGCCCAGGGGCGCAGGCACAAGACAGGATTAGTGGCCCCTCTGACCCTGCAGCCCCACCACCTCCGAGCAGTGCAGCCAGCCCCCGCCCAGTGGCACACAGTGGGCTTGGAAGGATGCAGGAAAGCCTCAAGGAGATTTTTGAAGCAAGACTTGAAGTTTGAGTAATCATTTGCCCACAATGATAGAAGACATTAATATTTGTGAAGCTGATTGTGACAGATAAAATCCTCTACACCTCCACAAGCATTTACATACTTGTTCCCCCCACAACTTGGGGAAGCTGATGCAGGCGAAAGGTTCCCGCCCTCCAAGCCCAGCTGGCGCTCCCTTCAGGAGGTGGCGGCCGGCACATGGAGGCGTGAAGACCAGCCGCCTAGGGCACCGCTTTCCGACCCAGCAGGACCGCTGTCCCCCTTTATTCCAGATGCTCCCTTACCGTCTGACCCAGGGACAGCTTCTGGGGATGGCTCTTCCTCCTGGGTCTGGGTTTGCCACACTTTGTAATGTAAGTGGGAAGAGCTCCTGGCAGCCTGGGCTGGGAGGCTGGCTGGTCTGCCTGGTGTTAGCTGGTGTCCGGAAGGCGTGGTTGCCGTTGCTGGTGTTTATAAGACCACTGTTCTTGCTGTGGAGGCACTGAGGCTCAGAGAAGCAGAGCCATCAACCCGGTCATGGGATGATCAAACAGCAGAGGCAGGGCGTGGACTGGGGCATGGATTTCGACTCTGGTCTTTTCAGCCCAAACTCACGTTCCCTCCACAGTGGATTCAACCCCTTCCCTTCACTCCCACTCAGGTCATGAATGTGTCATCTCCTCAAGGGGCTGTTGCTTTCCCAGCTTCCTGATTTCTGTATTCTATGTTCTGACTGCTTTGCACCGCTCTTCTTGCCCTGATCTGGCCCAAAGGAATATAGCTTTTGTGTTTTGGTTTGGTTTGGTTTGAATCCACTTGGAAACCTTCCTTGAGGCTTCACAGTGATACATGCGTACATCTCGGTCCTAGGAAAGAGCATGGTGACCTTCAGGACATGCGTTAATTTCACCTGACTCTCTGCAGCTGCCTGTCTGGGGACCTATTTTTAAAGGCACAATTGCCTCTTCATTACTCGGAGCATTTAGATCAGATGGTACCTGCTAAATCACCTCCAGGAATGTAAGCATAAACAAGTCTATAATTTGCCCAATTGCTAATTTTTCGATTTTTGAAAATAATTTTTGGACAGGTGGTTCCTTAAAATGTAGTAGAAAACATCAAAAGTGTTATAGACATGTATTAAAATATATGGATAATGCTTCAATTTCATGTTTGAAGAGATGCCCCCCACCTCAAATAGGGAGAAAGGCAGAAATTTTTGTTCCTAAGAAAAAAAATGAGAGGGAAGATTTCACATACATGTTCATGTTAACAAAGATGTGGGTTAGCTCACCTGTTTCAGATGGAATTGCGTGAATTAGGAAATGGTGGTTGTGGAAAACCTTTACCACCCACTTTGGGATATGAAATGTAGTCTTTAAATTTTATGTGGACAGATCTGTTAGTCTATCTCTTTGCGATTCACTCCATTTTTATGCTTAAACAGCTATTTCCCAACCAAGTCACATATATATTCACCTATAGTTTCTTTTTGTTGTTATGACTTCCTGTTTCACGGTGATTTTAATTATCCCTAACTAATTTTGTGTACTTGGGAAGTGAGACTTTAACTTTTCCCCCAAATGGTTGATTTTGCCACAACAGCCTCAAATAATCTATCCCTCTATAGTCAAAGTTCAGTATTTTTCTATCATATTTTAAGTCCCTGTATATTTTCTGCAGCTACTAATTGAACTGTTCTCACCCACGGTTTATGCATATATTTTTGACCCATTCCCCACTCTACTTTAATTAATGTGCCTTCAGAGTATAGGTTGTATCTGATATAGCAGGGTTTTTTTTTTGTTTGTTTGTTTAAACTCTTGTTTATTTTCTTAAATTATAAATCACAACTGGCTTTTTGACTATAATCACAATACAATTAAAATCAATGTCTGCAGAATATGCCTGTGCACATTTTTCAGTTTTCCTAGTCAGGAACATGGCAATAAATTGATCTTTTTAATGTTCCCATATCTGCTTTCATGAAAACTGGCCAAGATGGCAAGTATGTTCAAGTCATAAAGATATTTTAGGATGCTTTTAAAATCACTCACAGAAGCAAAGCTGATCTTTCCTGCGGTAAGATGGACCTGGAGCAAAAACGCTCCCCTGTGGGGAACCATTCCACAGATTAAAGTTTGTGAACATAATGGAACGTTGCATAGAAATTTCAGATGATCGTGAGGATGTAATGATGTTGGAAAGCACTTTTAATGTGCCCTGCAGGACGGCAGGAGGGAGTGTCTGCTGTCAGCCTCCCCCCACCTTTCCCTCCTGCCCACCCCCCCACACACACCACCCAGACCCCTCCTGGCTGTTCTCACATGTGCACGCCCAGCCCCTCCTGGCTATTCTCACACGTGCACGCCCAGCACACGAGCCTCAGGCCTCCACCGCCCTGGCCCAGACAGCGCTGGCCCCAGCCTCCCGTCTCCAAGCCTTTGCACAGCCTCCCCTCCCGCGGTGTCCTCTGGGATTTCAGCCCCTGCCAGGCTCCCCGCCCCCGCTCACGGCCCGATGCAGGGGCTTAGTGACGTGTCTCTTGCCGCCCTCCTCCAGCTAAACTGTGACCCCGACCCGAGCGGTGCCTCCCTTGTTCGGGTGTGCGCACGGAGCGGCGCCGGGCTCAGAAACAGCCCTGTGAGCGAGTCTGCAGCGACCGGGCCTGGGGTCGGCGTGCTAGTGATCCTGTCTTACTGGGGCTTTGCCGGCTGCCAGCAGGATAGAAAGGCTATCTCGGCCCCTGCTCGATGCAGCTTTGCACATGTGTCTGTGTTCATGCCTGAGGATCCGACAGATCCGAGGGAAACTGGGAGGCGGACGGGGGCTGACCCAAAGGGCCCACAGCGCCGGCCGCTTCCTGAGGGCGGCCTCAAACCCCGCGAGGCCCTGCTTCTCGGGCTGAGTTCGCTGGGAAGGGTCTCGCTGCAGAAAGACAGCCCCTCCTCACACCCGACACCCCTCCCCACGCCCCCCACACTCCTCACACCTTCCCCGTGACCCTCCCCACGCCCCCACGCCCCTCCCCACGCCCCCCCCACACTCCCCGCACCTTCTCCATGACCCTCCCCACGCCCCCGCACCCAGCACCTTCCCCAGGCCCCTCTCGCCCTCTCTGGGGACCGGCCTGCAAAGGCTCCTGCTCTCCAGCAGGTGTGGGGCCCCTTACCTATGAGAGCAATCCCTGCTGCCACACTTCCGGTCCCCCCAGGGTCTCGTGAGTCTGTCCATGGGAAGGGAGAAGGCAGACAGAGAGGCTCAGGAAGCCGTGCTGTGGGCATCGCACTGGTCTCCACGGACGCTGCCCCGCAGACTCAGCCCCACTGCTGCCCTTCGGGGGGGGGGGGGGAAGGCCTGGCTGACAGCTGCCCGTCACGTCCTTCCCGCCCCCTCCTCTCCCCACCCCCAACCCAGTGCGTCTACCGGACAACCACTGAGGCAGGATCTACAAATCCTGAAGTTGGCCTCTCTCTTCCAGCTTCTCAAAAAGTCACTTGGAAACTACTTCTTAAGAGACAGTAAAGACTTATATTGATGAGTGATCAGCGTGTGACAATGCAGAGAAAATTCCACATGCTCCAATCAGAAAACATCTATTTTTACTGAGAAAGAAAAAAAGTCCAGCTGAGCTTTCTCAGCTGACAGAAGTGCCACTGAAAAGGCTGCAGTAATCAGCTGCATAGAAGAAAAACCTATTCAAAACACGACACAAAAGGCTGTTTTTAAAGAAAATCAAGCCAGACAACAAAAAAACCTGGATGAAATAAATCAGAAGGCTATTTGGTTTGCTTTTAATAGCCCAGACTTCAGTATTTTTATATGACAGGAAGCCAAGATATGAAAACACGTAATGAGGTCGCCGGCAGAAAGTGTGAATGTTCTTGTGCCACTGTTTGGCCTCCAGGTGGGTCCAGCAGGTCCCCAAAGAGGCGGTACATGGATTTGAATAAGCACTTTGGATTTCAGCTACATTGGGGAAGTGGCATGCTGGGGATCAAATAGTATAGCTGGAAAGAACAGCACAAAGTAATTTTCTTTCATTGTCAAGGGTGCTCAGGTTTGCCCAGCTCCACACCCGATTATGTTGTTCAATAGCCCAGAAGTCTGACAGCTGTAGGATAATGTCCAAGGCAAGACCGACTCTCCAGCCCCCACTACCCATCACAGGAAAAACCCAACTCATGCTGGACAACCAGTCTGTAAACAGTTGTGCAGAAACAATCACATTTCTCTTCTGCAAATCGAATGCATTCTGGGTTCAAATCCCAATCACCCCAGACCTCTGGGGCAAGTCCCGAGGCCTCCCCCAGGTATGCGATGATTGGGCAGCACTGAGGTCCACTCCGGTCGCCCACTGCTCCGTGGATAGAAAGGCTGTCTCGGGTCCCTCTGGGTCCAGCTGCCTCCCTGGGCATCTGTGCTCATCTGTGGGGAACCTGGGAGCCTGGGGGGCGGGTAGGTTGGGAGCAGAAGTCAGGGTGTGCTAGGGGCAAACAGCCTCGTAAAGCCGTGGGTCCTTGACCCAAGCCTCTGCTTAGGCAGACTGTCTCCCTTGCCGGCTGAGTGTCCCAGGAGCTCTGTCTGCCATCACGGGAGAGGTCAGCCTCCTGGAGACTTGGGGTTGGGGGAGAACACAAACCAACTTTTCTTCAGACTTTTTTTTTTTGTCCTTATAAGCAATACATGCTACTTCATTCCCTACATGAGTTTGCAAATTCAAGGTTACGTTAAACTATTCTCAAGAAATACCTTGTAATACTAAAGGGACATTTTCATTAAAAAAAAAGTGTACTGCTATGATCATTCCTTTACCAGTGCTTTCAGTAATGCATTAAATATTCATTTCAAAGAATTTGCATTTAAAACCGGGGAAAGACCTCTTCTACCCTATAAAACTTAAGCAAAATCAATAGTCAGTGCACGCATCCTGGGACACAGATCTTGTTGGGCCCTATTCATGGTTTTTACGTCCTCCTCCAAGGCCCAGATATCTCTTTGTTCAGCAGAGACTTGTGCAAAGATGAAATGTGGACCCAGGGTTGTGCTTGTCTGCTGAGACGTCACGGGCCAAGCGAGGGTCCTGCCCTCGGGGAGGGGCCGCAGAGGAGTCTCAGGGTTTTGCTTGGAACATTGTAGGGCCAATCAAAAGGAGCGGAGAGTGCCAGGCAATTCTGGAGCTTCATGTTTTTCCAGGACATCCATGGGTTACATGTGCACATATTCACACGCAAACAATTCTGTTGATACCTGAAAAAAATCCCCTTAGCAACTAACCAATTACCGTTTGTGAAGCAAGAACGTGTATTCGGTGCTGCGTTGGGTGCTTTGGCGAACACGGATTAACCTGACCTCTAGGGTTTACTAACGCTTCGCCTTATGTTAATAAACAAAAATCTTGTTCCTGAAGGAGGGACAGAGCCTCCCCCCTACAGGTGAGACTGAGGCTTCTGTGTCCACACACAGGACACCTCCAGTCTTGACCGGGGAAGACTGTCCCTGGGTCACCATCTCACAGACTCCGGGCCCTCCCAACCTGCAAGTGTACCCCTCTGGTTTGGGGGAACTTTAAGGCATCCTTTGAGACGGGTCAGGGCACGGCTGAGTATGGCATCGGACATGCTGGTGGTGAGAGTCCTCTGGCCTTGGTAGGTTACTATCCAAGGATATCTTTCCGTGCTTTTACCTTGCAGGATTCTTTTCAGATCTCAAACACTGATGCAGAAATGGCCTTTCATTTTCAAGGCAGAAGATGCCTTTCATTTTTACTGGTCCGGTCATCTCTTAAGCTAAACACTTCAAGGAAAATCTTTCTTGTTGTAAGACCTGTGTCAAGGTTAGCTTGTTCGTTGTGTTCTTACATTTTCCTAATGAGATAAGCATGTGTTATCTTTTTTAAAAAATCGGATGCTGAAATGAAAGTCAAGAGCACAGAGACAAACAAATCCTTGCGAACAGAGGAGCCAGAGGTGGGGCTTGTGGCCCTGGCATTTGTGTTCTTGCGATCGGAAAAGTGCTTCTCACGCTGCAAACACCCCTGCCCTTGGGCTGTGTCTCAAGGAGTCTAATTCAGCTGTGGATTCAAATGCCTCCTCTGACTACCACTTTCTCCAATAAAAGAGAATTCCGTACCACTATAGTGATTATTCTATAACTGTATTATCATGCACTTCAAATACTTTCACCTGGACTAGATACTTGATTCCAAAGATTATTTGGAAGACCCCTATGTTTTCACTGGTTGTTTATGTTGTAAGAAAGTAACTATCACAGTTCTAATAACTTACCAAATACCATTTGTACATATGCTTAATTTTCTAATGTCAGTAAAAATTATTGACTGGTTCCAACTCTTTCTGGAGGAGGAAATGGCAACCCACTCTAGTACTCTTGCCTGGAGAATCCCAGGAACGGAGGACTTAGTTACTAAACCACCACCAGTTCCTTCCAAAATCTAGTAGAGAGTCTGGGGAGCACGGGCTTCTAAGCTTTACTGCTTATGGCTTCTCATCATTTGTATTGTTTCTTGCCTTCTTCCATCGTAACCGAGTGACTGAGTGTCATTTCTCTCTTGGTAAAGTGACTCAGCTATCCTTAAAGCTGTGTGCTGTGTGCGCTCGGCTGCTCAGTGGTTCCCCGGGGATGAGGGGAGGGAAGGGTTAAACTGGAGACTGAGACTGAGATACACACACTGCTGTATACGAGGTAACTGATAAGGAGGTATTACACGGCCCAGGGGACGCTGCTCAGGACTCTGCGACAGCCTACATGGGAGGAGGATCTGGAAAAGGAGAGAGAGAAAGAGAGTGTGTGTGAGACTGATTCATTTTGCTGTATACCTTACTGTCAAGCAATTACACCCTGATACAAATGCTTAGAAAGCTTAAGGGAACAGTGATAATAACAGCAGCCAACACCTGTGGGTCATCGGCCACAGGAGGACGGGTGGGGTGTTCTGAATCAGCCCCCCGGGCTGGGCCCTGACTCTTCACCTCTCCTCAAGGCCGGACGCTGTGTCTACAGGCTCCATAGACTTCACACTGTCTTTTAAAAAGGCATGCCATGTGTTCAGCTTATACATATCAATGTTGTTATTTTTGTTTTCAGAAGCAACTTGAGTTGGTCCAATAGGGAATGCTTTTTCTTAAAAAAAAAAAAAAACTAGAGATATGTTTATTTTCCTTGACCTTTCCCTCTTGAAGGCCACGGTCACTCCCGTGTATCCCAGCGGAAATGCCCAGTTCTGGTGATGCTGGCATCTCCCACGTGGGGGCTGGCTGAGTGGCAACATCTTGACGTGGTTTCACTGCTGCGGTGTTAGTGGATGTCCTCCGTGGCTAGCCTTGTGAAAGTTGGAATAAATTTTGGAAGCCCAATTAAATACATCCCCGAAAATGACTTAATTGACAATTGCTGCAGAGTATGCTGAATTAGAAAAGAGCGAAAGACCAGCAAATTAGTAAGACTCCCAACCAGGAAGGCTGGTAACCACCAGCTAGTATTTTTACAAGACTGTGCTAATTTCTGTGAAGCGTTCTATGTGGGTGAAGGGGACAAGTGGAATGAAAAGGTCCATGTCGATTTTCATCATTTTTACTGTCCTATGTGCTTGGTGTGTGCATGTCCTTTCTTACAAATGACGTTCACACGACCGGAGTCAGCAGGTGAGTGTCCAGGGATGTGTTTCTGTCCGGAAGGCCTTAGCCTCTCTGGGGTGAGCAGCGCTCCCGCCGTCGGGAGCCCACGCACTTTCCCCAGCAGAGACAGAATGTTAGTTGGGAGGCCTGCAAGCAAGCCTCCTTCTTTAGCATGTTCTCCTAGCATATAATTTACTTTCCATGATACAGGGATGCTGTTTATTTTGTATTCAGCTGGTTTTTTCTTCCTTGTGAACAACTTCTGGTGGAAAGAAGCCGCCATTCTGGTGCGGCGACACGGCTATGTAGTGCTGGAGATAGGGCTTGGCTGGTTTGGGTTCCGAAAACGTTTCATGTCTTTCTGGACCAAACTGCAGGATGTTAGTACATAAAGGGGGTTCTGGAAGCCTCTCTGGAAGTTTGAAGCTTATAAGTCTCCATCTGAAATGCTGTCCCCTGTGCCCCGGCCCCTCCCTGAAGAAGGAAGGTGTGGACCAGGGCCTCCTGGCACCAGTCTCCCTGGACGTCTGGGTCCCAGTGGCTGTGGGACCTCTCTGGATCCTGGTGGGCGTGGACCTTCTCTGGGTCCTGGTGGCTGGGGGCCCTCTCTGGGTCTCGGTGGCTGAGGACCCTCTCTGGGTCTCGGTGGCTGAGGACCCTCTCTGGGTCTCGGTGGCTGGGGACCCCCTCTGGGTCTCGGTGGCTGGGGACCCTCTCTGGGTCCTGGTGGGCATGGACCCTCTCTGGGTTCCAGTGGCATAGGGGCCCTCTCTGGGTCCCAGTGGGCACGGACCCTCTCTGGGTCCTGGTGGCTGGGGGCCCTCTCTGGGTCCCGGTGGGTGTGGACCTCTGGGTCTTGGTGGCTGGGGACCCTCTCTGGGTCTCGGTGGCAGGGACCCTCTCTGGGTCCTGGTGGGTGTGGACCCTCTCTGGGTCCCAGTGGGCATGGACCCTCTCTGGGTTCCGGTGGCGTGGGGGCCCTCTCTGGGTCCCGCTGGCTGGGGACCTCTGGATTCGTTAGACTCTCCCCGGTCCCCTGGGGGTGTGCTAGCTTCACTGCCACACAAATGACCACAGATGGGGGCCTTAGACAGTGGAAATGCCTCATCTGGCCGTTCTGGAGGCTGGGGTCTGAGGTCCAGGTGTCAGCAGAGCCCCAGGGAGGGTCTGTCCCAGGCCATTCTCCAGTTCTGCCGGCTCCCTGGCTATAGCCTCAGGACCAAGCGTCCATGGGCCTTCTCCCCAGACCTGTATGTGTCCACATCTACCCCACTTTAAAACTTTTAAAAACTGTTTATTTTTATTTGGCTGTACTGGGTCTTAGCTGTGGCACGTGGGATCCAGTTCCCTGACCAGGGATCGAACTTGGGCCCCCTGTGTTGGGAGCACGGATTCTTAGCCGCTGGAGCACCAGGGAAGTCCCCCACATCTCCGCCTTTTCTAAGGATGTTGGTCCTAACGGATTAGGGCCACCTATTCCCCTGAGAACTCATCTTCACTGATTACAACTACAAAGGTCCTCTTTCCACCCAAGGTCGCATTTGCACTTCAGTCTGTAAGTCATGTGGCGGAGGGGGCTGGGGAAAAGACACTTCAGCCTGTGACAATGGAAACTGTGCCTGTGTATTAAAATGAAAACTGATTTGGTTTTGGTGTGTTTGGAGAAATGCGTGAAATCTGGAGAGTGAACTACCAAGGCTGGTGGTCACTTCCCTAGAAATGAGTAATTCTCTTAATTTTCCCAAATCCTCTGGTCATGGCAACTAGCCAGCCAGAACAACCCAGGGTAAACCGTTGGGTCACTTCTTGCCGGGGTCCAGCCCCGGTGGATCCAGGGTGATTCGAAGGTGGAGACAGAGTCGGCATCCTTGGAAATAACTTATTTAATTACAGATAGAGAGGAATTAGAAAATTAGCAGAGAAAAAGGGGCTGAATAACTTGGTTTGCATGGAATACCAATCACCACCTACGTAGGCCGCAGGCGTCTTCCCGTTCTCCCGAAGGAGAGGAGGCACTGAGGCCCCCCCCCCCAGTCCGATCTTAGAAACCCAGGCAAAATTAGTAGGCTTGGTGGGTACCCATGTACCAGATGGGAATTTGGCCAGAAAATAGTAGGAGAGAAAAAGAGGCTGAATAACTTGGTTTACGTGGGATACCAATAAAATTCCAAGACAAGGAATTTGCACCGTCCACGTTGGGCCACTGGCGCCACTTGAATATCAGAAGGTGCCCCTCCTTGGGCTCCTTCGCGCGTGGGCTTGAAAACCAGGGCAAATAAGTAGACTTGGAGCGCACCCACGCTCCAGATGGGAATTCAGCCAGAAAAACGGGGCGCAGAAAAGAACGACATGAGGGAATCAGTCTTTCCGGAAACGGATCCGATTTCTTTATTTTTGGGTTTGCTTATATACCTTTTGTTACACATAGGGATGAATACAGAGTCACGCAGGGGTCAGCAGTCCTGACCTTTATCAAAATCAGGTGCTTCACTTAAATGTATAAAAAAAAAGTCTTAGGGGTTTTACATCATCTTCTGGCCATGAGACCTGCTAACATTTTATGACCCTTTCTTTCTGATAACCAAAAGCCTTATTTTTTCCAAGGGTGTTTTTTCTTAAACCAGGAACCACCCTCCAAATAAAGTTGAATTCCTATAGGGTGAGGGTGTAGTGAGTTACAATCAAGAAAGGAATTTATTTAACCCAAGGTTAACATGATTAATCTTAAAGGTTAATACTTATTTCTCCTATATGCTAGTTACATTCATTATAAGGGCAGGGAATATGGAGATTTAGCAGCAAACATCAGCCCAACAAATGAAAATCCTTTCACCAATGCTCCCCTTAAGATCTATTTAGTCTTAAGATAGTGATAAAGTTACATTTTTACATAGCAAGGACACAGTGATTTATAACAAAGTACAGTGATCTATTACAAAAGAGAAAATTCATTAACTCAAAAAGTCTAGTGTTGCTAACCTTAAAAACTACTATATTTCCTTTTCTATATTCCAAATACATTGATTAATATATTCCCAGGTGCCTAAGGATATGGAGGCCTGGCGGCAATCATTGACTCAACAATGAGAAAAGCCCTATGCTAATTAAGACTTTCAAAATACTCCAAACTCTCTGTGCTGTTCATGGTTGAGAGGTAGTAAACAATCATGTGCTTAGTGGCAGGAGGATGGATAATCCTGTCACACAAGCTAGTCTGTCAGCAGAGAGGTTTGACCTGAGACATCCTTGTCCCACCCAGGGCAGGGAATTAGCAGCAATTATTGGCACAAATGAAAAACCCTTCACCAATATAATTCCTAACCAACCCACTATACTGACAATTTCCCAAAAGAATTTGCCTTTAGTAAGTCTAAAACATCTCGAGTCTCTCAGGTTGGGAGGCTGCAAACAATCACATGTGGCCGGAGGAACCTATACAGGCGGGCTAGATAACCTTCAGAGGAGTCCGTGAGCTGAAACCCTCTTGTCACGCCCAGGAATTTTTATTGCCTTGGAGCTGCACGTTTACTCCTTCTCCGAGAGAAACGGTGATGGGGGAGAGCCCCCCGTAAAGTCAGAGGCGTAGGCGAGAGCATAAAACAGACTCTGGTTTTGGGGTAGATGCTCGGGAACAGGGGGTTTCCTGAGGCTTGATCACGCCTTTGCGTATGCCAAGCCTCCTTCCTCATGACCTTTGCCATGGGCGGAGTTCCTCACACTGGCCCCCGGCAACTTCTCCAGGGAGTCAAGCCCATCTTGTCATCTCAAGTGACTTGGCATCAGCCGCGGGTCCTCCCCTCAGGTCACGAGACACCCCTACACCCCCGTTACCAGTCTCGCTCAGAGAAGAAACCCATTTTAAGATTTGTGGGGCAGTGAGGGGTTTGGCTGGGGGCTGGCTTCCGGGACCCAGACATCAGCTCACACGCCTGTGTTCACAGTGTCTGTGGCCAAGAGTGGCCGTGACTCTTGAGACGCTCCCGCTGCTTTCCGCCTGCAGGGTTTGCTTCGTTACAGACCCATTTCTGCAAGGATGCGCCAACTGCTGTTTCTCCTTGGAAACTGATGCTTGTGTTGTTGAAAAAGTCGTTCAAGTCTTCTGGGACTTAGGACACGATTTCTTTCCCCTCTATGTGGGCCTTTATGCTTTTAGGTATCTGGATGGCATCATCACTTCCTTTAGGCCTCCCCAGTGGCTCAGCGGTAAAGAATCCACCTGCAGTACAGCAGCCACAGGAGACACGGGTTCGATCCCTGAGTCAGGAAGATCCCTTGGAGGAGGGCATGGCAACCCACTCCAGTTTTCTTGCCTGGGAGAATCCCATGGACAGAGGAGCCTGGCGGGCTACAGTCCACGGGGCCGTAAAGAGTCAGACACCATCGAAGCGACTCAGCATTACTTCTCCTTGGAGAACTAGTCCGTGTCTCATTGTTTCATTTCCTACTTTGAGATTTACAAATGGGGCGATCTTATACTGGACCAATACATCTGTTTGGAAGTTGTCTTTTAAACTTTGTTTTACATTTTGGTTTCTTAGGGAGTCTGTTCTTCCTTCCTTTCCATCCAGCAGGCCAGGTACCATGTCTGGGCAGGTGGCGTCCATGAAGGTGATGGCAGTGGGGGAGAGAATTCATCGAGGTGGTTGCCTTTCAGGAACAATCTTTTGGTGTTTCAGAGGCGGTGGTGCAGAGTGTGGCGGGCATGGACACAGGGTCCCAGGTGCAGAACCCGGTCCTGCCCCCTCGATTCCTCACTTCATTCCCCCCTGCTCCTCTGCTTCACCTGTGAAATCGCTGAATAGACTTCAGTCTCTTTATTAGTGTCACATTTGCATAGTTTAAAAGGAGACGTCATCTAAACGATGAGCCATATTTTCAGCATTCACCCATCAGACTCCTAAGCTGTGCCTGTAATACGAGCTCCTTTGTGTCTGCAGACAGCTGGTCTGACCTGTGTGGTTCCAGCCCCTCGCCCCAGGATGCAGGTGGCTGGTCCCTACCCCATGTCCTTTTCTTCCTTGTTCCTCCCCCAAGTGAGAAGACCAGCACTTCCCTTCTGTCTGCCCCATCTCAGAATACTCATGGAAAATTTCAGAAAGTGGAGGTTTTATGAATTCCTAGTAAGGAACCCCGCTTCATTTTCTCCCCACCCCCAACCTGGCTTCCAGAGCTTCCTGAGCTCAGTCCTTCAGACGGAAAAGTCCCGACATCTCTTCATCACTACTTTTTATACCAATGATTTCCCTTTCTTTATTATACAAAACTCATTTCAGTTCACCTGTTATTAATCTTGAATTTTAAAAAGTCTTGACCTATTAAAACACAGAGACATCACTTTGCTGACAAAGGTCCGTCTAGTCAAAGCTATAGTTTTTCCAGTAGTCATGTATGGATGTGAGAGTTGGACCATAAAGAAGGCTAAGCACCAAAGAACAGATGCTTTTGAACTGTGGTGTTGGAGAAGAGTCTTGAGAGGCCCTTGGACTGCAAGGAGATCCAACCAGTCCATCCTAAAGGAAATCAGTCCTGGGTGTTCATTGGAAGGACTGATGCTGAAGCTGAAACTCCAATATTTTGGCCACCTGATGGGAAGAGCTGACTCACTGGAAAAGACCCTGATGCTGGGAAAGATTGAGGGCAGGAGGAGAGGGGGACGACAGAGGATGAGATGGTTGGTTGGCATCACCGACTCAATGGACATGAGTCTGAGCAAACTCTTGGCGATAGTGGAGGACAGGGAGCCTGGCCTGCTGCAGTCCACCAGGTCGAAAAGAGCTGGACATGGTTTAGTGACTGAGCGACAACAACCTTGACCTTTTAAGTTATGCCCCCAATTCCCTTAACTTGGTGAACACATTGGAAGCCTTCACTCTACTCTATCAACCAGTGAATGTCACCTTTGAAAACAAACAATACTGGTATTATTTTTATTTTGAATGGAATTAATGTTTAAAATCCTTACTGGCCCCGTTTTGAAGAAAGATAAGTGACTTTTGTAAATTCACACTAGGAACGGAAACTTTTCTGTTAATCCTGACTGTATTTTCCCTCTGAAACATACATTGTCTGGAATCTGAGCTAGTTCATGGTTATTGTTGGGGCTTCCCTAGTGGTTCAAATGGTAAACATTCTGCCTTCAGTGCAGGAGACGTGGGTTCAAACCCTGGATTGGGAAGATCCCCTGGAGAAGGAAATGCAACCCACTCCAGTACTCACTCATGCCTGGAGAATCCCATGGACAGAGGAGCCTAGTGGGCTACAGTCCAGGCTTTGCAAAGAGTCAGCCACAGCTGAGTGAGTGGTTATTGTTGGTTTTTTGTTTTTCTAATGAATTGGATTTCTTTGTGATTTTTATAATAATGAAAAGGACAAAGATATTATTGGTAAGTTTGGGAAGCAGTAAGGCATTTCTTAGATATTTTTTCCCAGAGATAAAGGAATTTGCTATAGAAATGAATACTTATTCCAGAAGCAACATTAAATTGTATTAGACTTTACCACCTTTTCCCAAAGGAGGAAACCAAAAATCAGATTAGCCTTAGAAATCTGGAGAGATGAATGTATTTCCAAGTGCAGACATCTTTTATTCTAAGACAGAGATGTGTGAGGAAAAGTACAAAGACCAAGAAGAGAAAAAAAGAAAGACCCAAAGGAGGGAAATGGTCCTTAGAAAATCGCACTCCTGGCTTCCCTTCTGCAGGAAACTGGGATCACAGAGCCCCAGCTGAGTCAGCAAGACTTCACTTCCGGTTCTGCCACTGGGGGCCCTGTGACTCTGGGCTCGGTCCTTCTCTCTGAGCCTCAGGATTTTCTCGTCTACCAGACGGGATGGTAGACGCATCACAGGGACATTAAACAAGACGCTGTTCTCAGTGCACAGAGCACCCTCCCTGCAACTTAGCAAACGTCTGATGTGCGTGACCGCCCCTCTCCCCCGTCCTTGCTCCGAGTCCAGCAGGATCCTTGTTCTGAGCCCCCCGCCTGGGAGTTGACCCGCCCAGCACTTCTCATCCTGTCTCCCAAGACCCGCAGGGCTGCCAGCTCCCGAGGTGCGGAGGCCGCTGGCCTGCCCCAGGACGGCCTTGGCGGGAGGAGCCGCAGGACGCGGGCCACCCCCCCAGCCCTGCCTCCCTTCCTTTTCCCTGGAGAGGGAGTGCTTCCCTGATGCTTGGGGCCCGGGGCGGGGGGGGGGGGGGGCGGGGCGGGGAGTGGGGGGACAACCAGGCCGAGGAGCTGCCCCAGTTGCCCCTCCAGCGGCAGTTCTCTAATGCAGAGTCTCTGAAACGCTGGTGCAGGAGGAGCAGCTCTCGAGCACCTGGCCTCTGGCCTTGGACGCCCCTAGCGTCCCCGCTGGCTGCAGGTGGTCGGAGGGGGCTCAGCGCAGTCCTTGGCGAAGGGAGGGGTGTGTGCACGCGTGTGCACGCGCGCGTGCGAGGGGAGGGAGAGGGCAGAACCTGCCGCACGGCCCCCTCCTCGCCACCCCTCCTCCCCCAGCCCTCGGTTGCTATGCTGTTTCTATGGCAGCAGCATCCTCAGACCCAACTTTCACCCGTCGTTTAGAGCCAATTAAGGTAAAATAGTGGGGGGAGGGGGAGTGGCCGCTCAGGGGAGGGGGCGAGGCGGCGAGTCCAATCTGAGGCCGAGCCGGCGCGCACTCCGGGAAAGTCGCGGCGCGCATCCCGAGGCTGCAGCCTGCCTCCTCCTCCTCCAGCTCGCAGCTCCGGCCAGCGCGAAGCGGCCGAGCCCTTGGCGCAGTCCGGGGGTGGCGTGGCGGCCGTCGGGGGCGAGGACACGCCGGCGGAGCAGCCACACTGAAGACCCCCGGTTCCTTCCCCAGCCCCCGGGCCCGAGGACCTGACCGGCGCCCGCGGCCGTCCCAGCAGGACTGCGTCCTCGCCGGCTCCCTTCCTCCAGCGCCGCCCGCCTCTGCCGGCGCTCCGACATCCTGTCTGGATCTCCGTGGTGCCTCCGGTCATTTGCTTCCTCCCTGTCCATACTTGATCGGAGGGAAAGTTTTCAAACATGCCCATTGCACAGTTGCTGGAGCTATGGAAAAAGATAGAGGTGGAGCCCATGGAAACAGAGGTGAGTCCAGAGAAGGAAAGTGTGTACTTTTTCTCCAGTATCCTTAAAAACCCTAACTCTGCGGCCAGTGGGCAGTCTGCGTACTATAAAGAAATCATATTTATTGAGCGACTATTAGGTGGGGATGTTTAATGAGTATAGGGGTGCGTGTGTGCTGTGCTTATATACACATACAAACTGCACATATGTGTGTGCACACACCCCCACACAAGGCGTTGTGTGTGGTGTAAATATATGAATGAAAATGAAGAAAAAAATGGCTGCTCTTCAGCCAAACTTTAGGATGCATCTTAGAGTGTGTGCCTTAAAAGAGTCTCCATGCTTTCAGACTAAGCTGCTTCACTTCATTTCCTTCAACAAGTGGCTTTAAATTATAAGCCTTCCAACTGCTACAGTGAAGGATGAAACCAGAAGGGGAAACAAGTGATGAGCTCTGCTTTAACAAACAAGGTACAGAGACGATGCAACCTTAATAGGGTGTGCGTTTGAATAAAGAGGAGAGATCGAGGATGAAAAGATAATAAAATGCACGTCAGCGGCCGCCCACGGGGCTGCCTGGAGGGTGGGAGGCAGGTATGATTCTGCTCAACTTGTGCTACCCTAGGGACGCAGAGCTCTCCTTTCCTGGAATTTCGTTTGTTTAGTTTGAATTTTAGAACATCAATGTATATTTTTCCTGGAAGAGAAAGTTCCCCAGAGTTATTAAGTCTATTGAATTATTTAATATGTCTGTGCTGTGCTCATAGCAACTCAAACCACATTTATAAATGGCAAGTTTTAGTAACTGACCAAACCTTTACAAAACCCAACCTTTAACTTTTGCCTTATCTCGAACATCCTGTATCATATCAGTAAGTTCAATTCTCCCTAGTTTACCTGTTTTATAGATAGATTATTTATATATATATATATACACACACTATGTATTGAGACATTCACGTAATTTTAAACAGAAGGAGAGATTCTGTTTCAGAAGAGAATTTAGTTAATATTTTATATTTAATACTTTTTTGGAAGCCACACTACCTTATGAATGCCTGGGGTGTGTATATTGGTCAGAGGAGCTTGTCAAGCCGGACACAGATATGAGGGCCAGTTCTTCGATGGAGCACCTGAGTGGGAGGCGATGACCCCACGGGTCAGGCCTATTGATTATTCTGTCTGCACACGAGGCTGTTCTCGGCAATGACAGCAATACCTTAGAAAGAACCTCTCATTCAGCAGGCTGCCAAATCAAGTTTATTTTTTCTTTTGAGAAAGGTTTCGGTTTTTAACAAGTTGAACTAATGACTTGAATTAATGATGGACCAAAAGGCCCATTCCTATCTCTGGTTGCTTTCTGAGCCCCTCCTGGTGATCTGAACTCTGCTGGTGGTGGGAGGGAGGGGGGCCCAGCTGGTGCCCCTCAACATCCAAGCCCCGCAGAGGAAGCCTTTCTGTTGGGGGAAGGTTGGTCGGGGGGCTTAGAAAGGAGTGAGGGGTGGAGGAGGTTTGGAGCACGTCTTCTGGGACTCTGGACACTGTGTTGTGGCCAGTGACCCAAGCTCTGGACAGCAGCTTGCGTTCAGACGTTTCTAAAATTGAAAATACACCAGCAATAAATATACGCACATTATTAGAAATATATATAACATGATCTTAGAAAAAGCTTGCAATCTGGAATAATCTGAAGCCCAGTTGGCTGAGAGACTGCATGGCCTCGCCACCCCGCAGAGAGGGCACCTTTATAGAAGTCGTTGAGGTTCATGTATATGCAACAACAGATAATAAAAATTGGATAAATTTAAAGGTCCTGAAGCAAAAGAAATTTTCTTCAGGCTTCCTGGGTGAATGTTTTGGGATAGTAAACCCTAAGGAAGTTAAGACAGAGCATTCAGTCTCTGTTTATTTGGAACCCAGAAATGAGAGCTCTTTCTACAGAAAGATTAAACCTGAAATATTAACCCTGAGATATTTCAAGGTATCAGGAAAATGTGAGATCTATTTTGGAACCCAGAGGCTGATTTTGTTTCCCAGTTTGGCACACGTTTTATGTTGTATGATACTAAACTAGCTCCCATATCAAGGAATTGGGCAAAACTAGATGGAATCTTGAAGAAGGCAATGGCAGCCCACTCCAGTACTCTTGCCTGGAAAATCCCATGGGCAGAGGAGCCTGGTAGGCTGCAGTCCATGGGGTTGCTAAGAGTCGGACACGACTGAGCGACTTCCCTTTCACTTTTCACTTTCTTGCATTGGAGAAGGAAATGGCAACCCACTCCAGTGTTCTTGCCTGGAGAATCCCAGGGACGGGGGAGCCTGGTGGGCTGCCGTCTCTGGGGGTCGCACAGAGTCGGGCACTACTGAAGTGACTCAGCAGCAGCAGCAGATGGAGTCCATTTGACCTCTGAGCTCCAAGTTAAGTGTCACAAAATCCTTGCATAAAAGGTGTGGTTTTCTATGAGAAAATTGCTATATGATGCCAGTGCTTACGTTGTTTGCTTTACACACATTTAACAGAACCAGATGTTGGTTTCCGGGGTGGTGATCAGTGCTCGTGAACTCTAGGTTTTTCCTGCCTTCATGAGCTACTTCCCCTCTAACGTCTTTTCTCATCTGCAGTGAGCAGGAACTGAACTAAGTTGGATTTGAGGGTCACTGGACTAGAGAATGTTTATAAAAATCCTTATGTAGACTCGCTATATGTCCTTATAAAAATCGACCCTGCTTCAGCACACAGACCAGGGGAAGTTCATTTGACAGTCTAAGGAAAGTGTTTGTGGTTTATGAATTGTTTTTGAGGTATTTGGAAGGCTTATTTTACCCATGAATGAGGTGTGTTGACGAGGAAACGTGCTAATTAAAAAATTGGGACCTCCATAAAATCCCAGAAGAAGCTGGCACCAAAGATAAGCACCAAGTATTATGTGAACAGGAGGAGAAGGGGACGACAGAGGATAAGATGGTTGGATGGCATCACCGACTCACTGGACATGGATTTGGGTAGACTCCGGCAGTTGGTGATGGACAGGGAGGCCTGGCGTGCTGCGGTTCATGGGGTCGCAAAGAGTCAGACACGACTGAGCGACTGAACTGAGCCGATTCTGTGAACGGTGCGTCAGCAAGTTAGACACACACACATCTTCAGAGCAGGACTTTTCTGCCACTGCTGTCAGCAGAGGTACAGCGCGCAGGGCGTGCTCCGGGGTAGGGGGGATGTGGCTGGGGAGTGAGGTCTTGGGAAGTGTGGTGGGGAAGGCAGGGCAGCACCAGCCCAGGAGGCCCAGCTGACCCTTCTTGTTTGTCCTTCAGAGGACTCAACGAGATTTTTCCTTCCGAGGTGTCATCACACGTTAGAGAGAGGAGAAAGCCCTGTTTTTAAGCAATGCAGATCAAACACGACTCCTGAAGTTCCCAGCCCAGCTCATACAGTGACGATTACCTCCTGGCTGCTGGGCTGAAAACCGAGCTAGAAATGGCTGTGACAGCAGCCAGCTCCGAGCGTCCGCCGCGCCAGAGCCGGGGCGGAGTACTGTGAGCTCTTATTTCCCTGAATTCTGTCTGTGTCTCCAAGTGGCAGATATCCTTATGTCCCTGATTTTCTATGTGGGGAAACTGAGGTTTGGGTTAAGCAATTTGTCTGAAGTCATTAAGTGGGAGGCAAAGCTCAGACACAGACCTTTCTGTTCAAGGCTTACTCTGCAGAAACACAACAGTTTTTGACTTTATGATTTGGGACTTGACTCTCTCTGGTTTAATTCACTCTCTGAGCTTTGGCTCGAGACTGTGGTTTTGTTCCACTCTAACAGGCTGGCCACAAAGCCTCCCTGTAACCTGTTTCTGCCCTCACAGCCCGAGACTTTCAGGGCCGTGTAAATCCACACCCCACCCTCCCCATGCTGGTCAGGGAGTTATATAAACCACCTGCTTCTACTTTCAACTGTGGTGTCAGACGTGCACAGTTGGCTGAGCTGGTGATTTGTCACTGTGGATATACTCACTCAGTGCCTTATTTGCCTCCTGTTACATAAAGGGTCTGTCTCGGGCATGAAGCTTCGTGGAGTTTTAATTAAATTCAGGTGGAGAGGGGTCTTGATGCCATTTCCGTGTCCTACTGTCCTGTCCTGAGTGTCTAGTTACTCCTCTGCACCGACTGCCTGTATGATGCTATTTACAAGAACACTGGCATGCTAACTGCACTTCGTGTGTCTCTTGTTGTCAGACCACCGAGGAGGATCTAAACCTAGACTCAGAGCCCGCCATAGAAGACACTGTGGAAGAAGTAACTGTGAGTGTTTTATTATTTGGGGAGGAGGGTGGGGTGGAGGGAGGAAATGAAAGATTTAAATTAGTGGTTATTTTAGTGAAATATGTGTGTATATACATACATGTACACACACACGTACCCATATGGGTTGTGTACATTTTATAGTCAATAATTTCCCACCAAAGGGATACGTAGAACACAGGAAGAAAAATTACCACCCAGGGTGAGATTCAGAGTCTTCTCCTGTGGACTTTTTAAAGGGAAAATGACAAGTCATTATCAATTAAGACACGCAGGGAAAATAGAGAAGTGAGGGGTCACTCTCACCTGCCAGAGGTCGGGTCACGTAGCCTCTTAGAACGTTTGGGATGTGTTGTTGGGGCCACGGGAGGAGGTGGATCCCTCTGAAGCCGGGCGGGAGCAGGTGGGGGACGCCTGGGCAGAGGGCCGAGGGCCCAGTGGGTCCTGGGGCAGAGCGATGGAGCACTGGGCGGGGCAGGGGGTGGAGCGATGGGGCGCTGGGCGGGGCTGGGGCGGAGTGATGGGGTGCTGGGCAGGGCCGGGGGTGGAGTGATGGGGCGCTGGGCGGGGCTGGGGCGGAGTGATGGGGTGCTTGGGGGGAGGAGCGATGGGGTGCTGGGCGGGGCCGGGGGTGGAGCGATGGGGCGCTGGGCGGGTCTGGGGCGGAGTAATGGGGTGCTGGGGGGTTGGGGAGGAGCGATGGGGTGCTGGGCTTGGCCGTGGCAGAGTGATGGGGTGCTGGGGGACTCAGGTGTCCAGGGAATCTTTGGTGTATTTCCGGCAGGGAGATTGCTGAGGCCCTTCAGTCGTCAGCTTCAGGAGACAGGTTCCAGGGGGCTCAGAGTGGCAGCCAAACTGGCACCACGACTGACTGTGCACCAGGATCCCCTGGAAGGGCTTGGTAACTCACAGACCCTGTTACATCACTAACTGTAGTTACTTCCTAAGGTCTCCTGGTCTCAAGTGGTCTTATCCTCAGCACTTGTGACGCAAACGTAGGTGCTAAGTTGTTGCAGGAACGCAGGAAAGTCGACCGAGCTCTTGAAGTTATTTTGATAACAGAACATGGGAGGGGAATGTTTCCTGTTTCCCGGTGTCACCTTGTCCGGATGACAGAAAGTCAGCCTGCCTCTGACTCTTGGTAAATGAAGAGTGGCTGGGAGCGTGTCTGCAGGACACCAGGCTGAGGTGTGGATGCATTTGTCAAGTCTGTGGGGAAACTGAAGCACACTGGGTCCAGCGTCTCAGTGGCTGCTTCTGAGAGATGATGCTGAAAACCCCCGGCTCCGGTCCAGCAGCGGGGAAGTGTCCCAGGGTCTTGAGTGGCTGTCTGACTTTTTCTGGGGCCAGGTTTCCCATGCACATCCTCCTCAGCCTTCAGAGCAAAAGATTCTTGGCTCAGATAAGTGAAATCCAATGGCAACAGAGTTGGGCATGAGGGCTTCACACTCCTTGCCAGTCTGAAAGTGGGTGATGACTAAAAAAGTCTTATTTTGGAAAAAATATCCCCCTCCACAACGGTTTGTTCATTCAGTCAATCAAGAATGTTTACTGGTGGCCTGTGGGTAAGACCTCATGCCTTGCGTGGAAGGAGGAACAAGTGAGCAGGACTGTCTGTGATGGTCCCAACCCTGTTGCTCCTTTTACTGATACAGTTCTTACATGTGGAATGTTCTTCGTGTGTGTGTGTGTGTGTGTAAAGTGTAGGACATTTTATGCAAAGGTCCATCTAGTCAAAGCTATGGTTTTTCTAGTAGTCATGTATGGATATGAGAGCTGGACCATAAAGAAGGCTGAGCGCCAAAGAATTGATGCTTTTGAACTGTGATGTTGGAGAAGACTCTTGAGAGTCCCTTGGACTGCAAGGAGACCCAACCAGTCAATCCTAAAGGAGATCAGTCCTGAGTATTCATTGGAAGGACAGATGCTGAAGCTGGAAGCGCCAATACTTTGGCCACCTGATTTGAAGAGCCAACTTATTGGAAAAGACCTTGTTGCTGGGAAAGATTGAAGCCAGGAAGAGAAGGGAATGACGGAGGATGAGATGGTTGGATGGCATCCCTGACTCGATGGGCATGAGTTGGAGCAAGCTCCAGGAGTTGGTGATGGACAGGGAGGCCTGGCGTGCTGCCGCCCATGGGGCTGCAGAGTCGGACACGACCGAGAGACTGAACAACAGCGCCAAGTGCCTAGGTGTCTTCAGAGGTGACTCTTGTCCAGTTGTACCTCATGCCGTGGTTCCATCCAGCCTCTGAGAGAAGGGCTCTGGTGAAGGTCGAGAAGGCGATGGCGCCCACTCCAGTGCTCTTGCCTGGAGAATCCCGGGGACGGAGGAGCCTGGTGGGCTGCAGTCCGTGGGGTCGCTAAGTCAGACACGACTGAGCCACTTCACTTTCACCTTTTACTCTCATGCATTGGAGAAGGAAATGGCAGCCCACTCCAGTGTTCTGGCCTGGAGAATCCTGGGGACGGGGGAGCCTGGGGGGCTGCCGTCTATGCGGTCGCACGGAGTCGGACACGACTGAGGCGACTTAGCAGCAGCAGCAGCAGAAGGTGGAGATTAAAGATTGAAGACAAGACAGGGAGTTGGCATCAGAAGCTGGGAGGGTCTGCGACCTACCTTCTCCTCAGCTCTGCCGAGGGAAGCTTCCTGTCTCAGAGAGTCCTGTCCTGCAGCGGGCTCGTATGTGAACTCAAAGGAAGGCGACTCTTCATGAGAGTCCACGTGACACATGAGAGGCCGTCCCCCTTTGTATTCTGGAGAAAAGCAAAAGAAAAACGAAACCAAAATGCCTCAGCAGATTTCCATTAGGAAATATCCCGTCAGCTGCCGTTTGAGGGGTTTCTGGAAGGGGCCTGTCAGAAAGAACATATCTGAGGCCCCAGTGAAGTACACTCCGGGAGTTGGTGATGGACAGGGAGGCCTGGCGTGCTGCCGCCCATGGGGCTGCGAAGACTTGGACACGACTGAACCGAGCCGAGGCCCCTGCTCTGCAGGGTCTGGTGGACCTGTTGCCTTGCTCCTTTTGGCCTGGGGTGTGTAGCAGGACCAGTGGAAATGTTGGGAAATGAGGACACCAGAGAGAGTTAGGGCTTAAGGCAGAAGCACCTGCCTCGCTGGGCTGGGCACTGTGGTACGGAGCGGGGGCCTCTGGAGGGTGAGACCAGGGGTGACCGAAGCCTCCTGACCTGCACACAGGCCCCATCAGTCATCTGGGGGAGGGACATGGGGACAGAGGGGCAAGTCTGGGGAGCGGGGGTCCCTCTGGGTATATCCAGGATGAGCCTCTGAGCCGAGGTCAGCGGGAGCCCCTGTATCCCTGCTCCATCCCTGACCTCTGTGTCCAGGTGCTGCAGACACACGAGGGCAGCAGGGGGCGGTTTAGGCGAGTTTCTGATTTCACAGAATGCCCTGTGGAAAACACTAGAATGTGTATATATTTTTTTAAGTGCTTTGATTTCAGGATTCTGTTTATTAATAACGGTCATTTTCTTGTCTGGTCGATCTTAGAAACCAGGTCCAGAGAAGCCACCCCTAGCATTATCAAGGTTTCCCCTTATTTCCTTGTGACTCTTGGGGTGTTCGCCTCTCCCGCTGAAATTCTGCACTCTGTTTTCACAGCAGAGATGATTCTGGCACCTCTGAGGCAGAACAGAGCCAGGAGGGCGGCAGCCCTGCTCTCAGCCTTGGTTGGCAGGAGAGCACTCTGTGGGGAGCACAGAGATCGGCCCTGAGGGGTTGGCGGGGGGATGACAGCTCTCAGCCGAGTGAGGATGCTGGAAAACAGGGCACCAGCGGCCCGGTCCCTGGCATCTCCCCAGGAGTCAGGGGGCCAACAGAACCACCTCCAGGCAGGATGAAGCATCTGTCAATGTGAACTCCTTCAGTGACCAGCCTCCTGGTTTCCCAACAGCTGTAGCTTGGATGTCCCCAGTTCTCAGCCAGGGGAGAGGGGTGAGAAGCAGGGCAGGGGTGAAATTTTGGGGAGCCCTTCAATCGTGAAGGAGAGAACAAACCAAGAGTGTTTTCAGAGGCCTTGGGACGAAGTCACGGTAGCAGCAGGCTCTTGCCCAGGTCAGGGTTGAGCCACCTGCACCCAGGTCACTCACAGATGTCAACAGATGGCCTCTTACCTCTTGTCCTGCCCTGGGAATCTAGACAGTTTCATTGTTCCTTAAAAAAAAAGACAGAAAAAACAATTCAAACTGAATTGAAGTGAGACAAGAAGAATCATGAAGGCTCAGAACTGATAAAGCGATTACAAGCAGTGCAATTACAGCTTGAAAAGATAGTTGGGAATTTGAAAAGAGATGGATGAGTCAATCTTCCCAGCCTGCTTGTTACCTCCCATCAATGTGTCTTTACAGAACCCACCTGTCTCTGAAGCTGGAGTTGGCGAAGGCCCGTTGGCTATGTCACCATTCACATTTGCGTTCTGTCTTGTTTTCTGTCCAGAAGAAGGCAAGAACCCTAATCCTTACACGAATTCTAGAAAAGTGCAGTATAAACATAATGCATTTGGAAGAAAGGCTAACGTGACTGAGCCCCTGCAACTACCGTGGGCGTTTAAATGCCCTGCACGGTGGCAGCAGTAACGTTGGCTTCACCAAACGTCAGCACCTACTGGGGCAGACAGGAAGGAAAAGTCGAGGTTTGGGGATGAACGTTGGTAGAGTGTATTTGATGTGTCGGTGGTAATTATTTGCAAGGATCCACACGAGACAAGAAGCCCAGCTCCCATCGCCAGCAGCCACGGGTCCCTCCGGTTATCACACCATCTCTGAAGCGTTTGCCGCCATCTCTGTCGGACACAGAAGACAGCTTGCAGCTATTTTTGGCTTCTGCGATCCTTGATCCTCGTCTTTCTGCTTCTGTAGCAAAGTCAGCAGGAGCGCGCTTCCGAGTGCTGCCTCTCTGGGAATAAACTGATTACTTAGTTCGTACTGATGTCGTCTAGAACCCTGGGCACGCACAGGGCCCTGTTCTGCTGTCTGAGAACAGTGCGTTGTGGGGGCGGGGTACACAGTCCTGCAGAGCAAATTGTTCACACCGTGCAGGGCATGGGCTCTGGCCCTGTGAACCCCCCAGCCGCCTGCAGCTTCCTGACCACCCGGGGGCAGGGTATTTCCTGCCAGCACAGTGACTTCATGGGCGGTCTCACCAGGAAAAGGTGCCCACCCAGTCACGTATTGGGATGGTTGCTAAATCATAAAGCAAAAGTGAAGTCGCTCAGTCGTGTCCGGACTCTTTGTGAGCCCATGGACTGTAGCCCACCAGGCTGCTCTGTCCATGGGATTTTCCAGGCAAGATTACTGGAGTGGGGTGCCATTTCCTTCTCCAGGGGAGCTTCCTGACCCAGGGGTGGAACCTGGGTCTCCTGCACTGCAGGCACTTTACCGGCTGAGCCACCAGGGAAGCCGAAGCCGCCCTCTCCATGTAGTTGACCGAACAGCAGCGGGGCTGGAGGAAGCCCTGGGCCCGCGTTGGGGTGTCCTTTGGGGCCTCCTGCGTCTGACGCCCTGGGAATGATGGTGCACCTCTGTCTGTGGAGGAACCGATGATGCGATGAAATAAGAGCCCTGCTTCTGGTGTACCTGACTGATGTCATCTTCCATCTTCCTAAGAAGAAGTGGGTGGCAAGCCTGTTACTTTCCCCGAGTTTCAGGGGGTGAAGTTGAGGTATCAGAGATGATGTAATTTGCTAATTATAGCAGAGAACCAACCAAAAAGGGAATTTCAAACCAAAGCTTTTTCTGCTGTCTTATTTTCTCTTCCTAAATCTCAGAGGTTAGGGGGTGGGTTTTTGGCTGATGGACTAAGGGCCCAGGGTCAAAGGCTGTGCTCCGTCCTCTCCTCTGGGTTTAAAGCAAGGTTACAGGTGCGCTGGGAACCCTGCCTGCGTCTCCTTTCTGTGACCACACTGGGGTCAGAAACTGCGTCCCCATGGTCCCGTCCGTCCCCGGGGGAGCATGGAGCCCACCCACCCTGCAGTGTCACTGGGCTTCTCTCTCTTTTCCTCTTTTGAAAATTCTCCTCCGTCTCCCTTCAATTTGTTGCTGTTGTTCATTTGCTCTTTCGGGTCTGACTCTCTGCGACCCCGTGGCCTGCAGTATGCCAGGCTTCCCTGTCCTTTACCATCTCCCAGAGCTTGCTCAAACTCCTGTCCATTGAGTCAGGGATGCCAGCCAACCATCTCGTCCTCTGTCGTCCCCTTCTCCTCCTGCCCTCCATCTATCCAGTGATTCTGCTTTTCACATTACATGGCCAAAATATTAGACTTTCCAAATCTCTTCAAATGAGGAAAATACAAAACTTGTTTTTTGTGTGTGTGTGCATGAAAAGCATGGGGGAACTTGAGCCAGAGGTGCTGTTGAAAGATACACACCCTATCTCTGCTTTTTTGGCTGATATCTCTGTCATGGGTGGGATGCATGACTGACTTAATGAATCACAAAAGTTTCTTGTACTTTATTGATATCAAATGAATCATTTAAATAATTACAGTAAGAGAGGATACATATATATATATATATAGAGAGAGAGAGTGAATTTTCCTCCTTGATAATGCTGTACATGTGTGGGTAAGGTTCAAAGTATCAGAGAGAAAATCATATAGCTTCTTATCCTTTGGATATTTTGAAGAAATAAAAAGTCAAACAAATCCCCCAAAACGCTTACTCTTGTAACACAGATGCAGCTGGGAACTGGGTGTGGAGACACAGACTGCAATCCGTGTGAGTCATAAAAATCTCCAGGGAATCATTAAGACCATTTTTTTCTGAGATGTGGTACCAAAACAGCCCTCCTTGCCAAGTGAATGTTGAGTGAGTGCCTGGCTCCTTGCGGGAGACTCCTCCCCGACAGTCCCTCTTCCCGGCTCCTGGGAGGGAGTGTGGGGAGGACTCCCCCAGGGGCCCAGACCCTCCGACCCTGGGTCAGGTCTCACCTTCCGTCTCAGGTAGAATGAACGACGGCATGTAACCTAAGCAGAGAAGACAAAGGATTTTGAGTCTCAATTTGAAGATGCAGGCACACAGATGCCTGTTTTTACCACAACAACGGGATAAATACAAGAGGGTGCTTTCTAGCGTCCTCCTGGGAAGATGGGAGGTCTCAGGCGTACCCAGGCGGGTGGGACAGGCCCCCTCTGGCATCACAGCCCCCGGGGTACTCACTCGGCCAGCCCCCCCGCCCCCACTCCCGCCCCCTCCCCCATCTCGGTTATCTCAGCGAGCGTCTGCTGAGCAATAGCTCTGTGCCTGGCGCCGGGCCCAGCTCCAGTGATTCAGGGACTCACATGAGCGAGGCAGACGAGAATCTCTGCACTTTACGCTCTAGTGTTCCTGCAAGTAAACAGCTAGCTAACGAGACCGTTCCGCGTGGCGGCGGGGGCTGTGGAGAACCGAAGCAGAACGACAGACACAGACGGGTGGGAGCACCGGTTAGGGAGGATCTCGCCTAGCAGGTGGGGTTGAGGTTGGGAGGTAAACGACAGAAGAGACCAGCCCCCCACCCCGAACCCAGAGGCAGATGATTCAAGGCCGAGGGGGCCTGGGGCCGCGGGAGCAGGCGGTGCTGGGAGGGGACGCGGAGCCAGCAGGTCTCTGGACTTTGTTCCAGTTTCTCTGGGAGCCAGCAGGTCTCCGGACTTTGTTCCAGTTTCTCTGGGACGACACTGGCGACTCCTGAGCAGGAAAGTGTTGCGTTGGCATTGAGGTTTTTCAAGCACAGTCTCTCTGGTTGTTGGGTCAGGAAGCAGGGAGTTTGGGTGACAGAGTGAGGTCAGGGAGCCGGGTTAGGAGGGGGCAGGGGCCCTGCGAGAGGTGGTGGTGTCTGGGTGCAGGGCCCGCGGGTGGCACTGAGTTCCTGCTGAGCCTCCTCTCCTGGGCCTCGGGGGAAGTTCCACGGATGCTGCGGCTTACACAACTGATGTTTAGTTTCCTGCAGTTCTTGGGGCTGGAAATCAGGTCAGGGTATCAGCGGGCTGGTTCCTCTGGAGGCGGGGAGGGCGAATTCCCCCAGGCCTCTACCCCAGCCCCTGCGGGCTGCCCCAGTCCTTGGGGTTCTGGGACTCGTGGACACATCTCAGGTCTCTGCGTCCATCTTCACGTGGCCTCTCCCCGTGGGCATCTCACCTGGCTGTCTTCTCCTGAGGACACCAATCATTTCAGATCTGGGCCCACCCTGATGACTCTTGTCCCAACTAATGACACCTGCAGAGACCCCGTTTCCACACGAGGGCACATCTTGAATCACTGGGGTTTGGGCTTCAACAGATCTCTGGGCGACAAGTTTCAACCCATAACAAATACACTCAGGACACTCAGTTTTGTTGGTCTGCTGCGTCCAGGTCTCCAAGTCTTTGCCAGAAACCCTGCTTTTTCAATCATGAGATAAACACACAAAATGCACGTGGACCGGATTTCTATAGCCGTCTCTGCTGCTCAGACCCTGGCCAGGCCATGTGCTGAGTCTCCATCTACTGTGCTTTGCCTGCCACACGCTTCCATGTAGGGGACTCTGGGTCGCTTCTGAGACTTAGTGTCCAAGGGCACCAGAGCCCCCAAGACTTGGGCCACCCCAACCTTGCAGTGCTGGGGCTGCCTGGTTTGGGAGCAGAGAACACTTTGCTGTGGTTTTGTTTGTTTAGGAGAATTGATAACCACAGTACAGAATATACAGTGATATGTTGATAAAAATGATGCAGAAAGTTACTTTAAACGTGACCACTGAGTCACAGGGGAATAAAAAATAAAGAAACAAGTGGAAGAACGCTGGGACTTAGCGCTCAGACAGCTCAGGCAGATGGTTGTGTCAGCTCCCGATTGCTGCGGTACCGGATGACCAGAGTCGGTGGTGAAGGCAGCGTGGGTTTGTTATGGTGCCATTCTGGAGGTCAGGGCCCTACAGCCTGGGTGCGGGCAGGGCCGTGCTCCGTTTCCAGAATCCGTGTCCTGGCTTTTTCTAGCCTCTGCTCATTGCGTAGTCGCTCAGTTGTGTCCGACTGTTTGCGACCCCAAGGACGGCAGGATGCCGGGTCTCCTTGGGCTTCACTGTCTCCAGAGTTTGCTCAGACTCATGTCCGTGGAGTCAGTGATGCCACGCCACCATCTCTTCTAGCCTCTGGAGACACCTGGATTCCTTGCCGTGTTGCCCCTCAGCAGTGGCATCACTCTCTTTCTGACCTGACCCTCCCACCACCTGCCAAGGGTCCAAGGACCCTTGTGATGGTAAAAGCCATTCATATGATCCAAGGTACTCACCGCATTTCAGGATCCTCGACTTAAACACATCTTCAAAGTCCCTTTTGCCTGGAAGGGCACACGTTGCCGCTCTGGAGCTTCCTCGTGGGAATCTTAGGGTGCCATTATTCTGGCCACCCTGGCGGCACCCCTGTGGGACAGCTGGCCTGGTCTCCCCAAAATCTGAAACAGAAGCCTGTGAGTCTACATAAGGGACGTAACAACGGATGTAATGCACGCTTCTGGCTTGGGTCCTGATTTGAAGAAACTGACTCTAAAACATATTTCTTGGGACAGTTAGGTGATTTTGAATGTGGACTAGGTAACAATTCTGTTAATTTTTTTTTTTTGGTTAATTTTTTTCTTACTCTTTTTTGCTAAAGTGTTTTTAGGTGAAGTGGGTAAACCATGCATTTCACTCAAATATTTCAATATGCTTCTCTCAAGAAGAAGAATGTTTTCCTACACAAACACATCACCTGTTGTGACTGGCAGGTTGATGCTTTCATCCTGCCTTCCCCAAAACCATTGATTTAGGAAGGTCAAAAGCACTTCGTTTTATAAGTTAAAAGCTACCCACCCTTCTCTCCATGTGATTTTGCTTCCTTGAAAAAATCAATCTAGCTAAATTGTACCTCTGTTGGACAGGGCATTGATTTCTAGCTGTTAATTTTAACTAAGAGGGTTACCTGCTGACCTCATAGGAGGCTTTTTAAGATAGAGCTGCCCAGCCCATGAATCAGGCCTTCCGTGTTTACCGCGTAGGAAGTTGGGGTTTGTGACCTAGAGCATTTGCCCAAGAGTTCCTGCTCTTGCAGAGTCAGCGCTGGTTTGTGTGCCTTGAAAGCAAAAGTGAAACCTAGCTCCTGATCTAATTGTGAAGTTGGACAAATTCTGCTTTTCGACCGTCATTTCTTACATGCAAGCTTTATTTAATTCTGAAGGGAGCATCACTGGGATAGATGTAAAAGGCAGGCAAGCCAAAAATCAACAGTGAAGTGCTTGGACCTTCTCATTCCACCTAGGATGTGGGAAAGCACAGAGAACATTGCTGACAATGAGGAAAAGCTAGGTAACCTGCAAAGTCCTGGCTTTCCTTGAACCCATCAGAGCGCAAGGCAGCCAGATGGACTTTACCTGAAGGATGACAAGCCCCTTCGAGGAGGGTGGGGGCATGATCTGCTTCATGAGGGGGCCCGGAATAGGTAGAAGATTCAGCCACCATGAAAATGGGTGAAAACAAACAGCTGAGTGTGGGCTCACGCGCCAGCCTGAGGTCTGGGTGCCCACTCTGCACGCGTGTCCTCCCCAGGGCCTTCACTGGAGGGGTGTGAGCGTCAGGGCCTGCCTTCAGGGAGCCCCTCAGTGTGCACAGCACAATCCCCCACCCAGCTCCTGATGCAGGAGCCTCAGCCCCTGGGAGTGGGAAGGAAGTCCTCCTACACCCTGGCCCTGGCAGGACCTGAGTGTGGGAAAACACAGAAGCTGTAGCCAACAGCTCTGTGAGAGGGTCGGGAGTTCCTCCCTGCTCCAACTTCAGTACACTGGCAATAAAAATTGGACATAGAAATTAAAATCATATATCATGCATCCCAACCCTATAACACAGAGGGATGAATCTAGCAAAATATATGCAGGGTTTGTATGTGGACACTGAGTCACTTCAGCTGTGTCCAGCTCTTTGTAGCCCTGTGGACTGTGCCCTGCCAGGCTCTTCTGTACACGGGATTTCCCGGACAAGGATACCAGAGTTGCCATTTTCTCCTCCAAGTGTTCTTCCTGACCCAGGAATCCAACCTGCATAGTTAAGCCTCCTGCACTGGCAGGCGGGAGCCCTAGGTGTGGGAAGGCCCTGAGAACAGTAAAACGCTTTTGAGAGATTAAATAAACCTAAAATCATGAGGGGATATACTACATTCATAGACAAGAAGACTCCGTACTAAGGTGTTCATTTTCCAAAGGGATTTTGAGATCCAATGCAATACCAACTGAAATCCCAGGTTTTTCCTCTTTTAAATAAAGTTTATTTTTTAGAACAGTCTTAGGAGCACAGCAAAATCGAGCAGAAAGTACAGCCTCCCCAAATACCTCCTCCCCCACCCACATGCCCAGCACCCCCACTATCAACACCCCCATCAGAGCGGACATTGTTACAACGATGAACCTACTTGGACACAGTTACCCCAAGTCCAGTTTGCATAGGTTCACTTCTGGTGTGTACATTCTGTGGACTTGGAATGTAACGTGAAATGTAACATGAGACGCATCCATCCCTATATCACACAGAGTGTTTTCACTGCCCTGATAATCCTGTGTGCTCCGACTACCCGTCCCTCCCTCCCCGCTCACCCCTGGCAACCACTGATTTTTTTTATCGTCCCTTTTCCAGAATGTCGTGTAGTTGGAATCACACAGTACGAGGCCTTTTCGGGTTGGCTTGTTTCACTCAGTAATAGACATGCAAGCCTCCTCCACGTCTTTGGGTGACTTGATGGTCTGTTTTTGGTGCTGAATAATATTCCATTGTCTGGATGGGCTGCAGTTCACTCACCCATTCACCTACTCAAGGACACCTTGGATGCTTCCAAATTCTGGCCATTATGAATAAAGTTGCCGTAAACACGATGTATGGCGTTGTGTGGATCTAAGTTTTCAACTGGGCTTCCCTGGTGGTTCAGCGATAAAGAATCCACCTGCCAATGCAGGAGACGTGGGTTTGAACCTTGGTTTGGGAATTTCCCCTGGAGAAGGAAATGGCAACCCACTCCAGTATTCTTGCCTGGAGAATCCCATGGACGGAGGAACCTGGCGGGCTGTGGTCCACGGGGTCACAAAGGGTCAGATGCGACTGAGTGCACACACACTGTCTGTCTGTCCATCCATCCACGTCTCTCCGTCAGTCTACACATCCATCTGTTATCCATCTGTGTATCTCTTATCTCTCCACCCATTATCTATATATTATCTTCATCTGTGTATCTAGCTGTCTACCCATCCTTTCTTCCATCCACCTATTTATCTATATATCCATCTATCATCTACCGAACCACCCACAGGTAATCACATAATTAGGAGGCTGTGTCTTTATGTGTATGTGTACGTGGTGGAGTACAATTTGCTTGAAATGTTCTCTGTTGCAGTTGCCGTTCTCAGCTTTGGAGTTTCTCTCTATGGCCTTTAGCTACTTGCCTAGGCACGGGAAGACGTGAACATCGCAGGGAAAGAGCAGAGAACGCGTGTTCTGAGGGGGCTCCCACCAGGAGGGATGGCGCTTCTTCCATTGGGGGAACACCCCCGTCAGCAGATGCAGAGAAAAGCAAGGGGGTCAGTTCAAGGGGCTTTGCTCTCATTTTGCGTAAAGTCGATCCCTTTTCTTCTGTCAGTGAGTGGGGCAGTGGGGGGAAGCGGAGACATCTACACCTCATTAACCTTAAATTAACACCCAGATAGAGGTGACGGGGAATGAAAGCAGAGAGAGAAACAAAAGGTAAATATGTACCAGCCCGTCTTACCAACTCTGAAAGGTGGGCTTGGAATTCAACTCTGAGCTTCGTGCAAAATGCACTAGTTGCTTAGTTGTGTCTGACTCTTTGGGGCCCCATGGACTACAGCCCACCAGGCTCCTCCGTCCAGGGGATTCTCCAGGCAAGAATATTGGAGCCGGTTGCCATTTCCTACTCCAGGGGATCTTCCTGACCCAGGGATTGAACCGGGTCTCCTGCATTGCCGGCGGATTCTTTACTGTCTGAACCACCAGGGAAGCCCGAGCTTCCTGGAGGTTGAGGCAAAAAGGGAGACATGGTCAGTGCTGCAATTCACAGCATCTACACATCACAACACAGGCGTCAGCAAGAACACAGCCTTGCTCAGAGCCATGGCTGAGGGTAACTCTTCCTTCTCACGCCCATCAAGGGTGTCCTGCATAAGGCAGTGGAGGTCACGCTCAGATAACCCCCCAGAATGAAGACAGTGTTGAATTCTCTAAACATCCTTCCTGCAGTATCTGTAGATATAATCTGAGACCATGGAGAAAAACAGGTCACTGAACAGTTTCACGGAGGCAGGCCTATGGTATTAATAATGCCAACCGAATTCAGGGGCAACTTCATATCCTGTGGAACAGTGCGTGGGTGCAATGCGTTTCCGGCCATCTCTGAGGAATGGGATTTTCCCTTTAAGCTTCTGTAAGAGCCAATCAGAGCGGAATGGGACTTATCCGCTAAGCTGCTGTAAGAGCCAATCAGAGTTTCGTGCGTGCAGGAGGGTGGCGGAATCCTCGGTGAGTCGTGCACACCCGACTCGAATCCTTGACCTTCCTTTCTGAGGACGTGGACTCAGGTTCCCCGCGGTGCTGGCACCCTGCTCAGGGCACAGTAACCACACCAATATAAATTCTATTTGTCTTTATGGAATGTTATATCATAATATTATACGGATTGAGCATTCTCAGTGTGTCGGAGCTGTGGCGACTGTCGACAGGTCCTTGATAAAAGCTAGTTTTCTGTTTCTGCAGAACAGACAGAAACCTTCCCGTCAGGTTCTAGATCACAACGATAGATACATATTGACGTGGAGTTGCTTTGGAGCAAACAAGAGAAAAATGGGCTTCGCTCCACTTATTCCAGCCACTTAATAGCATTTACATCTGTTTTCCTCATTAAAACTTAAAATACCCAGCAACCTAGAACATTTGCCAAAGAGAGCATCTATTTATGTCCCAAGTGTTATTTAATGACTCATTGTCGTATTTGCCTTGATTCATTCTTTCAGGTTAATTTAATTCTGTTTTCTTTGTTTTCTACTCAAGACTGTTAAAGGCAGGACAAGAGGGTAGCGGCCACACCAAGGGCTCTGGTCCTCCTTGCTGGAAGGTTTCCTCTGCAGGGTCTGGGGTGCCTCCCTCACACCAAGGCGAAGTCCGACTCAGCCAGGGTTGGGGAGTCTCTTCACCCACACTCCACCTGAAATAGGAGTTCCAAGTCACCTCCTTATGGAAAACTCTGCCTTCTGCACCGTGCCGGCTGCCTGGACTCGGGGGTGGGGGGCCGTGCGGGAAGCAGTGGGCTCACCTCGGCTTCTGTTCCCTGGGTCTGGTCTCCTCCCTTCCCAGGTCGGCGGGCACACACAGCTTCCCGGTCCACCCAGGTCCTCCAGCCCAGGCTTCCCCACCCACAGCAGGCTGGCAGGCTGCAAGCACCTGGGGCGCTGGGACCACCAGGCTGCTGCTGGTGCTAACGTGAGCGCTGCTTTGGTTTCTCACTGTGGAAAGCGGACAGGTTCACAGGCACACACAGGCGCGCACACACACACACACACACCCAGAGAGACCTGACTTGAAACCAGATTAAGTAAGTTCCATTTCAAGTGCAGTCAGGAAATATGTCCCTGGAGCATCTTCAGTTCAGTTCAATTCAGTCGCTCAGTCGTGTCTGACTCTTTGAGATCCCATGAACCGCAGCACGCCAGGCCTCCCTGTCCATCACCAACTCCCAGAGTCCACCCAAACCCATTTCCATTGAGTCAATGATGCCACCCAGCCATCTCATCCTCCGTCGTCCCCTTCTCATCCTGCCCTCAATCTTTCCCAGCATCAGGGTCTTTTCCAATGAGTCAACTCTTCACATGAGGTGGCCAAACTATTGGAGTTTCAGTTTCAACATCCAATGAACACCCAGGACTGATCTACTTTACGATGGACTGGTTGGATCTCCTTGCAGGCCAAGGGACTCTCAAGAGTCTTCTCCAATACCACACTTGAAAAGCATCAATTCTTCAGTGCTCAGCTTTCTTTATAGTCCAACTCTCACATCCATACATGACTACTGGAAAAACCATAGCCTTGACTAGATAGACCTTTGTTGGCAAAGTAATGTCTCTGCTTTTTAATACGCTATCTAGGTTGGTCATAGCTTTTCTTCCAAGGAGTAAGCGTCTTTTAATTTCATGGCTGCAATCACTATTCACAGTGATTTTGGAGCCCAGAAAAATAAAGTCAGCCACTGTTTCCACTGTTTCCCCATCTATTTGCCATAAAGTGATGGGACCAGATGCCATGATCTTAGTTTTCTGAATGTTGAGCTTTAAGCCAACTTTTTTACTCTCCTCTTTCACTTTCATCAAGAGACTTTTTAGTTCCTCTTCACTTTCTGCCATAAGGGTGGTGTCATCTGCATGTGTGAGGTTATTGATATTTCTCTGGGCAATCTTGATTCCAGCTTGTGCTTCTTCCAGCCCAGCGTTTCTTGTAATGTACTCTGCATATAAGTTAGATAAGCAGGGTGACAATATACAGCCTTGCCGTACTCCTTTTCCTATTTGGAACCAGACTGTTGTTCCATGTCCAGTTTTAACTGTTGCTTCCTGACCTGCATATAGGTTTCTCAAGAGGCAGGTTAGGTGGTCTGGTATTCCCATCTCTTTCAGAATTTTCCATTTTATTGTGATCCACACAGTCAAAGGCTTTGGAGTAGTTAATAAAGCAGAAATAGATGTTTTTCTGGAACTCTCTTGCTTTTTCCATGATCCAGCGGATGTTGGCAATTTGATCTCTGGTTCCTCTGTCTTTTCTAAAACCAGCTTGAACATCTGGAAGTTCATGGTTCATGTACTGCTGAAGCCTGGCTTGGAGAATTTTGAGCACTACTTTATTAGCATGTGAGATGAGTGCAATTGTGCAGTAGTTTGAGCATTCTTTGACATTGCCTTTCTTTGGGATTGGAATGAAAATTGATCTTACAGAGTGAAACTCTGGTTCTTCCTGCTGACCCAGCCCAGGGCTTCCTGGATGGATGGGCCATGGGCTGGCATGAGTCACCCGGCGTAGGGGGCTCATCTGTACTTAGTGACAGAGGGCGGCCCTTGTTCCAGTGCAGGTTGTGTTTTGGTTGAAGCTGCGCTTCCGTCACTGGTCCATGCACAGCACTTGTGACTTATTTATCGATTTATTTATTTTCTATAAACAGTCTTGTCCACAACTCCTGGAGCTTCTGCAGACAAGTTTCTCCTGGATGTGTTGATGTGTGTGTGCAAGTGCATGGGCACACACACAGACACACACACACTCACACACACACACACACACTCCCTCTACCTGAGGTGGAATTACTGAACAGCATGCACACGGAGAATGCAGTTGTTCAACTTTAGGACAAATGCCACACCATCTTCCAAGCCCCCTGTGCTGGTCTATACACCAAGAGCAAGGCACAGGAGATACTGGGGCTCTCCACTCTCTCCCATGCTTGGTATAGTCAGACTTCTAAATTTTTTGCCAATTAAATAGGTAGAAATTGCATTTCTCCGTCAAACAAAGTTCACCTCGCTCTGTATTTTTCGTGGCCAGAAAAGTCTCTCCGGTGAGATGCCCCCTCTTGTCCTCTGTGTTGTGCAGTTTCTGTGTTTATATAGAAACTTACTCAGGAAGATCTTAAGCGATTGCAAAGTCGGGGGACTAGCATAGTGGACTTCTCTGACCCACGGCGCAGCTTCAACAAACATGGCTCGTAGGACACCCTGTTGACCCCCCACCCCGCTCCTGAGCCCACCCTCTTCAGGTCGTTTTGAACAGATTCACTGCCACATCATTTCAGCTACAGCTGTTCCAGGAAGTGTCTCTAAACACAAAGTCACTCTTTTAAAAACACTCACACACGTGTGCATAGAACCACAAAACCAGCCTAGTGAATGAAAACTTATAGCTTGTAAATACCATCAAGTGCCATGCCTTCAGCTTTCCCGTCATCTGTGACAGCTCGCTTTCGTTAGGAGTCAGGTGAGGGTGCCTCCTGTGACTGAGGGCCTCTTGCTGCTGTTATCGGTCAGTCACTCAGTCGTGTCCGGCTCTTTGCCACCCCCTGGACTGCAGCACGCCAGGCTTCCCTGTCCTCACCTTCTCCCTGAGCTTGCGGAAACTCAGGTCTGTTGAGTGGGTGATGCCACCCACTGTCTCGTGCTCTGCCGTCCCCTTCTCCTCCCGCCGTCAGTCTTTCTGGGACTCTTAGCAGGTGTCCTCCACTCTCCCCCAGGAGCTTATCGGACACCTCCAACCTGGGGGGCCCATCTTTCCATGTTGTATCTTTTTGTCTTTTTATACAGTTCATGAGGTCCCGGCAAGTATCCTGGGGTGCTTTACATTCCCTCCTCCAGTGGATCACGTTTTGTCCAAACTCTGCACTGCGACCTGTCCGTCTTGGGTGGCCCTACGGGGCATGGCTCATAGTTTCACTGAGTTACCCAAGCCCCTTTGCCACCACAAGGCAGTGATCCATGAAGGGGACAGGCCCCTTAAGTCTCACTTAATTTGTAATCTCTTTCCCATCTCTTGTCTTTCTTGTGTTTTTATTTGCTAGAGAATCTGGACCATTTGTCCTGGTTCCAAAGTTCTGAATCTTGCTCGTGGTGGTGCCCTTGAACGTGTTCCTCTGTCCCCCGTATTTTCTGTAATTTGTAAGTTGGATCGATCTCACTGATAGCCTGGTTCGATTTTCTCATCTGTTGTGAAGACCTCTCAAGTGGGGGTCTGTGTTCTTATTGGGGGTGCTTGACAACTGGTCGTCTCTCTTTTCATGATTTTTATCTTTTATTATCAATTACTGCCTAGATCCAGACATCCAACAGGAAATGTAAAATAGTGAAACCTTGATCCTAGCACTTTTTTCTTCATTTACCAGACTCTTAAAGGAAATTTAAAATTCTGCCAAGAAAAATGGTGTTAGTCACCCAGCGAAGGGGGCTGTTCTGTCCATAGCTGTTTTAAGAACCATACATACCTTTGGCGTAAGTACACAGTTCCTTTTGGAAAGTTGTGAGATCTGGCGGCATGGGGCCTGCCCTCATTTGTTCCCTCTTTCTTCTGAAAAAAGCCCGGAGTCCCTGCGAGCTCAGGGCTGCCTCAGGGGGCGGGGACACAGGTGAGCAGGCAGACAAAGGGTGCTGTTGCTCTGAGCTCCTCGTGGGCTGAGAGCAGCCCGCAGACAAACGCAGCAGCTCTAAGGCCTGGTGGGGGCCGCCCTGGGCCTGCCCGGGAGCCCAGGACCCGGCGCGGGATGCAGGCTGGCGGCCCTGCAAGCCTTCTGTGGGGTGTGCTCCGGCTCCACAGACTCGCGTCGCCGTCTGGGCAAAGGCTGAGCAACCGAAGCCCACCTCTCCCGGGTCTAAGGCCAGGGCGCCGGCAGGGGCTCCGGGAGCCTCTCTGCCCGGGGTGTGGGCGCGGGGCTTCCTCCGCACGCACAGTGTTCGTGTCTCTCCCAGTCTGTGTCCTTGCCTCCTCCACCCCGAAGGACACCAGCCCCTCCGGATCGGGACCGCCCTCACGACCCCATTCGGCCTGAACCACCCATTGAAGACTCTAATTTCCAAATCCGCTCACATTCTGAGGTCTGGGGAGCTAGGACCCCGATCTGGGGACACAGCCCCGAAGACCAGAGGAAATGAGCAGCGGACAGTTATGATCCGCTTTGCTCTGCGTCTGACAAGCCTGAGGCCGGCCGGGAGCTCCCTGCGGCTCCGCGGGGAAGGAGGGCCGGTCCGGGCGGCGGGAGACGGTGAGCCCCGGGCCTGGTGCGTGCTCCGATGGACCGAGGGCGGAGCCCAGGCCGGCGCTCACGCTGCGAGCAGAGAAGCGGACATAGGGCTGAGGTCTGTTTGCGAGGAGCCTTCCAGAGCTGCGGCTCGACCACGCCGGAGTTCAAGATGCCCATAACGAGCTGGCGGAGACCCCGGAGATGCGCCCGGAGGGAGGTCTCCCGAAGCGGAGCATGTTGAGGACCCTCAGCGGAAACGCCTCCTCGTGGTTCGCGCCCCTCCGGTCCGCCTCTGCCTGCCTCGGTCGGAGCCCCGCGCCGCTCCTCTGCGCTCCAGGGGGCCGCCCAGCCTGCCTCCAGACCCCGCCGTGCCCAGCCACGCGCGTGCTGGGTTTTCCTGATTCCTTCTCGAGAGTGTTCGTCACCCGTGGGAAAGGGCGGCCTGCCGAGCGTTCACAGCAGCATCGCAGGCCCGCTCTCCCCTCTGAGACGGGGAATCTCACAGAGACCACGCGGCCTGTCTTGTCAACTCGGGGCTGATGTGACAAGCCCTTTCCCGGTTTGTAGGGAAAGCAGAGACAGACAGCTGCTGAGTATAAACATACCAAGTCATTTGAAGGATTTGGGAGCCCTGCTGGGGTTGATCTGATCGCTGTCTAGCAAATTGGCCTGAATTCATCAGCTTGTCTTCAGCCGCAGAGAGGTTCCATCTTGTTCCTTCCCCAGGACTTACGAATGATTTCCTTTGCTTTTCGCACTAGGGTGGATTCAGTGTCGTCTGCACAATAAGAGACATTCTCAGTGCACTCCCACCCAGGCTTCCTAGAATCCGTGCCATGTGGGTGCCACTTGTCATTTCGAGGTGCTTCTGGTGGAAACAGGGCTTAAGAAATGCCTGCCTAGATGTTCCGTGGTCACATCTATGCTCTAAAAAATGAAATCATTTAACAGTTTGAGCAACACTGCAGACGTCCTTAATTGACACCATTTCATCTTAATCAATGCCTAGAACTCATACATCTTAGCTGAGCTGGCCTATGACTACAGATAAAGTTCTCTCACTGAAGATGCTTAAATTTTAGCAGCTCTGGGCCCCAGCTCCCTCTGTGATAATGTGCTGTTTTGCGCTATGTCTAAAAATTTATCTGTTTGTGACACTTAACTGACTTTTGCTTAAAGTAGAATTTAGGCAGGGAGGAGTGGCCTCAAAGAATGTTTCTTTCTTTTTTTTTTTTTCAAAGAATGTTTCTAAACTAGCAATTAACAGGACTTTTAAAGCAGCAATCACTTCATTATAATTAAACAAAAATAATTTAGGGCTATCATAAGTGGCTTAATTATTTTTCGTTAAGGAGGCAATTAACTCTCTTATGAAAAATACAGTTTAAAACTTCACAAGCACAATTCTTTACAACAAATCTGAGGAGTGTGGTTTCCTATAACATGTGTACAGTTCTGGGGTACAAGTCGGCTGTTCTTGGAGTCACGGAGCCAACCTTTATATATATATATATATATATATATGAAGGGCTCTTGTTTTCACAGCAGAGCGAAACACAGTCATTACAGCAACAAAACAGAAGACTCACTCTGGGCCTGACAGGCGTGTGAATGTTCTCTGTCTTTGACCAGCCCAGGGTTTCATGCTCCTGAGGCAAAGCTCTGCTGCTCGGCGTCTTCGTAAACCCCACTTACACAGCCTGAGCACCTAAACATTGTCCAAACCAAGTTCAAGCCGGTCACAGGGGCTCCAGGAGGAGGCACTGAACTCACTGTCAGGCTGGGACAGAGTGGGGAGATCCGGCAAACCCTTCACGAGGAAAGATGGTGCCTCGCACGGTCGTTTGGGTGGCCAGTCACTGCAAACAGCCTAACTGTCCTCTGTAGGTGACCTCCTGAATAAACCGCGGGGCATCCACAGACTGGGGGCTACGCAGCCTGAAAAACAGCGGGAAAGATCTCTGGGAAATGTTACGGGGCTGATCGCCAAGGCTGACTTTTTAAGTTTTTCACTGAAAGACTTTATAAAGTATCATCTGTATATGGCATGTTATAGACATGCCTTTTGTGTAAGAAGTGAGGGAAACTTAAGATATACATGTTTCTTTAGAATATAAGTATTAAGCATAAAGATAAATAGTTGCTTATTTGGTGAAAACAAACACTACCCAGATGATATGCTCCAAAATTGAATCTAGAGTAGGGGTGGGACAGGAAGGGTTAGGATTAGAGTGAGGCTGCTCAGATGCTCTTAATATAGTTAATTTTTAAAATTCCTTTTAAACAGTGTGTTTCTATATCAGCAACCATAAATTCCTGACTTTGTCCAAGGATAGGGCTTTCCAGGAGGACCCCGCAGTGGGCATGAGAAGACCTGCATCCCGTCCTGTTTTCTGAGTCGTGTCCTCCCTGAGGGGTCAGAGGACGCTTGGAGCCGTGGATGATTTCCGGGCTGGAGCAGGCAGAGCGCAGGTGAGCCTGGGCATTCTGTGCACGTGCTCAGACACTGGTGGGACGAGGAGCCTTTCAAAGAGGGCTTCTTAGCCAAATTCTGAAAAATTGCACAACAAAACAAGCAACAGTGGCAACAGGTTATCAAACTTAGAATTTTTAAAATTAATGAATCTATTGAGACATGAAAAGGAAAAAAAATAGTGAGGTCTTTTCCCCCAATTTTTAAAAATAGAAGTATAGTTGATTTACAATGTTATGGTAGTTTCAAGGACACAGCAAAGTGATACGCTTTTTCAGATTCTTTTCCCTTATAGGTAGTTATAAAATACTGATTATAGTTCCCTGTGCTGTAGGCTCTTGATGTTTATTTTGCACATGTAAAGTGTGTAAAGTGAAGTCGCTCAGTCGTGTCCGACTCTTTGCCCATGGACAAAGAGTACCCTGTGGACTGTAGCCTACAGGCTCTCCATCCATGGACTTCTCCAGGCAAGAGCACTGGAGTGGGTTGCCATTTCCTTCTCCGGGGATCTTCCCAACCCAGGGATCAAACCCCTGTCTCCTGCATTGCAGGCAGACACTTTCACCATCTCAGCCACAGTAATACGTATCTATGTTAATCTCAAACTCTTAATTTATCCCTCTCCATCCTTCCCCTTTGGTAATCATAAGGTTGCTTTCTATGTCTGTGTCTATTTTGTTTTGTAAATAAATTCGTTCGTAAGATGTCACATATAAGTGATATCATAAGACATTTGTCTTTGGCTTACTTCACTTAATATGAACATTTCTAGGTCCATCCACATTGCTGCAAATGCCATTCAGTTCAGTTCAGTCGCTCAGTCGTGTCCGACTCTCTGCGGCCCCATGAATCGCAGCACGCCAGGCCTCTCTGTCCATCACCAACTCCCAGAGTTCACTCAGACTCACGTCCATCGAGTCGGTGATGCCATCCAGCCATCTCATCCTCGGTCATCCCCTTCTCCTCCTGCCCCCAATCCCTCCCAGCATCAGAGTCTTTTCCAATGAGTCAGCTCTTCGCATGAGGTGGCCAAAGTACTGGAGTCTCAGCTTCAGCATCATTCCTTCCAAAGAAATCCCAGGGCTGATCTCCTTCAGAATGGACTGGTTGGATCTCCTTGCAGTCCAAGGGACTCTCAAGAGTCTTCTCCAACACCACAGTTCAAAAGCATCAATTCTTCGGCGCTCAGCCTTCTTCACAGTCCAACTCTCACATCCATACATGACCACAGGAAAAACCATGCCAATATTTCATTCCTTTTATGGCCGAGCAGTATTCCACTGTATATAGACACTACGTTGTCTTCATTCATTCATCCCTCGTTGGATACTTAGGTTGCTTCCGTGCCTTGGCTATTGTAAACAGTGCTGCTCTGAACATTAGGATGTATGTATCTTTTCAAATTACGCGGTTTTTTAATGCCCAAAGCGGGGTTACTGGATGATGGTCCAATTTTCCGTTTTTTAAGGCAGCTCCATGCTGCGCTCCATTTTGCTGCACCCGTTGGCATTCCCTTCTTTTCTTAATAGAAGGAAGTTACTTAATAAATGACAAAGGAGTGACAGAATTAGGAAATCACCATCTCAACTCCCAGTTACTCGGGCATACGGGCAAGGATCTCGGGGGGACACTGAAACCGTCGGGTGCGAGGCTGGGGGCAGGGCAGCCACACAAACCTCTCGTGCCCGGGCTGGGAAGGCGGCTCAGCAGGGAGAGGCCTGGCTCGCACCTCCTTAACCAGCTGATCAAACGCGGCGCCGGCAGCCTCGGTCCTCCAGGTGTGAGGCAGAGGGAAATGCCGCTGCACCACTTCCGCAGGCTCCCGCCAAGGGGTCTGGTCTGATTCCAACAAGAGGAAACAGACGACTCAAGGTTGTGGAGGAGCCTGCAATATAACTAGTCTGGGCTCTTCAGAGATGAAAGGGGAGGGTTTTTCTAGATTTAATCGGACTAAAGAGGTGTGACAACACAGTGCCGTAAAATCGACACTTTGATCCTGGCTTAAAACAATGCTGCCAAGACATATTGGGGATAGTTGGATAAATTTAAATATTTAGTAATATCATTACATTAGTTTTAAATTTCTCAGCTTTGATAGTATTTTTGTGACCATGGAGAACAACCCGGACCTTAGAAGAACGTGCTGAAATATTGAGAAGTAAAATGTCAACTCACTTGCAAGTTACTTTGGAGAAGTTTGGCCAAAAACGTTGTATAAATTATATAGAGAGAAGTGAAAGAAATATTGCAGAAATGTAGACATTGGTGAACTAAAGCAAGGGACTCATGATACTTGCTGTCCTGTCCGCCATTCTATAGGCCTGTGGTTGTTTAATGAAGAACGTTTGCAGGAAAAGGTGATGCACACTGGACTCTCAGCAGGTCTCAAAGCGGGTCACAGTAGCCAGAGGGCAGGGTAAGCATGCTTTATGTTGCTGTGCCTCATCTTGGTTGTGGCACGCAGGAGCTTAGCTGTGGCATGTGGAATCCAGCTCCCTGGCCAGGGATGGAACCTGAGCCCCCTGCGCTGGGAGCTTCCCTCTGACTACAGAGCAGTGGTTGGTGCATGACCGCCCTGAGCCTCCAGGAGTGGCCCTGGATTTTGTGGCTGGTTATTATCACGGCCCCTGGTGACGTTTCCGGTTTCAGTGCTTAAATCATGGTGCTAAGACAGGCACAGGAAAAGGAAGGCGTGCAGCTTTGGGATGCTGAGGTGAAAGTTGTGGCTTTTGTTAGACGCTGTCAGATGCTTTTCTCCCAACAGCTCACATATTTCATCCTGCTGCTGCTAAGTCGCTTCAGTCGTGTCCGACTCTGTACGACCCCATAGACGGCAGCCCACCAGGCTCCCCCGTCCCTGGGATTCTCCAGGCAAGAACACTGGAGTGGGTTGCCATTTCCTTCTCCAATGTGTGAAAGTGAAAAGTGAAAGTGAGGTCGCTCAGTTGTGTCCGACTCTTAGCAACCCCATGGACTGCAGCCTATCACGCTCCTCTGTCCATGGGTTATTTCATCCTATTCCTGTACAAATAAGAGGCTGCCTTCTCTGTTGGAATCCTGGGTTAGGTTGCTGCAGCCCCACCCAGAGGGAGGCTGTGTGTTTGTGTTCTGGGTGTGGACCCCTGGGTGTGTGAGACCTAGTGATCCTGACTTGTGTCCCACCCAGTGTTTGTCAGAGCATCGCCTGACAAACTTTTCTTCTTTTTTTTTTTTAACAATTAATCTGTCTAGGAGAGAAGTATGTGAGTATGTATGAAATTAAAGCTTTGCTTTTGTTCCCCCTTGTTGCCCATTTGATAACCTCCTGAGAGATATTTTGACTCTAATTTGCTTTCTACTTTCACTGAGTTTCACCAAGTAACACATACAAGAAATTCTGGTCTCAAATATTTTGAAATCAGACGGAGTCGTTTTATATCCACTTATCGCTTATTTTCCTCAGAGAACAAGTAACGGGGGAGGCGTTCCTACCATTTTCCAATTCAGCTCACTTCAATAGTGTCTTAAAGTAAACACTGGGGGCCCTAAGAAATCGTAGACCCTGTAAGACCTGGTCACAGAAACATGGTGTGTGGCTGTGGAACACAAAGCAGGATTTTCCGTGTAATATTGTAGAAGGATTCTTACCTGATTTAACATCTCAGCGCAGTCTTTCAAATATCTGTCATCCATATTCATGATTTAAAAATCACGGCATAATTTTTACACTTTTTCGTTTTTGACATCTTCAGAAGAGGCATCCATATCAGCAGCATTATTTTTTTAAAACTACTGAAAGTCCTCTGAACAGCTTGGAGCTATGGAGAAACAAACAGTACCCTCTGTGAGCTTCACTATGGTTTATATTCCCTCCTTGAGTTTGTAGAACGAATTAGTGTAGATGAGATATCGAGAAGTAGGACAGGTCCTTGTCCATGGTGCTGAACCCTCCTCCCTCAAGCTATAAACTTCTGCGATTATTGCCTGCATACTCAGTCAGCGATTCCTTTGAGCTTTGCTTTTTCCTGTCTCTTCCAGTCTGATTCTGTTGCCATGGATACATCTCAGACCCTCACTGCCTCCCTGAAATGCCTGTCCCAGTGGTTGAAGGGGGAGGAGAGATGGGAATGGACTGTCTAAGGCAGCGTCAGTTCTCAGTGGGAATTTTTCCAAGCACTGCACTGTCTCCTAAATTCATTAGAATCTGTAGGTCTTAAGTTGAAGGCTAGATGATACAGTTCTGGTAAAGGATATTAGTTTGAATTAGCTTTCCATAGTAGGTAGGTTGTCAGGATATTGTAGGTTAGCAATTAGAAATTGAGAGAGGCTGAAAAGAGTGGCAAACTACCCCAGTAGCTTGGCAGTTGGAGGAAGTGTGTGTCTCTCCTCACATCATGCCCAGTGAAGCGTTTGGTGGGTGGTCTTCACAGGCAGTGAGCCAGGACCCAGCCCCTCAGTCAGGCAGCCCCCATGCCCTGGTGCGCCTGGCAGACCACAGTCAGAGGGGGAGATGGAGGCAATGGAAGTCCTGGGCTGTGTGGGATGGGGGCTGCAGAATCATTCATAAACTCATGTTTCACAGTCAGAAGAAGTGGTTTCTGATCACTGTCCCTTTCATAGGTTGTGCCCAAGAAAAGGCACGTCCCTTGGAGCTCTCTCCGATGCTAAGCTCAGATATTTCCAGCTTTAAAGGCTTCCTCAGAAAGCACTAACACGTGTCACCAAGATATTTTCCTTGAGCTTCAGTGAATAATAATGAGCAATTTGAAAGGAAGATATTTATCTCTGCTCTACCATGCCTTAAATAAAAGAGCTCATATGATTTTTAGATTAGATTTTTGAAATATTTTCTCTGTGTTCTTTACTGGTTAGCATAGCCAACATTTGAAAATGTTTCTTGATTATAATTGGCTTTACAGATAGTCTTTTTAAAAAATCTGCTGTGGTATCCCAGTAAGGCTGACCCGGGTGCAATTAGAAGGCTTAGGGATGAAGCCACTCAGTGTCTTTGGGAAGCTTTAAGCATATTCCATGTTTATTATTCCAAGATGTGTGTACACCAGGAACACAGAGTTGATCAGTAACTATCAACCAACTGGTCTGTGTTTATTTAGTGCCTGTGGTGGGCCAAAGAGAAGACTAGGTACCACTAATCCCTATGCTTTTGAGGCACAAGACAATTCAACTTAAATACCCACCATAAATGTGTTGGTGGAAGGTGAAGTATTGATAAAACTTTAGTCTATCTCCCATGTTCTTACTCCATAATGTACTCTAAATTCAGCCATAATTTAATACACTTCCTTTGGAAAAATATTTCCCAAAGGGTTTTCTTTATAGCGAAGTTAAATGTGCCAATAGAGTCACAGGTTGACTTGAGCCCTCTTGAGGAGAGCTGTAGGAGGCCTGTGAATAGGACCCTATATGGAAACACAGACTGCAGATGTGAGCAGGAAGGTCAGGTCTTCAGGGTGGGCCCTGGTCCAGTGTGACTGGCATCCTTACATGGAGAGGAGAAGAGACACAGGCACACGTGAGGTGATGGAGGAGGGTCTGGGAGACCACCCTCAAGCCAAGGGACACCACGTCTTGGAGCCGGAAGAGATGAGGAATGATGCTCCCTGGAGCTTTCAGAGGGGTGGGGCCCTGCTGGCACGTTGACCTCAGACTTCCCGCCCCCAGACTGTGAGACAGGAGGCTGTCTTGTTTTTGGTCCCCGAGTTTGTGAGCTCTGCTACGGCAGCCCTCAGAGACTAATAAATATACTACAAATACACTCAGAAAATGAATTATAGAATATAGGATAAATTCCCTTTAATCTTACCAGTGCTCGGTATAGTCAAGCCTAGTTTCAGCAGAATCATTTTGCAGGTTTGGCTGGTTGTAGCAAACTGGTCGGGAGGTGACGCGGGTCTGGTCGTCAGGAGTGGGGAAGGGGCTTCTCGGGGGGCTCCTCGTCCCTGCTCCGGGACCCTCCACGTTCCCTCGGCCCCCAGAGGGTGGAGAGTGCAGAACGGGACCCAGAGAACACAGGGATGCCCGCGCGAGGGCCTCATCCTTTGGTTTCAGTCGTTTAAAAGTCCAGCCTATGAGACTGTTTCTCCTCTGAATTGTCTACAGTTATTTTCTGTTAGGAAGGGAGAGTTTTTGACTTGTAGGGCAGGACTCTTTATCTGGGTGCTGTTTAGTTTTGAGCAGGATCACCACATTTATAACCTGAAACGCTTCTTGGCCTGTTTCTCGGCGGTGCAGTGGTGGCGCTGAGAGGCGGAAAACACGTGATGCTGTTAAACCACTCGGCTCACTAGACAGCTCGAAAACAAGTAGCTGGGCAGGTGGGGGCTTTGAAGGTGTCGAAGTTTGTACTTTAAAATTGTTCCTAAACTGAGGAGTTGAAGCTACTGGAATGGGGTGGTGCCTCCCCAGGGGGTGCTGGGAGCAGGTCCACCGTGGAGCAGGGCAAGGGGGCCAGGTGTCAAACACACACGGCGTCGGGGTCTCCCTCATGGAAAGAGGTGCAGAGGACGCTGCAGGCCTGGTGGGGCGTCGTAGGAACTGGGGACCCCTCTCCCCGATGCTGTCTCCAGGAGCCCTCTTAAAGGGCCGTCTGAACTGAAGGCAGAGGGGGCTGTGGGCTCGGAGGGCAGGGCTGCACGTGGGGGGCCCCCTGTGAGACCCTGAGACCTGCTTTCACCCCCGACCCCCGTCTTCCAAGATGCGGTGTGATGAGTCTATAACATGTGTGTTTGCTCAGTTGTGTCCAGCTCTGCAGCCCCGTGGGCTGTGGCCCGCCGGGCTCCTCTGTCCCTGGGACTCTCCAGGCAAGAACACTGGAGTGCGTTGCCGTTTCCTCCTCCGGGAGATCTTCCCGACTCAGGGACTGGGCCCGTGTCTCTTGCGTTTCCTGCACTGGCAGGCGGGTTCTTTACCACCAGCACCACCTGGGAAACCCTTATAAGACAGTCCCTTTGCACAATTCAAAGTCTACAGTGAACTGGGGACTATTGTTCAGCTTCATAATTAACATCCTGAAGGAGGTACTGAAATATCAGAGATGACTTTGGCATCCCTGGAGAAAGAACGATTGCATTATGTTCCAGGCAATTTTCTTGTTAAGTGAATTTTAATCTTTGAGAACAATTATATATATGATAATTATATATGTGATAACTTGATTCAGAAAAACAATTAGCCAAGACTTTTCATTGCTTGATGATGTAATGGTAGCTTGCAGGCTGGACTCAGATTTCCAAAACTGCTATTCTGGATTTATTTTGAAAAGTCAGGGGATGCCTGCCTTTGATCCAAGGATTAAGGAGAATTTCTGAACATGTAAGCTATCTTTCTAAATTAGTAAACATTGATTTTAGAGTAAATATTGATTCAGTGTTCTGAACACTCTGAACATGCAGAGTGTTCTGCTTTTAGGAGGTCAAACGTTTATGCAAACGTCCCCCAATGTGAGCGTCAGACACTGTGGGTTTTGATCTGGGGCCATTAACAGATGCCCTGGGGCCCCACAGGGGCTGTCTAGGTGCACACGGAAGACGAAGCGTCGGGAAATTCCTACGGCCGTTTCTCTCCATTTACAACAGAAGCGAGGGGCGCCTCGTACCCGCTCACCACGCCCCATTACACGTGCTGGAGTGAGTACAGCCGTCCTGGCGACGTGTGTTCCCTGCCCCCTAAGCTGCTGGTCATCGCCGTGCACACAGTGTGAGGTTTCCTCCCCTGAACAAGCACCCCCACAGCTGGTGGGCACACTGGTTTATTTCACAACCAACTTCAGGTTTATTTAGACATTCGTATGGAATCCCAATGGAGAGGATGTCCCTGGGGGACCACTGACAGCGCCTGAACCACAGTGTCCATCTGTACCCCTGCCATACACGGAGCCCTCCCCATGACCCCAGGCACTGCTCAGTGTCAGCCTCCCCAAGCCACGTACAGGGGGCTCTTGTTGACTTAACTTGCACGTCTCTAATTAATAACAATTTGAGCTTCATCATAACCTTGGTATCCACTTGGGTTTTCTCTTCTGAGAATCACTTGTTCATACCATTAGCCCATTTCTGAGTTTGAGTTTTTGTCTTTTTCTTTGGATTCAGTGAAAGTCGTTCAACCGTGTCTGACTCTTTGCAACCCCGTGGACTATACAGTGCCTGCTGCTGCTAAGTCACCTCAGTCGTGTCCGACTCTGTGCGACCCCAACCCCATAGACAGCAGCCCACCAGGCTCCCCCGTCCCTGGGAGTCTCCACACTGGAGTGGGGTGCTGTTTCCTTCTCCAATGCATGAAAGTGAAAAGTGAAAGTGAAGTCGCTCAGTTGTGTCCAACCTTCAGTGACCCCATGGACTGCAGCCCACCAGGCTCCTCCATCCATGGGAGTCTCCAGGCAAGAGTACTAAAGTGGGGGGGCCACTGCCTTCTCCAGTCCCTAGTCCATGGACTTCTCCAGGCCAGGATACTGGAGTGGGTAGCCTTTACCTTCCCCAGGGGACCTTTCCAATCCAGGGATCGAACCCAGGTCTTCTGCATTGCAGGTGGATTCTTGGCCAGCTGAGCCACACGGGAAGCCCCTGTCCTTATTTATTCCTGATGTTTGTTCCTTGTAAGTTAAAGACCTGTTTCATGTTCTGATATATCCACTGTACAGTAACTCTGTCCTTTAGTGGATCAGAATAATAAAGGTGTTATCTTCAAATCCACTTTCATTTGTGGCCTTCTGGTTTGAGCCGTGGGGGATTTTTTCATTTAAGCCTCTTTCCCCATTCCGGAGTCTCAGAAGTTTGCTCCTCCTCTCTCATCTACAAGCTTGTAGTTTAATCTCCCACCTGTAGCTCTTTGCCTGTGGTGATGCTGGGAATCTGACTCTACGTTTCCTTCTGTGATGAGCCAGGTTTCCCAAACCACTGGTGAAAGGAGAGATTAGAGCTGACCCGGAGACAGGGTTAGACATGCCCAGATTTACAGGGAGGGAGTGCAGAGACCACAGGGCCGGTGAGGAGAGAGTGGCTGAGGACCGGATATGTTCCTGGTGGGAAGCAGCTGGGCCATGGTCCAGCGTGCCCACAGCAGGAGGTGAGAGCCCAGCGTGAACGTGGCCGCCACATCAGGGAAGGTGACCAGCGCTGAGGATGGGGGAGGGAACTGGGAGCCGGAAGTGGAGCCAGTATGGCTGGTGTCGTCAGGGAGGGCCTCGTGAATAAAGGTGGAGAGGACGAGGGCCTGGCAGCGGCTCAGCAAACAGGAGGGTGCTGGTCGTGCAGAGACAGCGCGGAACAGCGGGGTGGCCAGGAGGCGGTGCAGAGCGAGTGTGGGGAGGATGTTGGGTGGGGGGCATGCAAGGGAGGGTCCTTCCAGACCTTGGTAAGGACGGAGCTCTGAGACTCAGCTGGTGGAAATCTCTGGGATCTCGTGACATGCACCTCGAGTGCCCACTGGTCAATTGTTGGACAATTCTGCACTTGTCTGCGTGAGAGCCCACGACTGCTTGGACCAGAGCAAAGGTTAGGCAGGGAAGTTGTAAGATGAGGTCCTGCTGTGGACACACGTGGAAGGCAGACAGAGCTGAGGACGTTTTCTGAGACACTGGGTGTGGCTGAGGAGGAGTTTGTGGTGCTGAAGCCTCAGTGAGGAGGGTTTCAGGAAGGCAAGGATCCAGGTGCTGAGGCAGCGCAGACCTAGCGGGCCTGCTGGGCTCAGCACCGTGGAGAGCGCCCGGGGGGCGTGACTTCCAGAGGCGGGGAGAGGCCTTGGCGATGAGACGCAGCAGAGGAGGACGGGAAAGCAGGGCAGGCCGCGGAACAAGCCTCCCGGCTCAGTTCCGACGCTCCAGCGGGAAGAGGGGGCACGGGACCTGAGCACACCTGCCCGGGACCCTGGGTCCCAGCCCTGCCCTGGGCCCCCCGTGGGCCTGCTCACCCTCTGCTCAGTCAGGGCCTGGAGGCCGCGCTTTTTGGTGGCTGTGAAGGACTTCTCACCGTATTTGCAGCTGGGTTGGAGACATGTGGTTTATTCTTATAATGAGAACTCAGCTCGGGCAACCTTACCTACCTGTCACGTTGTGCTGCGCTCAGTCATGTCCAGCTCTTTGCAAAGCCATGGGCTGCAGCCCGCCAGGCTCCTCTGTCCGTGGGGTTCTCCAGGCAAGAGTACTGGAGTGGGTTGCCATTTTCTCCTCCAGGGGATCTTCCCGGCCCAGAGATCGGACCCCGGTCTCCTGTGTCTCCTGCACTGGCAGGCGGGTTTTTACTCCTGAGGCACCGGGGGAAGCCCTACCTGCCATGAGGGCCCCGAATTAGTCTGTGAGCCCATCAGTGTCTCCACACGAAAGGTCACATCCTGTGCGGGGGACATGGTGCCCGGTCAGTGTGGGCCTCCTGTGGGCGGGTCCCGGAGTGTTGGCTTCACACCGGTTCATATGCAATTCTGCAGAGTTCTCCTCTGGATTTTCCTTTCCTCCTTGCGACCCCTCCCACACTCTGGGGGTGGTGAGCCCGGGGCCTCTGGGTTCACTGACCGAGGCGGCCCTGACTGAGCAGGGGGTGAGTCGACACCACAGGGCTCCCCCAAACCGCAGCTGGGGCGGCTCTCTCGGGGGAAGAGCCTTTGATGGAACCAGGGAGAAATGAAATCGCTAGACAGGATTTCTGTACATTTCCCCGAGCAACAGAAGGAAGCCCAGTTTTAGATTCAGGAAGGGACCCCAGGCGGTGGTTCGGGCACACACCCCGCAGGCCATGCCCCAGTGACGGTGCCCGGTGAGGAAGGGGGGGACGCTCAGGGCCAGCCAGCGGCTCTGCGCTGACGCGTGGGACGGGCTGGGGAGCCAGGGGGTGCCGGGCACAGCTGACCCGGGGCCCAAGAATTCACTAGACTGTAAACTGGCCGCGTTTACGGCGGCCACGCTGCAGCGGGGAGGCGTGTTTCTTGTTCTTGTTGAGGATGCCATCTCAGGAGCAGAGGGGAAGGGTCAGACCGCTGCCGGGCCGGCCGGTGCACTGTTCGCTCCTGCGCGTGCGCCGCGTCCGTTATCTCTGATGGAAGCCTGAGGACCCGCTTCTCGCCTCCCAGCCGCACGTCAGCCTCCTGTCGGTGTGGATGCTGGGATCACGGAGGGTCAGAGGGGGAACAGCTTCACCATCCCCTCAGGGAACAGGAGTGCACGGAATGCTTACATCTTTGACAGAATTTGTAAGACTAATGAGTAATAACGAAGAAGAGGATAAAACACACAAATAGAGCGTCCTTATATGTAAATATAAAGTTCTCTCAGCAATGCCTGCACCTTTCATCACGCTCTGAGGGTCATAATTTATCTCAAGATGGGAAACTTCAGTGCCAGCTGCAGCTTATTCACTGGCTTGCTTTCCTGTCCATGTAGTATCTTCCTGTTGTTGCTCAATCGTGCCCGACTCTCTGTGACCCCATGGACCGCAGCACGCCAGGCCTCCCTGTCCATCACCAACTCCCGGAGCTTGCTGAAACTCATGTCCATCGAGTCAGTGATGCCATCCAACCATCTCATCCTCTGTCATCCCCTTCTCCTCCTGCCTTCAACCTTCAACCTTCAAGCCCAGCATCAAGGGCTTTTCAAATAAGTCAGCCCTTCACACCAAAGTATTGGACTTTGGTGGCCAAAGTATTGGACTTTTAGCTTCAACATCAGTTCTTCCAATGAATATTCAGGACTGATCTCCTTTAGGATGGACTGGTTGGATCTCCTTGCAGTCCAAGGGACTCTCAAGAGTCTTCTCCAACACCACAGTTCAAAAGCATCAATTCTTCGGCGCTCAGCCTTCTTCACAGTCCAACTCTCACATCCATACATGACTACTGGAAAAACCATAGCCTTGACTAGACGGACCTTTGTTGGCAAAGTGATGTCCCCGCTTTTTAATATGCTGTCTAGGTTTTAGTCATATTTAATATTTCTCACTGTAGCGCTTAACTCTTGAAAACCAATTATGGAGATGAGAAGCATGATCAAAACCATCACCAGTATCCTCAGAGACTTCAGCAACCTGAGAGAATTTCAGGAGGAAAATTCTCAGAGGCTCCTGTGTGTGCAACATGGGATCCACAAGCCCAGACTGGAAATGCCAGCAGCGGTTTCAGAGGCAGTTTTCAGCAGCCTTGTGTTTAGTCATCCTCGAACATCTTAGAAGCGATTTTCAGCCTTGTTTGCTCATCCCCATGGGAGTTTCAATGTTTGAATTTGAGAAGATAGCTTAGAAATGCAGCTGGAAAATTCAGGGATGTTTTCTAGATTTAATGCAAAATGAAACATCCCTCGCCGCCCAGCTTCTCGCTCTGGCATAACTGTGCAGCCGAGGGGAGCAGAGCCCCTCCCTGTGGGTCCTAGACCCAGATCCCAGGAAAGTTTGGGTGCAGGATGTGGTTTCAAGGAAGTCCAGGCAATTCAGGGGCATTTGGCTCCTGGTGGGTCCGGCTGGGTCTGTGGTTCAGGGCTCATTGCCTGACTTGTTAGGATGATCTCTGCCCTGGGATCCACACGACTCAGACCTTGAGGGGTCCTTGCCATGTGGGGCTCAGGACCCAGAGGCCTTCTTTCTCTTGCTCCCTGAGCACCTCCTTTCTTCTCTGGGAGTGCTGGCACACAGCCCCAGTCCTCCTGGGGTTCAGGAGGGCCCAGGACCCTGTGCTGGGGGCAAGAACCTGCCCCCAGGAGGCTTTCCCTTCTTAGCAGATTTTCACCTGTGCCCCCTCCCACGCCTCTGACCTCCCACGTGGCCAGGTCCAGGGTGAAGGGCAGGCACACCCCAGCTGGTCGGGCACCTCACAGACTGACCAGGTGTGCGGGGCTTAAGGGCCCATACCTGTGATGTCACCCAACAAAACCATGTCCGAAGCAGAAGGCTGTCACTTGGCCCTCGAGTCCGCATCTCAGCACAGTGGGGGCGCATTTGTGAGCTGTGGGGGACCAAGCGCTCACTGCCTTTTGTAACACTCGGGCTGCAAATGTGAACACATCTGGTCTATGGGGTCGCACAGAGTCAGATATGACTGAAGAGACTTAGCAGCAGCAGCAGCAGCAGCAGCCAGGTAACACCGGGTTTAAAGACAGCTTGCCCCCCCCCACCCCCGTATACTTCACCAGGGGCTTCCCAGGTGGCGCCAGGGGTAAAGATCCCGGCTGCTAATGCAGGAGACATCAGAGACCCAGGTTCGATCCCTGGTTTGGGAAGATGCCCTGGAGGAGGGCACGGCAGCCCACTCCAGTACGTACTCTTGCCTGGAGAATCACATGGACAGAGGAGCCTGACAGGCTACAGTCTGCAGGGTCACAAAGGGTCGGACACGACTGAGTGATTTAGCATGCCCACACGCACGCTTCATCAGTGGAAGTTTGTTTCGATTTTCCTTTTGGAGAATATTTAGTGAAACTTCACAATAATTTCTGGGTCTCCTTTCTGGACATTCTTTTTTTTTTTTTTTTTTAAGGCGCTAATTAGTTTGTACAAAGCATCAGGGTCAAACAGACAGATTAGTGTGCAATATTTAAGGAGTACTGCTTAAAAGGAATGACGTAAAATCAATGTAGGCTTTAAAAATTGTTTCACTTGCTCTCATTTTGTCATTTTATAAACATGTTATGTACTGTCTGTTACTGGATCACAGAGATGATCTCTTTGAAAGGAGTAACTATAAGTGCATTTTAATCTTATGGTTACCCTTGAGTAAATTATTTTGTTTTTATTAATAAGGTGACTTGTCTGATTTTCTCTATTTCTCAGTAAAGCTTCCAACCACTGGTTGCACTTCAGTGTGACTGAGTCCAGGGAATATTCTGGGTCACTGGTGGGCTGGGTGCACCTGGATACTTTTCCCAATTCTTGTGCCTCAGTTTCTCCATCTGGGGGCTGGGGGTGCCTGCTGTCACCCCTCCCCACCACCAAGGGGTGACCTGAAAACACCCACTTCCTGCCTGGCACCTGGTGTCCCCCAGCGGAGGTGGTGGCTTTGCTGTGGGACTGTCCTCATGTCCTGGAGTCAGAATTCTACCGTATTTTGAGCCTTATTTTATTATGTAGTCTATTTTCCAGTATTTTTCCACGAATAAGTTAACACAAGAGTCCGTGTAACTAACTAGAAGTCACTCACTTCTCTTTTGTGTTCGCTGAGGTCTAGGGAGGGATTTTAAAAAATATTTTGTAAAATCCCCCTCAGCCCACCGACCCTGGCTTTTTGCAACTGCACACCTTTAAGACTATTTAATTATTCCTCCTGATCCTTTTCCTCTAATCAGTTATAAACTCTTTATATAATTAAGTGATAGGACATAAATTTAAATGTGTTTTCTCAAAATCTTAAACGTTTGCATCCAAATACACTCATCGATTTAAAATTATGGGTGTGAGTATATGTATGTGAAACATTTTTAATATAAAATATTTTTAGAGCTTAAAAGCTTCAAATAATTATAAAAATAAAATGGTTTGTCAAGAGTCATGCAAACCTTTCTTTTCCCTTTACTTCCCCCTCTGCCAGCCCCTTCTATTTCATTTTTGTTTTCTCTGGATCCTCTGTGTTTTTCCTTTGGCTCCATAACGATCAATCATGCTTTCCAAAAGTCGAGCATATCAGATCCTTCTAAACACTTTAAATTTCTTTAAAAGCACATGATTAGCATCCTTTAAAGATACACAGGTAAGTTATTACCGAACTGATGACAACACCTCTAAGACACCCTAATGGAAGTGGCAATACCACAGCTTCCAGTTTTCCCTGCCTCCTTCTACAGAAACGCTGAGTCCACGAGAGGCTCGAGAACGCTCCCTCTCACTCTCGTTTCCGGTATATCTAAACTCTTGGCATTTATCCAGATCCTTTTGTAGAGTCCAAGTTTTAGTCCTTCTGGATTCTTCCTGTTTGGAAAGCTAAAATGAGGCATCGGATGTCAGTTATTTTACATTGTAAATGGTCGGGCAAACTGAAGCCTTGCATTTCCCGTGCCTCTCATGAAATAAAATCGTTTCCCTGGGACAGATGATGAAGTGAAGGCCAGTGGGATTTGAAATCATCTCCAGTGAAGGAATGTCCACCACACAGATACATACAAGCTCAGTGAGGCTGGTTAGCTCCTTCACACCCTCCCCAACCCCTTCTTTTAAAGACCTCATCCAGACAGAGGGCCAGGACGTGGGGAAGGACGGAGTCACAGAATCTGCATCTCACCCCGGCCTGTGATCTGGGCGCCTGAGGGCAGACGCTGGCATGGACATGTCGGAATCACAGAAGACCCTCTGCCTGGACCCTGCTCTGTGGGCCTGGTGGCCCCAGAGTTCACTGTCATCTGGGACTCAGAGAAGTAACTGACTTATTTTTCTAGACCTCCCAGGAGCTGGCCTAATTGAAACAGTGTTTTCCCAGATGTAAATAAGTTCATCACACCAGGGACTGACTGCCAGACTGCAAGAAGCAAAACAAGGAGCCGCCCCCGCATCCCCCCCCGTGAAGCAACTGCTTCCCTGCCCCCCAAAACAGACACAGGGGTCTCCTCAGTGGGCGTGAGGGGCAGGGCCCCCAGACAGCTAATGCCTTTTTGCATCAAAGCTTTTTTAATTACAAAGGGGAACTCCTCTAGCATTTAAACATGTTGACATTTCAAAATAAAGCTACTGTAACACTCTGAAATGTTTCCCCTGGAATCTAAATACTGTAGCAATTGGATAACCCACCAGCATTTTGCTGAAAAAAAAATACATGAAAATGCTTTTTGCTGAACAGGCATAAATTTTTGTGACTCTTTGATCCTTGAATTCCGCTTTCCCTTCCACTTGTTCCTTAGGATGTTATCCTAATGTGATAAGCATGGGTATTTGATAAAAAGTCGTCCATTCATCACCTTATTGGAGAAGAGAATGGCAATCCCCTCCAGTATTCTTGCCTGGAGAATCCCACGGACAGAGGAGCCTGTAGGGCTACGGTCCATGGGGTCAAAAAGAGTTGGACGTGACTGCGCACATCACCTTATATATTCTTGCAGAAAAAAAAAATCTGTTCATAAATTGAAAATGATCTTTAAATTTAATTTTCTGTAACCACAAGACTATTACTTTTCCTTTGAATTATTACAATTTTTAGTATACAGTTGATTAATCTGATAATTGTTAAATATAAGAAGCTGATGGGAAAGTCAGCGTGTGAGTGACAGGGACAGCGCCCCAGGCTCATATGTGGGATTAGTGCCCTTAAATGAGACCCCGGAGCACGGCCTCGCCCTCTTCCCGCCACGCGAGGGCACAGCAAGAGGACTGCTAGCTGCAAGCCTCCTGAGCACTCCCGTTTCCGGGGCTGCAGGCGGCTCGTCTCGTCCGGGCCCGCCCCGAGGGAGACCTTCCAGTCTGAACACTGGAGGTTTCAGCCCAAGATGGGGAGTTTTTGTTTTGCCCGGAGTCCGAGTCCCCAAAACTGAGAGAATAAGACGTCCACAGCAATGCAAAAGCATAAAGGGGTTTTATTTCTAGCTCGAGCCAGGGCTCCCGTCTCAGCCAGCGCAGTGGAGTCTTGACGAGAGCCCTGAGCCCAGATTTTCAGCAGTATTTATAAGTTTAGAACAAAGACAGGGAGTTGGCAAGGGTTGATTGGCTGCAGGGGTTTCCTGGTATTTACTGATTGGCCACTTATCATCCCTCTGATTGGCCAGAATTATCATCTCTCTGAAGCCCGGGAAGCATGACTCAGGGATTATTTTTGGCCTAGTGCACGTCTCTGAGCCTGTCATGGCTCTGGTTGTAACAGTTTTAATCAACTATTCCTTTGATTCTTGCTTCTGAAAGGCTTTTTACCCTACACTGCATCTCCTGAACTATCCATGAGAGTTTCTTTCTTCCCCACAGTTATTTTTATGTCTTTACTCTTTTTGTCTGAATTCTAGGGAAATTTTCTTTAGTTTTTTCTAATTTTATGTCCTTGGCTGCGTCGAGCCTCAGTTGCAGTACCAGGACCTTTGTTGCATCGTGGGAGGCCGTTGCGGTGCCCGGATGCTCTGGATGTCGCCTGGGAGCTTGGCAGTTGTGGCAGGGGGGCTGAGCTGAGCTTCCCAGGTGGATCTAGTGGTAAAGAACCCGCCTGCCGATGCAGGAGGAGTAAGAGACGCAGCTTCGATCCCTCTGTCGGGAAGATCCCCTGGCGGAGGCCATGGCAACCCGCTCCGGTATTCTTGCCTGGAGAATCCCATGGACCGAGAAACCTGGCGGGCTACAGTCCACAGAGTCACAAAGAGTCGGACACAACTGAGCGACTTAGCGTGCACTCACGTGTGAGGTCTTAGTTCCCAGACCAGAGATTGAACCCATGTCCTCTGCATTCAAGGTGGATTCGTCTTTTTTTTTTTTCCAGAGTTGATTCCCAGGGAAGACCCTCTTTACTCTTTAAATTTGATTGTCCAAAGCAATGAATCAGTGTTTTGCCTCTGCTGGGAAGTTAAATGTCCTGAGCACGTTCTTCTTCACATAGACAAAGCTCTCAGCTTATTTATTTCACTGAGTGCTCTAGCTTTGTCTGCAGTTTAGTGCTGTGTGTGATTAAAAATTAGAGCTTTAGAATGAAAATTAAAGACATGCTGGTGGTGTTGCTGTTTGCTCTTCGCCCTGGTGCGTTTGACGAGACCAGGCCACTGCTGGGAGTTCCCCTGACTGGGCTTCCTTCTCTTGAAGCATCTCTGTGGTGACTGCGTGCTCCTGAGCACCCACTTTTACAGCTGCCCCTGTGGCTGGCACACGAGCGTGGGTCCCCGGCTCAGAAGGCCCAGGTGCCCAGCTCTGGCTGGCACACTGCGCTAGCTGGACCGCTGGAAGAGTCTGTGCTGGGAAAGCTCCTCAGGCGGGCCTGGGCATAGGTCAGTTGCCAAATGCTTGATCCATCACTCGGCTCCTCAGGCTGTGCCCCCAGACACACACTCAGCAGTGTTACTGCTCCAGCCTCCTCCCACGCTGACGGTTTCCATCAAGTGATGTGCAGTTAAAGTCAAGAAGCGCTAAGAAGCACGTGGAGGACAGGGTCAGGTGGGTGGGATGAGGAGTCACTGGGGGGTTTCTGGAGACAGCCATGCTTAGAGAGGGGCTGGAGACCACCCCCACGACCCCCGGCAATGCAAGCCCTCCCGCCCCAGGGGGCGTGGGGGAGTCAGCAAACGCCTCCCACGGCCACTCCCGTGTTCCTCTCTCGTCCTGGCCCACATGCATGCATGTTAAGATGCTTCAGTCGTGACCCCATGGACTGTGGCCCTCCAGGCTCCTCTGTCCGTGGGATTCTCCAGGCACGAGTACTGGAGCGGGTTGCCATGCCCTTCTCAGGGCATCTTCCCCACCCAGGGATCGAACCCGGGTCTCTTCCGTGTCCTGCATTGGCAGGTGGGTTCTTCACCGCTAGTGCCGCCTGGGAGGCCCTGTCCACAGCGACGAGCGACAGAAATGGAGATGCTTTGCCATGAGAAGTGAAGGTAGCAGTCACACCGGCTTTCCTTGCTGCTGAGTACATCGGGGGCTGACGGTATAGATTCTGGTTTCCTCAGAGCATACAAAGTGCTCATCAGGATTATTGGGGAAGGAACTTTGCATATTTTTCTGCTCACATTGGTCAAAATTCTTTTGGTCTGAGAGCTAAAAAGCAAGACAACTTTCATGTGCTCAGCTATTATCTGATACTATTATTTTGCCAGATTATTGACCTTCTCAAACAAAGGGGAGGAGAGAGAGACTTCTCTTGGCAAAATATCTAACACATTCTAAAAACACATTTGAATGACTGGAATCTCTTATACACAAGATTGAGGGAGTAAACCCATAAGTGCTTCCCCCCACCCCTTTTTCATAAGTGCTTTTAAAAAGCAAAATGATTGGAAGCAAATTGTAATAGTTAAGAACATAGGCTTTGGATTTCAGTTTCAATCCCAGCTCTATCAGGCATGCAATTTTGGGAATCTTCGTGACCCTCTGCCTTTGTCAGTCTCATCATAAGAAGCGTGGAGCTTGTACCTCATGGAGTTACCGTGGGGACTGAGGGAGGCAGGCTTCTAAACTGCTGTTCTTCAGATGTTTTCAGGAACACTGTGTACAAAAGGTAATTACTTTAGAAATAGTCAAGCCTGTAGTGAGTAGGAGAAAAGAGCCATAGCTCCCAGAAACCAGCAGAGCAATTCCAGTTTCTCCATCGGCAGGCCCCCCGAGTTGGGCTGAGCTGCCCAGGCAGCCTCGAGGGCGGTGCCGCATGGAGTGTGGAAGAGAGCGAGCCCCGGGCCCGCCCCCGCTTCCCGGGCAGGGAGAGGCTTTACATCAAGTGGGAACGTTTCAGTATTACAAGGACTGGGAGACTCTTCCGTCTTCAGAAGTGAGGGCCACCGTTATGAACGAAAGGGCCTGAACTGGTCAGGGTTCTCCAATGAAACAGACCAGCAGGGCGTGCCGCGCTAAGTCGCTCAGTCGTGTCCGACTCTTTGCGACCCCATGGACTGTAGCCCACAAGACTCCTCTGTCCATGGATTCTCCAGACAAGGATACTAGAGTGGGTTGCCATGCCCTCCTCCAGGGGATCTTCCCGACCCAGAGATCGAATCCATGTCTCTTAGACAGACAGGCTGAGTGAGAAAGGAAAGACGTTTATTCTAAGGAACTGGCTCACACGGGTGGGGGAGCTGGCAGGTCTGAGACGTGCCTGAGCTGTGTAGACACTTTCCTCTGACCTGCAGATCAGGCCTGGAGGGACCCAGCCTGTGATGGGGGGTGGAGGGGGGTCAAGGCAGCCGGCCCTGCTCCCTGGGACTGGGAACCAGTCCCGCTTTATTCTGGTGGCCTTCTTAAACGGAAGCAGAGAGGAAGGAACGAGATGGTTAGCATTCTCTCCGAACTGTGGTCCGCCATACTGCTTCTTTAGACAGAGTTCTGGTCCTCAAAGGCTGGGAGAGGACCTTGACATTCTGCTCAGATTCAGCTGTCATTTGGACAAGATGGCCACAGGCTACCTGTGTTACTGCTCGAGCTGTGTCCACAGCTTGGCACAGAGCGTTTCAGAGTCAGGAAAAGTGTCCAGCCTTGGTTTCCTGACCACACTGGACTGATTTGCAAAGCAATGGTGAGGACACTAGAGTCTCAATTTAAGATAAGTGTGTATTTTCTGCAGGTGCAGAGAAAGGTATAAGCAGTGTGTTAAAATGTCCATAAAATAATCCCAGTGGACTTGTCAGAGTCTGGGATTGGCTTATATTTCAAGTCTAATGACTGTGACTGTTTAAACACTCTATGGCTATTTTGATCTGGTTCCCCGGCTGTTCTGGGTGGACCCACAAAGGAATGCTCCCGCTTCCGAGGCTGTTCAGTCAGCTAAGGCGCTGTGACAAAGACTTTGACTGGGCAGCTGGAAAAGCAGAAAGTTAGTTCCTCTCAGTTCTGGAGGCTGGAAGCCCGAGATCAAGGTGTCGGCAGAATGGTTTCTTCTGAGACGTGTCTCCCAGCCTTGCAGACGGCTGGCGTCTTCCTGTGTCCGCAGGCAGGCGTCCCTAGTCCCCGCTGATAGGCCACTCGGGCAGCCGCGAGACCTCATTTAACATAATCGCCTCTGTGAAGACCACGTGTCCCCCGCGGTCACCTTCTAAGGCACCAGGGGCTAGAGCTTCAGTCTCTGAGGGAGCGCAATTCAGCCCGCAACAGTTTGTGTTTATCGATGATGTTAGCAGGCGTTTTTAATCTGTGCACGGATGGAATCAGCATGTGCTTCCTTCTGGAACTTTTTAATTTTTGAGGTTTATCCCTGTCAGTTATGCAGCCCTAGTTCATTCTTTTTGAGTGCTATGTAGCATTTCACGATATGAACAATATCAGCTTATTTTTCCGTTCCCTTACTAAGAAGCCAAGTTAGATGACTTTCATTTTTTTGTTCCTTAAAATGGTGCTCACTGTCTCATGAACACATGCTAGAATTTTTCTCCCTAGTCTAGATACCTAACAGTGAGATTGCTGACCACAAGATATGTGCATTTTCAGATTAACTGGTATTGAGAGGCCCTCTCCACGGTGGCTCATCCATTTATTCCCCCTCTGACAGCCCGTCAGACCCCCTGTTTCTCAAAATATGCACCAACTGCCACTGGATACAATTTCCTACTATCCTGCTGTTTGTTCAGTTCAGTTCAGTCACTCAGTCGTGTCTGACTCTTTGCAACCCCATGAACCGCAGCACGCCAGGCCTCCCCGTCCATCACCAACTCCCGGAGTCCACGCAGACTCATGATCGTTGACTCGGTGATGCCATCCAACCATCTCATCCTCCGTCATCCCTTTCTCCTCCTGCCCTCAATCTTTCCCAGCATCAGGGTCTTTTCCAATGAGTCAGCTCTTCACATCAGGTGGCCAAAGTACTGGAGTTTCAGCTTCAACATCAGTCCTTCCAATGAACACCCGGGACTGGTTTCCTTTAGGGTGGACTGGTTGGATCTCCTTGCAGTCCAAGGGACTCTCAAGAGTCTTCTCCAACACCACAGTTCAAAAGCATCAATTCTTTGGTGCTCAGCTTTCTTTATGGTCCAACTCTCACATCCATACATGACTACTGTTTGCAGGAGCAAAGAAATTCTAGTCCTAGATATATACGCAGGGACCCAAACACATGCCTGCAGATGCATGTTCATACATGTACTCACATGTTCACACATGTACTCACATGTTCACAGCAGCACTGATCACAATTCCCAATAGCTGGCAACAGCGGGAGCGTCCGCCCACAGAGAAATGGGTAAGCAGACTGCGAGTGCACAAACAAGGCAATCAGGTCCTGACACAGGCGAAACCAGACACAAAGATCCACACATCGTCTTGTCAACCTGGTAGCCAAGAGCAGTTCTGTGTGAGCAAAAGTGAGTTTGTTTGGGGAGAGCAGAGGAACTGCCCCTTGAGACAAGCGGCTGGAGTAGCCGGGACGGGGCGGGGCGGGGAGGCGTGCGTGTTAGGTCTCAGGGGGAAGCTGGGGAGGGCCGTTTTGAACCAAAGTTTATTGGAGAAGAGCTGGAGTTTCTCACTGGCTGCACGCCCTGTCACCGTCCTTCTTTTCTCAAAGCCAGAGGGGGCATCCCCAAGCCAGCCTCATCCCCCGGCTTCCCTCTGGGGACGCAAGGCTGGCGCGAGGGAGCGCGCCCCCTGCAGGGCCCCACGTGAAGTGAGCCTTCCTGTACGTATTTCTGCAGCTTGACTCCCCTGATGAGAAGCTTCCAGAGGGGACATTCACAGAGTGTAGACTGCATTGCCGGGGCCTGGGCCAGGCTGGGGCTGGGGGAGAGCGGGGAGAGGCTGCCTAACGCATACGGGGTTTTCTGCCAAAGTGACGAACTTATTTTGGAATAGATAGTGATGTTTATACAACCCTGTGAATGCTAAATTGCTCAGTCATGTCCGACTCTTCGCCACCCCGTGGACTGCAGCCCGCCAGGCTCCTCTGTCCACGGGATTCTCCAGGTAAGAACACTGGAGTGGGTTGCCATGCCCTCCTCCAGGGGGTCTTCCAGACCCAGGGATTGCAGGCGGATTCTTTACCACTGGGCCGCCAGGAATGCACTAAACACCATCGAATTAGACGCTCTAAATGCTCAGTCCCCTGTTATGTGCACGCTCCCGAGTGGTGGTCCACCCCTGGCGCCCCATTTAGCCCCTGGGGGTTCTCGCCTTCTTCCTTCCTCCTCACACTCATTATTCACTGGGCCACCTATCTCCCCCTCCCCTCCGAGCGTGCACGGTGGGACAGTCCTCAGGTGCCTTTATCTGCAGCCTAGTTGGGGGGAGATGTCCTCTGAGCTGGAGAAGGCAGTGGCACCCCACTCCAGTACTCTTGCCTGGAAAATCCCATGGGCGGAGGAGCCTGGAGGCTGCAGTCCATGGGGTCGAAAAGAGTTGGACAGGACTGAGCGACTTCACTTTCACGTTTCACTTTCACGCATTGGAGAAGGAAATGGCAACCTACTCCAGTGTTCTTGCCTGGAGAGTCCCCGGGACGGGGGAGCCTGGTGGGCTGCGGTCTTTGGGGTCGCACAGAGTTGGACACGACTGAAGCGACTCAGCAGCAGCAGCAGCAGTGCTCTGAGCTGCTCTCCTCCCAGTTATCACGACCCGGCCCGGCACCCGGGGCGGAGGAGAAGGAACGGTGACCCGCTGGGAGGCGCACCCGTTCCATTCCGAACAGGCGTGGCTTCCCCTGGGACCGGCCCCACATGCCTTGGCCAAGGACACAGGGCGCAGCCCCGAAGCCAGCAACCGGCTGAAGAGGGCGGGCTTCTCGGGGGCTGAGGCTGTGACGCGCCTGTGGACCCACTGTGCTGTGCTTAGTCGCTCAGTCCTGTCCGGCTCTGCATGACCCCCTGGACTGTAGCCCGCCAGGCTCCTCTGTCCGTGGGATTCTCCAGGCAAGGATACTGGAGTGGGTTGCCATGCCCTCCTCCAGGGGATCTTCCCAACCCAGGGATCGAGCCTGGGTCTTCCGTGTTTCAGGCAAATTCTTTACTGTGTGAGCTACACCAGGGAAGCATTAACCCACTGGAGTCTATGAAAAGCCCGACAGCCCATGGACCTCTGGAGCTTTGGGTCCCCAGGGGAGGGGGAGAGGAGGGTCTGGAAAGGGGAGGCTGTAGAGAACAAGCCCACCTTCCTCCAGTCGGTCTCCGCGTGCAGGCAGCGCCTTATTCCCAGGGGCGCATCAGTGAGGAGCGGACTGTTCAGCCGCACGTGTCGGGGACGCGGGGCGGGGAGGGAGGGTGGGGGTTGCGGGGGAGGGGGGGCCGGCCTCTCCCAGGCTGCGTCCTCTGCTGCCCCCTGGTGGATGATTCAGGTTAGGCGGAGAAGCCGCCGCCACGCGGGCGGGAGGGCAGACTGACCATCTGCAGCCGCCCCGCGGCAGGGCCATGGGAGGTGGGGGCAGCGGTGAGCGTCCACGCTGCCATTATCCGAAGACCTTCATGACTCAGTACAGCAGAGGGTCTGCTGGATAAGCCCAACAGCGTCAGGGCGCTGCTTTGGTAATCTCTGTTTCCAAATGACAGACCCTTAAATTGATCCAGGCCCTCTTTATAAGGAGTAGGCTTCGGGTGGCGTCCAGTGTGGCCTTTGGGCCAGGCCGGACAGTCCTGCGTGCCAGTGTCTCTGCTGCCCTCTTCTGTCTCTGCTTTGCCCTCCCTCCCTCATGAGCTGGCAGGTGGAATAAAGGACCTTTCAGTTCAGTTCAGCTCAGTCGCTCAGTCGTGTCCGACTCTTTGTGACCCCACGGACCGCAGCACGCCAGGCCTCCCTGTCCATCACCAACTCCGGAGTTCACCCAAATTCATGTCCACTGAGTTGGTGATGCCATCCAGCCATCTCATCCTCTGCCATCCCCTTCTCCTCCTGCTCCCAATCCCTCCCAGCATCAGGGTCTTTTCCAGTAAGTCAGCTCTTCAAATCAGGTGGCCAAAATCTTGGAATTTCAGCTTCAGCATCAGTCTTTCCATTGAATATTCAGGACTGATTTCCTTTAGGATGGACTGCTTGGATCTCCTTGCAGTCCAAGGGACTCTCAAGAGTCTTCTCCAACACCACAGTTCAAAAGCGTCAATTCTTCTGTGCTCAGCTTTCTTTATAGTCCAACTCTCACATCCATACATGACCACAGGAAAAACCATAGCCTTGACTAGATGGACCTTTGTTGGAATGTAATGTCTCTGCTTTTGAATATGCTATCTAGGTTGGTCATAACTTTCCTTCCAAGGAGTAAGCATCTTTGAATTTCATGGCTGCAATCACCATCTGCAGTGATTTTGGAGCCCCCAAAAGTAAAGTCTGACACTGTTTCCACTGTTTCCCCATCTATTTCCCATGAAGTGATGGGACCAGATGCCAGGAGTATGTGTCTGTCTTTTAATTTCATAGCTGCAGCCACCATCTGCACTGATTTTGGAACCCCTGAAAATAAAGTCAGCTACTGTTTCCACTGTTTCCCCATCTATTTGCCATGAAGTGATGGGACTGCATGCCATCATCTTAGTTTTCTGAATGTTGAGCTTTAAGCCAACGTTTTAGATCTAGTCAAGCCCCTGGAGGTCGACTCCTGGGGATCACAGACGCACTGGCCAGTGCTCTCAGAGCAGGGTGGGCTGTCTTGGGGCTCCTCTTTACTGCTCCACCTGGGGGACCCCTTCCTCTTCCTGCATCATCCTCAAGCTCAACTCTGCTTGAGGCCCCTGTAAGCCAGATGTCTAACATGTACAGCTCGTTTCTCTGGGCTCCCCGACACCACCTCATCTCATCTTTGCAAACGTGGAAACCCAGGCACAGTGGTTGAGTGCCTTGCCCAGCGCCTGGTGCCTGGAAGCGCGCTCTGGCCTGCTGTCTCACAGCCTGGGCACCAGCCCCTGGCGGCTGCCTCTCTTGGAAGGCCAGTAGTACCAGCTGGGGAGGGGCCAGGCAGGAGCGGTAGCCCCAGCTTTCTACGAGACTGGCAGCTATCACTTCTGTGCACATTTGTGAATTCAGGACACCAACAACCCTCCAGGCAAACCCTGGCTTTCCAAGAATCAACCCCATGAGCTAATTTCATTTGGGAATTACGAACGTATTCAATCAACTGCTTGCCTGTCTAAATTGGGCATCCAAGGACTATTCACAAAGTCTTCCAGGAAACAGGGACTCTGGGGATGAGCCTGACCTTCTTACACTGTAAAATCGGACTGTCCACTTTATATGCTTAAAGCCGGATATCGAGAAGACCTTCAAGCCTCGAAGGAAGCTTCCCACCCAGACCAGAAACCCCAGCACTGAGCAGAGAGCACATGACCCTCGGGTGTGTCCCGTGGCACACGACCACTTTCTCGGGCTCTATGAAGACATTCAAGCCATGGTTCTCCCCAAATGGCCATTGATCCTTGGCTTAGAAAATGGTGGTATTTTATTTCAAATCCACAAAGCACAAAATATTTATTTGCTTGGCCCGGTTTGTTTGACCAGTTTGCTCTTCACGAGATACACCCGGAGTTCAGTCTGCTCGGAAGAGGGCTCTTACAGCGTCTCCCCTCTGGCTTGTTCTGCCTCGTGGGCTAGCATGACGGCCTTGAAATCACGAGAGGCACTGTGAAGAGCGAGGCGGCGATGTGATGGGAGGGGCTGGGAGGAGGGAGGAGAGGAGAGGGGCCGACTTAGAGGCAGGACTTCCTGCCGGGCCAGATGGCGTGGCCTGTCCTCCCCCTGCCCTCTCTGGCTCCTCCGCACCTGCCCCTAGCTCTCCTGCTCAGGTGGAGTGGGATGGGGAGGGCGCCCTGCGCTGTCCAGCATCCCAGGGACGGGGCCGGAGTAGGAGGACCCCGGGCTTCCTTCTGCAGCTGGAAAAGCCCCTGCCCCACGTGCCCGCACTTGGGTCTGGCTGCCTGTGGAAGGGGGGGACCAACTGGGGGGCAGCCGGAGGGAGAGAAGGGGGCGACGGGGGCCGGTGTGTCTGCAGAATGACGAGAGTCGTCGCTTCATCTTCAGCCATCGCTGGTTTCCCTCTCCATTCTCTGAATCTTATCTGCAAACTGGCGACCCAGAAAATGAGGTGGAGAGAGGACCAACGACTCTAAAGGAGGGCTATGAAAATTTAGCACACCTTTCTCAGGGAGGGTCCCATACGCTGCGTGCTCCGTCCGCGTGCACAGTCCCCGGGTTTCCAGATGGCCAGGCCAGGAGACTCTGCAGGGCAAACCCCACACGAGAAGGCGTTCTTTTGGGGGTTGGCTGTGAGTTGAGATAGGTGGGGGGTGGACGCGTGGTGTTGTGGGGATTTGGGGGCCCCGTTTCTTGCTATTAGGCATTTATTTGTAAATGCGCCACTTCCGTGTCCTTAGGGCTCCTTTTCAAGTTGCAGAAACCAGCTCAGGCTGGCTGAGGCTCAGTCTGGCTGCTCAGACTGCCAGTTTATCTCCTCCTGTCATTGAAAAGAGATGACTTCTGGCAGCTTTGAATCTAACGGTCCTGAAACTGTCAGCAGGACGCTGACTCTGTCTCCCTCTTTGATCCGAGGCCCATTTAAAGGCCAATAAACTCCGCATCTGCGGAGTGGCCCTGTGGCTCCCGCCTGGACAGGCCTTCCCTGGCCTGGGTTCCATGCCGGCCACTGCACCTGGCGAATGACGGGGCCGGAGTCACACCCCCGCCCGTGGTGGGGGATTGCAGCAGTGGGGTCACTTTCACCAGACTGCGTGGAATCTGCTTCCCACGGGAGGAAAGGGGACATTTGCCGAGGAGGGAGAAACTGGGGTGAGAGAGACCACAGACGTTTGCCCCTAATGTCCTGTGCAGCGAAGGCCGGTGTAGAAGCTGCAGAAACGAGCAGTCAGTCACGTAGAAGGAAGCATGTTCCTGCCATTCAACATTCACCGTCCAGCCAGGGGTTGGAGAGCAAGGACACACGGCCGCGGAGCGGGGCTCGCAGGCTTGGCCGCACCCGGAGGCGATGCAGGCGCTGATGGGCTGGGGTTCCACGTCCAGATGCTCTGTGTCACCGGATCTGGGAGTCTGTAAAACTCCATCTGCCATGGAGAGGCAGGGACGCGAGGGAACGGGCGCCCTGGCCGGCACCTGCCCCGTCACTGTGAAGACACGCTAGTGAAGCAGGTGAACTCGCGGTGCTGGTGACCACGGATTTCTCTCGAGCTGCGGTCCCCACGGGGCCCCTTCCTGCAGCCCGTTAGGCAGGAGGGAGCCAAAGGCATGGTCGGGGGGGATCCAGCCCCTCTGTCTTCTGACCCTTGAGCCACAGTTACTAGTCAAGGGTGAAAGAGATACGTTTGCCCACTTTCTCCAGCTCATGTTTTAGTGGATTTGAGCCTCAGAACAGAGAACAGAGGAGAAATGAGGACTATAGCAGAAAATGACAAGCGTGCCCCCAGGATGCTGGGTGCAGAAGCAGGCAGAGCTGTGGTTTCTGTTCTCAAGTCCTCAAGTCGTGGTGCTAAGTAAAGCCTTCAGGTTATGGGAGTTTTGAGTCTAGACAAGGGGAGGCAGAGAGCTGTGTGCGTCTCCAGGCCAAACCCCTATGGCCCCGAACGTGACTGGAATTTTAATCAGGTGTCCGTTAGCCTATTTACAGGTTAGAAGTCTTGCCTGCTGCTGCTGAATGAGCACCTTCCGTAGGACAGAGGGCCTCAAGGTCACCCTAAGACGCTGGCCGGCCCCCAGTGATAACCACAGCTCCTTAGCTGAAGGCTGTGCGTCTGGAGATTAATGAGTGGCTTTTTTTTTTCGGTTACATTTTGAGGTTGGGGATGGGACATCACTTCCTTTGGCTGAATGTAAAAGTTGCACAGAAGTTGCAAGTTCCCTCCTTTCGGTGTTTGTACTGACGGGCTTTCTGAGAGCTAGTGAAACTCCTCAGGTTATTGACAGCCATGTGGAGATTCATGTTCAGAAACAAAAAGCCGCCAGCCTTGGTGAGTGTCCGTGTAGCCGTCCTCCCCAAGCAGCAACCGTCCAGGACGTCCTGTGACTTAAAGGACTTTTCTTCACTCTCTGCCCCCACAGGACAAGGTTGACCCGCCCTCTCTTGAGACGAAGACAGCTGCGTTGGCTGAGGTAAGGGACACCGCCGGCTTGGTTTTCTCCACTCGAATATCGGTTACATTTTTTCAAAAACATTCAATGTGAAGTCTTTTTTACTTTGGGGGTTATTTTATGCTGCCCGAAGGCCAGCAGAGCCAGCCATGGTGTGCTTTTGGAAAAGTGGAAACCCCCCCTCCCCCAGTACGATTTGAATTCTCTGATGCTATGGGTGAGACCCAGAGCTGCCTGGAGTTGTGTAATAACGTCTTTTTATGGCAGGGGTCTGTCTTGCGCGTCACCCTGGGAATGTCACCCGGCAATCCAGGAAGACTGAGTTTTATTCTGAATCCGAGGCCCCAGGGGAGGTGGTGCGTGTGACCTCATGCACAGCACTTCTTTGAAATCTCCTTTCTCTGCCTTCCCAACGAGCAAATGAAACATCAGAGCTGGGCAGGGCTGCGACGCCGGGCAGCCAGCGCTGTCCACGCCAGGGGCCAGCGGGCTGGCGGCCGGCCAGCTTCAGGATTCCACTGCGTGTGGAGTTCAGGGTCCGCTGGAAGCTTTTCCAGGAATCTGGCTAAATGAATCATTTTAGGTGGAGGTAGATTTCTTGTAGGATTTTGAGCAGCTGTCTGGTTGAAATACTATTAGAGATAAGGGACATTATAAGATGGACTTACAGCTGGTTTGTGTCTCCCAGCAATAATAACTCGACCTGCACCCACGGAATGGGGGCAGCTTTTATTGTCTGGCCTATAGATTCTCCACGGGCTTGGCAGGTACGATGGCCCGATTGCTGTGGGTTCCAAACAAGTCACAGAAGCCTGGGTGCGGGTCAGGCTTATTTAATTTCCGTGAATGCATCAAACCACGTTCTGTTCAGACTAGACAGAACTGCTCCTGGTTGTCGGCATGTTGGACTCTCTTAAGAGTCTGGCTTCCCTGGCCCTGTCAAGGTGGTGGGCCGCCAGAACCCGTGCAGTTCGGGAGCTGCTCTGAGAAGTGACGGCTTCTCGGTGGCTCACTGTAGGACTGGGGCCTGCGGAGCCCCTGTGTTCCGGGGCCTGTGATCCTGGAGCAGAGGAAGCTGGGGCCATGAGTGCCCAGTCTTGCATTTGTTTGCTGACATAAACAACACTTATCACTGAATGCCAGCGTTTTACATTCCACATACTTAGGGTCTTCCTCTCTGAGTCTCACTGTATTTTTATTAACAGCCCAATCTGAAGAATTTGGTTGGGAAAAAAGTCCTCAATGCCATCATCCTGTATGAATTAGATTTCCTTACTAGACATAAAAATTGTATAATGAATAGTGAATGATTGATGATCTCTGGTTATCTAAAATCTCAGGATGGTTCTAATTATTTCAGCCTAGTGACTAGACAGGTGTCTATACCGTTTCGCACTGAATCCTAATGTCAGTAAACTAGGAAAATGAGATGTGTTGTAGTGGCAGGAAGTTGGCCTTTCATACTTTTTTCATAAGCTTTTCTCAGTCTATTTTATAACCTGTTCAAGAAAAGAATTCCCTGGTGGCTCAGATGGTAAAGAATCTGCCTGCCATGTGGAAGACCCAGCTTTGATCCCCGAGTCAGAAAGATCCCCTGGAGAAGGGAACAAGCACCCACTCCAGTATTCTTGTCTAGGGAATCCCATGGACAGAGGAGCCTGGTGGGCTACAGTCAATGTGGTCTCAGAGAGTCAGACACGACTGAGCAACTTTCACTTTTCACTTTCAGCTGATGATTCTTAGCAAAACTTTTATTCAGCTTTATAGGGAAGCCCAGGGATGCACGGGGAAGTACGTGTCTGCTGGAAAACTGAGCTCACTGTTTACACTTTATCACGCTCCACGTTTAGACCAGCCACACTGAACAGCAGTGATTCTTCTCACTCGTAGAAATGAACGAAGGCAAAGAAAAGGAGCCTGGTGGGTGACAGACAGAGTCCTGGGGTTCAGGGTCCAGACAGATGGAGGTGCGGGGCCCTTTGTGAACCGTTCCCTCAGCAGTCAGCGGCCAGGCCCATGAGGTGTGACCTGCAATAGCCGCAGACAGGACCCGAACGCTCTTCAAGGAGGCTGTTTCTATCAGGCCTGGATCACATCTGAAGTCGAGGCTCCTGGGAGCCCAGGAGCAGCTTTCCGGGCAGCCGGGGCCCCTCCGGGGCTCTTGGCCCCTGAGAGGGTGAAAATGGTTGGCTGTGTTTTCAGATCCACCCTGGGTATGATGAGCAGGAGTTCCTTCTCACATTGAGGACTGTTGTTTAGTCGCTAAGTCATATTCAGTTGCAACCCCAGGACTGTAGCCCGCCAGCCTCCTCTGTCCATAAAATTCTCCAGGCTAGAATAACGGAGAGGGTTGCCATTCCCTTCTCCAGGGGATCTTCCCGACCCAGGGATCATACCCACGTCTCCTGCATTGGCAGGTGGGTTCTTTAACATTGCGCCACCTGGGACAGAACCCACAAATCAGAGCCCACACAGCATGCCCCGGGCACACCCCGAGGGTATGGGGAAAGTGCGCGGCAGCCGTGAGTGACGAGTCTGCCTCTCCCTTCTCTCCCCCTCTCTCTCCACGTGTACTTTTGGTAAGACCTTCCAAAACTTTGCATTAGATTGTTACCCCAACTGGGAGCATTATGGGGTCTCCTGAAGCGACTTAGCAGCAGCAGCCTTGAATACTGAGGCACTTGGTGAAGTATTCACAGAAGTACTTTGCCTCTTGTTGATGGTGTTGATAAGGTGAAGGTGCTGCTACTAAAGCTGCTAAGTCGCTTCAGTCGTGTCCGACTCTGTGTGACCCCATAGACGGCAGCCCACCAGGCTCCCCTGTCCCTGGGATTCTCCAGGCAAGAACACTGGAATGGGGTGCTATTTCCTTCTCCAATGCATGAAAGTGAAAAGTGAAAGTGAAGTCACTCAGTCGTGTCCGACTCTTAGCGACCTCATGGACTGCAGCCCACCAGGCTCCTCCATCCATGGGATTTTCCAGGCAAGAGTACTGGAGTGGGGGGCCATTGCCTTCTCCAAAGGTGAAGGTGACGGGTGACGTTAACAGATAGGTGGGGCAGAGGGGATCGCAAGTGGAAATCTGGGTTTTCAGTCTGTTTTCAGGGGCAGAAGTTCTCCTGTGGAGCTGAACCGCCCCCACCTCTGCTAACTCAGCTCTTGGTTAAGGCTTTTCACTCATTCCGGCCACAGTGGATGTGTGGACATCTGTGTGGGGCCGGGGTTATCTCCCCTGCCCACCAGCAGACCTGGGGCAGATAAGGCAGGCAGGCCTGGACTGCAGAGTGGGTGCAGAGATCCTGTCGAGGCCCGTAGGGGGCCTAGGGAAGGTTCCAGAACAGCAGGGAAGATGCCTGCATCTAAAAGGCAGCACAGGGCGACCTCTGCACTTGTCTCCACTCCCTTCTCGAGTCAAATACGGTCTCATGCCTCTATTTCCGTAATTGTTGCTCTTTCCCAATCTGCGTGTGGTGCTTCACTGGCAACTACTCAGAGGCAAATGTGGAGCTAAGAAGATCCTTTGATCGAGGTCATAACTGTAAATTTCCTTTTGGGGTATCTGGAGAAAAATTAAGCATTAACCCTAGGGGAAAAAGCTGACCCCAAGTTTTAGCATAGCTTACTTCTCTCTCCCCAGCCAAAACAGAAAAGATTTATAGGAAAAAAAAAATCCCAAAATTCTTAGGGATTTTCATTAAGTTCTAGGATCCAAGGTGATTTTTTTGGTTCTTACTTTTCTGTAATTTCTAAGGAAATCTAAGCTACTAAGCAATAATCATATTTTAAGAAATAGTTAAGGCTCAAGTCATCCTAAAATATTAAAATAACTATAATCATTGGGTGATTATATTACAGATGTCTGGAATTTAATAACAGATGGATAACTCTAATGTGTTAGATTCAGAAAACTAAGATCATGGTATCTGGTCCTATCACTTCATGGGAAGTAGATGGGGAAACATTGGAAACAGTGTCAGACTTTATTTTGGGGGGGTTCCAAAATCACTGCAGATGGTGACTGCAGCCATGAAATTCAAAGATGCTTACTCTGGAAGGAAAGTTATGGCCAACCTAGATAGCATATTAGCAGAGACATTACTTTGCCAACAATGGCCCATCTAGTCAAGGCTATGGTTTTTCCAGTGGTCATGTATGGATGTGAGAGTTGGACTGTGAAGAAGGCTGAGCGCCGAAGAATTGATGCTTTTGAACTGTGGTGTTGGAGAAGACTCTTGAGAGTCTGCAAGGAAGTCCAACCAGTCCGTCCTAAAGGAGATCAGTCCTGGATAATCATTGGAAGGACTGATTCTAAAGCTGAAACTCCAATGCTTTGGCCTGCTGATGCAAAGAACTGACTCAGTGGGAAAGACCCTGATGCTGGGAGGGATTGGGGGCAGGAGGAGAAGGGGAGGACAGAGGATGAGATGGCTGGATGGCATCACCGACTCAATGGACGTGAGTTTGAGAGAACTCCAGGAGTTGGTGATGGACAGGGAGGCCTGGCGTGCTGTGATTCATGGGGTCTCAAAGAGTCAGACACCACTGAGCGACTGAACTGAACTGAATGTCTTAGGTAATTTCACCAACCGAACGGGGCATTTAATGGCCTGTAGTGACAAGCAGCATGAAAAGAAGTAGTCAATTCATTAACTGACAAGTCATTGCAATTTGCAATGCAGCATAAGAGATGTCACCGCAATCATACACCCGAGAAACCCAAGGGGTTTGAGATTTGTTTGACGTTTGTAGCTCACCTGGTAAACGTCTCAGTCATAATCATGGCCATTGTAACACTGACCACCAGTGAACGGGGGAAGCAGGAAGTGCTCTATTTTTAACAGGCTGAGGTGACGGCCAGCACCCTCACTTCCCACTTGCTCCCTCCATGTATCAGAGCTGAGCACCTGCCCTTGGCCAGCCAGTTCCCCGGGGTCACTGTTCCCTCCTGTCCTCACTGCTCTCATAGACGAGGAACTGAAGGCAGAAGGAAACGAACCCTTCCCTCTGGCATGCAACCAGAAGGTAGTCCTGTGTCTTTTAAGCAAGCAGAAAACTTTTCAGTTCTCTCTTACAAGCTCCAGCTCGGCGTCTCACACCTTCTGCAGTTTAGGGCAGCATCTTCTAAACCATGCAAAATTGTGGCTTTCATAATCTACAAAATGTTAAAGAAAGCTACTATTTTTTATTACTATTCCTATTATGAGTTGGCCTCGTGTGAGACTTCATGTTAACGTGTCTGCTCCCACCCAGGACCTAAGGATGCAGTCAGGAGTGCTGTTTCATCTCCACGAGGGGGATCAACAGTGTCAGAGTGGGAGCTGCTTGGCTGGCTGCCCCTGGCTCTCTGCGGCCCACGGCCGGCTGGTCTAGGGATGCCCCAGCCTTCACAGTGCCAGCACCCACCGCCGCTTCCACAGGACGAAGCCTCCATGCTCCTCTCTCATAGACGTAATGCCGCCCTGGTACTGGGATCCTTCTCAGGATGTCTTCCTCCCTGAGAACACGGTTACCGTCTTTTATACCATCTGCAACAGCACTGACTTTGACTAGGAGGGTGGTCGTGTACTGGGATCGAAAGAGGGCAGACTAGGAGCCAGCAGGCCTGGGCCGAGGCCCTCCCCACGCCCCACCCGGCCACTCGGTGAATGTGACCTTGGTTAGGCCAGGTGACCCGAATAGGCGGCTGCTGAAAGGATGGGACTGTCATCCTTTATCGGAGATAAACCGTCAGATCCTCTCAGCAGATTTTTCTTCCTCATATATTTTTATACATACATATAAACACACACAAATGTATGATGTATAAATATATACATGTGTAGCACACACGTATATACATTCATAAGGATATGGATGGATTTGTCACTTGTGTTCTCCAGATTCTTTTCACAGACTTTTCCCGCATGCTATTAGAAGGGACTCATTCATGATCAAGGGTTTCCACTGCGTTTTCCAAAATATAATGACCCTCCAGCTGGGGTGCTTAGGGAGCCCCGTGGCCCCGATTTGATCCCGCGGTGCAAGACCATCACCCAACACCCACCCCCGGCTCCAAGCACCTGCTGGTCGTGAGCTGGACACATCTGATGCTTTCGGACCCTTCAGCTCTGAGATGGTCTGTCTGATCCCATGGGGGGCCCCAGAGGAGTAGAATTCCAGGTTTTACAGAGGAAGGCAGGGCCTAATGCTGCAAAGCTGACATTAGGGTGTCACTGAAACAGGAGATGGCTGCTCTGTAGAGGTGCTGGTGGTGTTTTTTTTCCTGGGCCTGATTGTCCCCGCCTTTTGGCTTTGCTGCTGGAAGATAGAGGCCCGTCCGACAATTCCTTTCAAGCAGGAACCAGCAAACAGTGATAGCTCTTTTTCAAAACAATTTCTTTTAAGAATGTATTTGGAAGATGAGTAAGCCAAGACTGTCATGACAATCTTCCATGGCACAAAATAAAAGGCAGTTCATTGCCACGGTCACCATGACAACGTTCAGTTCACGTACTTACATATACCTGCAACGGAATTCTATCAACAGTGAAAGCTTTTTATTGACACGAGCCACTGATCTAACACGACCGTGACTGAGCCACAGGTCCAAGACCCTGTCTTTTTGTTAACGTATTTCCAGAGGGCTAAGCCTGAGATAATTACCTTTCAATTCCCGTGGAAGTTTGAATTGAATGGCAGTTGGGATACCCCAAAATACTGTCATGAAAAGCCTGATGGTTTCAGGTGGGGAGAGTTTAGACAGGCCCTCGGCTTCCTTCCTCCTACCCCATTCTCTCTCTCTCTCTCAGAACCTGGGCACGCCGCCCCCAGAGACAGGGAGCGAGGCTTGTCCACAAGCGCACTGTGTCAGGCGTTTCGGGGAAAGTGTGTGGTGCAGGAAAGACGACATTTTCTCATTGGGCTGTTTCCCTGCACCGCTGTGGCTTGACTTCATCTAACCTGGGCTTGATTCCTCCTCCCAGGAGAGCCAAGGCAGACCTCATGCTTCGCTTAATCAATGACCAGACAGGTGCTGAGGAGGCACTTTGTCACCCTTGGGGGCTTCCCAGGTGGCGCTAGTGGTAAAGAAGCGGCCCGCCAGTGCAGGAGACGTAAGAGACGTGGATTTGATCCCTGGGTCGGGAAGATCCCCTGGAGGAGGGCATGGCACCCAACTGCAGTTTCTTGCCTGGAGAATCCCATGGACAGAGGAGCCTGGAGGGCTACAGTCCAGGGAGTCGCAGAGTCGGGCACAACTGAGCAGCTGAGCACACGTCCGGCGTGGAGGAGCTTCGGTGGCGGATTTTCATGCTGCTGAGATGCTTCTTGTTTAACTCATGGGGTGTCTACGTTCAGGTAGTACACCAGATAGATGACCCCTTAGAAACAGATGTTCACACATTTCTTAAGCCTTTTATCTTATTCTGCACAGAAAATAATCTGAGAATGTGTCTGCGCCCCAAATGAGCTCACTTTTCTTTCTCCAGATAACCACACCCAGGTGACCCCGATGCTGAAAACACTCTCATGTGAGATAAGCATCTTTTTCGAGAGCTGGGATAGGATGCAGACACTGAAAATTAGCTTTCCAGTTGTAGTCTTTGACATAACACTGGAGCCTCACACACCCCCACACAAAAATTCAGTAACAATTTCTAAGTTCCAATCAAGCCTGGATGTTAGAAAGCAAAGGACTATTACAAACATTGAAACAAAATGTTAATGAAGGACCAGAGAGTCCAGGTTTAATTTCCTCCTTCACCATCCCCAAACCCCAGGGAGGAGGGTTTGACGACGTGTAAACTTCTCTTTCCCCTGTTCTTGGGGGGCCACAGCGGCCACCGCGAGGGCCAGGCCTGGGCGTTGGGTCTTCTCAGAGGTGTGAGCTGGGTCTTCTGTTAGTGAAGAGTAACTTCACTTTCTTGTAGCTCCCAAGAAAGACCACTCATTCCTGTGAGCGATGGCAAGTAGATGTCAAGATCCAGGACTTTTCCAAGGGGTGAGATGTGGATTGATTTTAGGGAAAAGGAATACAACTAGATTTCTTTTAAATTTCTGACAATTTGACAAAAGGAGAATTCAAGACTGAAATGTGAGGCGTTGCCTAGTCCAATAAAAATAAGAGACAAGCAATTAGGTGAGAATAGGAAGAACACCAGTTTCTATTAATTTCCCTATTTTATGCCCGTGTTCAGGAGCAAACCAATGATTGAGAGAGTTTTAAACAGAGGCCTTTTCCTCTGTTGCCGTGATTGGCTCATGGAACAAGCCCTGCTTTGTTCCCAAAGTAACAGCTCAATATGTGATTTTTCCCCCTTAGACTGCATTAATTGCCAGTGGCTCCAGAACAGGAAAGATGCACATATCAGGGCAAGTGTATGACGCACCTTTTAAAAAATCCTGTTTTCTCAGTTCCTAATAGTTTTTCTAATGGAAGGTATGATTAATAAATATCACACCTTGGAATGCCCCTCCAGAGGGCTGACACAGTGGTTACTCTTCCAAAACTCTATGTTGTTTATCTGAAATAAATATGTATGTGTATATACACTTCTGCACAGTTACACATAAATATGACATTTACATGGATAAATGCATGTTAATTTATTCAAGAAAAAGAACATACAGCTCCAGAAGCCATGAAATGAATGCAAAATTGTTTTGGAAAAACAAATTTTTCTGGAATAGTAACTTCTTGAGAAACGGCAACTGTACTTCAACTGTTTTCATTTATTGGAAAAGACATGCTTAGCATTTTAGAGAAGGGAAGAGATGGACAGGACTATATCGTGTGGGCTGTCCCAAACAGGGCAGTTTTGGTCCATTTCAGTCTTGAATTTCCTTGTTGTCTTTGATTCCTTCTTTTCATGCCCTATAATTTTATACCAATATATTTCCATGTCCACATCCTTAACCATGACGTCTATCCTCGGTCACATAAAGCTTCCCTGGTGGCTTAGATGGTAAAGACTCTGCCTGCAATGCAGGAGACCTGGGTTCTATCCCTTAGTCGGGAAGATCCCCTGGAGAAGGAAATGGCAACCCACTCCAGTATCCTTGCCTGAAAAATCCCATGGACAGAGAAGCCTGGTGGGCTACGGTCCATGGGGTCCCAAAGAGTCGGACACAACTGAGTGACTAACACTTGACTTTAAAACAAGCTGTTTGTTAGTTGGTGGGTTTTTTCATATTGCATGTTTAGGTCTTCAGAGGAGGAGCCTGCTTATGTATTAAAAAGAAGCTCAAAAAGGGAACTCTTCACCCGCAAAGGTGCACCTCTGACCAGCTGCCCTGCCCTCCAAGGCGGCTCTGAAGCTGGTGTGGGCATGCTTCCGGCCGCACCAAGACAAAGCCTGACGCCAGCCACAAAGGGCTGATTCTTCCGGGGAAGCTGGGGACTCAGTTTGCAGAGACAGCAGAGCAGGTTTTCCTGATTCTCAGATGGGACGTACTCCAAGCTGGCCTGCAGTAGGTGGGGAGAGGAAGTGGGTGTGCACGGGAGAGTGTGCCCCTGTGGAGCTGTGTGCAGCGGTACATACGCGAGTGTGTGAGTGTGTGTGTGTGTGTGTGTGTGTGTGCGTGCATGTGGAAGGATTCCTCAAAGGACGAAAACCGGATAAGGTCATTCTTGCATAATCAGCGCGTGTAGTTGACCTGGGGCCACCTGAAAAGATAAGGCATCGTTTCTAGCCCCCTAGCGGCCCCGCGTGGCTCCCCTCTCAGTGTGAATGACCGACGGCCGGGGGTGGGGGGGCGGCAGGTGTGCTGCGGGGAGGGTCACAGCCCGCCCCCGGGGCTCCTCTGACTCTTAGGACAGTGTTGGACACTTGACTCGGTCCACGTGGACTCCGGCCGGATCCCGCGCACCGCCTGCTGGGGCTCCGAGCGCCGAGAGCGACTCTGCCGGGATTGACCGCGCGGCCGGCGCTGGTCCCCCGCGCCCCTCCCGCGGTGGGCGAGTGCGGCGACCGCCGGCCGGGACCCAGCCTGCCCGCCCCGCGGGGGGCGTGGTCCCGAGAGCCGCGGGAGGAGGAGGTGGCCCGGCTGCGCGGCGCGCGATGGCCCCGGACGCGGGACGGAGGATGCTCGGGCTGCCGCGCCAGAAGCTGCAGAAACTGTTTCTCGGAAAGGTAGGCGAGCCCTCGCGCTGGAACGGGGCGGGTTCCGGTTCCAGGAGCGAACCAGCGTTTTCTGCTTGCTGCTGGGAGCCTGCTACGGTGACGGATCTGGGCCGGGAAAGGGCAAGCTGGCTGTTTTCCCGGACAGAGCGAAATTCTGTGAAAGGGTCACAGGTCACGGGTGGACGCAGAGAGCAGGTCAGAAGCTGGAGTGAAAGCTGTTGCCGCTTTCAGTTCGTCCTGTTTCTGAGGTCGTGTTACAGTCAGAATGGATTCAACATCGCGCTTCAGTGTGTGTTCACAGTCAGCGGGAACGGCGGCCACTCGGGTCGTTTTCCTGCAGGTTTAGAAATGAAGGGGAGAAAAATGTGACAAAGTTGGTGTTTATCGCAACTGTAACTGAAAGGTAAAGTTTTAGGTGAAGAGAATCAGATTTAGCAGTTTGCTCTTAAAACATTTTTTTTTTTAGAACTTTAAAAAGTTGTAGTAAAATATGTATAACATAGAGCTTCCCTAGTGGTTCAGGCAGTAAAAAAAAAGAAAAATCTGCCTGCAGTTCAGGAGGTCTGGGTTCGATCCTTGGGTCGGGAAGACCCCCTGGAGAAAGGAATATTAACCCATGGGAGAATCCCATGGACGGTGGAGCCTGGCAGGCTCCACCGTCCATGGGGTTGCAGAGGGTCGTATACGACTGAGCGACTAACGCACGCGCACGCACACGTGACGGAAGGCTTACCATTTTAACCACTTTCGGCAGCATTGCGTGTTTTGTTCACATTGCTGTGCAGTCATTACCACTGCCCATCTCCAGAAGGCTTTCATCTCCCCAAACTGAAAGTCTGTCCCCTTTAAATGACTCCCCAGTCCTCCTGGCCTTGCCGAGCTTGCCCATTTTAAAGCGCAATAATGCACACAGACGGTAGTCATGTGTGAGAAGCAGGCATCAGACTGCCGTCCAAACCGGCCACGCAGAACGGTTCCTGCAGTCTGTCCCTTGGACTTCTTAGAGAGGTTGCCTTCAATTGTATCTCACATACTGCCTTTACAAAAGGGTTTTATAAATCACTGACATAGCGGGGATATTAGGACTGTGAGTCATAGCACTTTTTTGAAGAGAATCTGTGCGTTTCCAACAACGTGCATATAATTTTGTTTAATTGAGCAGGAAATATTCTGATCCTCTTGTTTTAGTGTGCACGTGCATCATATGCAAATTTCTGTTGATAAATGGTTTTGTGTCTCTAAATGCGTGAAAATGTATGTTTCACTTTAAAGTCACTCCTAAAAAATATTTCTAATGATTTTACACTGGGAATGAAAGTCGTCTCCTCCTACTTTTGGAGTTGAGAGAACTGAGGCCTCAGGGAGCCAGGCACGGGTCCACTTTCAGAAGCCTGGACAAATCCACACGTGAAAGCCGCAGCCCGTGGTTGCAGCCCCTCGCCGGCTCCAGCCCGTAGGTCTGCGACGGCCTCATTGTGGGCTTTTGCTCTGAACCTCACATTTCTGGGAGTATTCCCTTCTTGATTCCCCTTCTTATTCCTGAAGACGTCAATAAGGTTGGCAAATATTTTAAACATGAGATTTAAAAATGAGTAAGTCCCAATATGGAGGCAAAGAAAAGAAGGTAGAAACTGGATGTGAAGGCAGAGGCAAGGTCGAGAGGCAAGGCAGGCTGGTGGCCAGCTAGAGCTTGCTGGCTGCCCCCGGGGTGGGCTCAGCGTGAGCTCAAACCACAGACAAAAGCCCTCGCCTTGTTGTTCAGACGGATGCTTTTCTTTCTGTCCCTGAGCCCAGAGAGAAGTCTCCCGCAGGTCCTCCTAAAGTGGGCACCACGTTGGAGCAGTGAGCAGTATACCCAAGGGCAGCCTCTGTTAAGTGCAGTGTGTTTCTCACTGATGCCTTTTGTGATGCTGTGGACTGCAAGCAGAGGCGGTCAGACCAAAATGCGAAGCAGAAAATCACTTCTATCCAGAGTCTGCCTGCGTGGTCCTGGTGAACAGCCCTCTGAGAGCTGCCCTGGGCAGGGATGTTGGAAGGCGTCTGGGTGTCAGTCATAGCACAGTTCTCTGTAACTTTAGGTAGGAAATCCATAGGTTTCATTAGGATTTAATTTGGGTTCCTTGACAAGTACAGGAATGCAGATTCTCTATATTACAGGTTACAAGGATGGAGTCATAACATTTGAGCGCTAGAAGAGGTCTTAGAAACCACACAGCCAGTATCTGTAATCTTTTAGATGAAGAGAACAAGGGTCTGAGAAGATGACATGTCTAAGATCGTAAGATGGGCGAGTGACAGAGCTGGGGCCAGACTGGAAGCTCCAGACACCCACCCGGAGCTCTGCGCTTTATCCCACGGTGGGCCAGGCTCAGCAGGGCCGCCGGAGGTGTGACTGTGTGTCCCCACCCGCCTGTGTTGACTCTGTGTTGTGGGGCTGCTGACTCCAGAGCCATGCCCCGCTCTGAGCTAGCTAATGCGAATTCCATATCACTTACTCAGGAGGGTACTTCCTGTATGCAAACCAGCACACCCAGGGTCCACTCCCTCTGTGGGTTTTTTTTAACTCTTTTATTGGAATATAGTTGCCTTACAATGTTGTGTTAGTTTCTACTGTACAGCAAAGTGAATCAGCTATACGTGGGCACATTTGGTTCAGTTCAGTCACTTAGTCGTGTCCGACTCTTTTCGACCCCATGAACTGCAGCACACGAGGCTTCCCTGTCCATCACCAACTCCTGGAGTTTACTCAAACTCATGTCCATTGAGTCAGTGATACCATCCAACCATCTCATCCTGTCATCCCCTTCTCCTGCTGCCTTCAATCTTTCCCAGCATCAGGGTCTTTTCCAGTGAGTCAGTTCTTCGCATCAGGTGGCCACAGTATACATACATCCCCTCTTTTTTGGATTTCTTTCCATTTAGGTCACACAGAGCACTGAGTGGAGCTTCCTGATCTGTACAGTAGGTTCCTGTTAGTTAGGGCTTCCCTGGTCGCTCAGCTGGTAAAGAATCTGCCTGCAGTGCAGGGGACCCGGGTTCAATCCCTGGGTTGGGAGGATCCCCTGGAGGAGGACGTGGCACCCCACTCCAGTATCCTTGCCTGGAAAATCCCATAAACAGAGGAGCCTGGTGGGCTGCAGTCCACGGGGTTGCCAAGAGTTGGGCACAACTGAGTGACTAACACTTTAGACACACTCATTAGTTATCTCCTTTATACTATCAATAGTGTGTATATGGCAACCCGGGTCCCCCAGTTCACCCTGCCTGCCCTCCCTCCCCGACCCCCGGGTATCCAGAGGTTTGTTCTCCAAGTCTGTGTCCCTGTCTCTCTCTGTCTGCCTTTCTGCTCTGTACATAAGACTGTCTTCAGATTCCACATTTACGAGTTAGCGTGCAGTACCTGCCTTTCTCTTCCTGACTCACTTCACCTATATGACAGTCTCCAGGTCCATCTCTACCTCTGCAAATGGCCCAGTTTTGTTCCTTTTCACGGCTGAGTAATATTCTATTGTGCATATGTATCACATCTTCTTTATCCAGCTTCACTGTTTTAACCCTTGAGAGCCCTCGGCAAACAGGCCTGGATATTTTCTCAGTTTTGTAGGTGCTGAGGACTGTTTAACAACCACACTGCCTATCATAATCATAGGAGCTCTGTGAAAACCACAAATCACATTACCGCAGACTAAATAAGTAGCAGTCCAGGTGGGTTTCTAGTGACATGATGAACTCCCGTAATGACAGCAGCTACTCTGTTTCCCTGTGATATATTTCTAACCTGTGATGTGACTTTATTATTAAAGCCACCTGAGCCTATATGTTTTGTGTTTTTACAATATGAGAAAAACCACTGTGGAAGGATGGTTAATCGTCAACCAAGAGATGGTGATTTTTGTATACATATAGGACGTTCTGTGTTTAATATAGGATGAGAGGGAAACCTCCGGTGGCATTATACATGGCTGTTTGGTGATATAAAGTGTAAGCAACAAAGTTTTGACTTGCTCAGATTAGCAAGGAGAAATGTAATTGTATTGTTTTAAAACCATAAAATTGCGACCGAGTTCCACCACATTTAAGAGCCATGAACAGAGAGGAGTTTTAAAGAGCAGTTTGTGTTAAAGATTATGTGAAGACACTACTCCCAAACGTTTGCTGTTAAATTGTAACAAAGCATCTGCAGAAATATAAATGGATCGTGTCAAGGAGAGAGGGCATGAGAAGAGAGAGAGGGGTCTGGAAAGTGTGTTCAGGAAACATTCACCACTTCATTGATCCTCTCTCCCATGTTATCAATGAAAACTTACGTTCCCAGGAAACTGATGGCAGAGGAATTGAAGCTGCAGAGAGATTGAGGAGAGTGGGTGAAGCGTGTCAGCAGCTGGAATCTCAGGGAAGAAACTGCCAGTTCTCCCCCTGTGTGTGGCTCCAACAGCTTCAAGCCCTGAAAACCCCCTGTTTGTGGCTTTTTGAAAACAGAGTAGAAAGAACCACGGATCCACTTTCTGTCATGCAGGACAGTATCAATACTAAGATGGCCCCCGCACTGGAAAATATAACAGAGACTTTCAGGTGTATTATAGGTTCTTTACAGAGATTTATTTTCTAAGTTATGACTAAAGTTTTAGTTGCAAGAGATTTACTTTGAAATGGACTGAGAAGATCAGCAGAGTCCTGCTACAAACCATAAGACATCTCTTTGGTTTTCCTGAGGATGACGGTCCATTTTCAGGGCTCTTGATTTGCGCCTGATGGGGGCTCAGGGTACAGCCCTAGATGGGTGGGCTTCCCTTTAGTAGCTTGCAGTCTGGCAGGAGAGTCAGTCCCTTTACCCTAGATAAAGGATGCTCAGAAACAGGATACAGAAATAGCATAACTGCAGGGGAGAGGAGTTTGCTTTTAATGCCACATACAAGGGAAACAGCATCTTGTTTCTGCCTTCTGCGGCGACTACACCCACAGAATAAACTTCAGGAATGGGCCCCGTGTGTCAGAGCAAGTAGGCCAGGTGCAGTGAGCAGATGGAAATGTGTAGCTCCCAGCAGAACACGTACCACTCACTACGGGGTCAGGGATGGGGCCTCGGCAACCCCCAAGTAAAGCATCTCCAAGAGCATCCAGACGTCGGGTCCAGAGTTCACCGAGAAATGAACCAGCGCCAGCACACCGCTGTGGGAGGATACGGGGGTGGGTAATCACAACAGATAGTAAGTGATCCCCAAGGCCAGAGGTTCCAGCCTCCAGGCTGGACTGGTACCTCCTGTCAGATCAGTGATAACATTAGATTTCACCCTGAAACCATTGCCTGCAACCCTGGTCCTTGGAAAAAGTTGTCTTCCTCCAAATCAGTCCTTGGTGCCAAAAAGGTTGAGGACCGCTGCTCAAGGCCAAGAATCATCCTCTTCTACAATGATGTCACTCACTGTGGACCCGTCGTCCTTGTGTTAATTTAAATACTTGATAACTCATCAGTATTCTAAATCAGTGTTAGCTTTTGAAGTAGCCATCTCCTTTGCTATCTGCTTCATAAAATAAGATTTCTCTCCCTTTATTCTAAATTGTCTTCTTAAATATCTCCTGCCATTCTTGAACCTGAGGTTGAGGTCTTCAAAGACAGTCTGTGTTTGAGTTTCCCTTTCAACGTAGTGGGTGTGCATCAGACCCACCACTCAGAGCCTCTGCCCCGTGGGTAATCTGCATCCCGTGAACAGAGGGGCCTTAGGTGGTGACTGAACTGCCCAGATTACTAGGCTAGCCCTGTCTGGAGGGTCACAGCTTATTAAGAAGTATGAATAAAACAAAAACCCACTGCAGTATTCTTGCCTGGGAAATCCCATGGACAGAGGAGCCTGGTGGGCTACAGTCCACGGGGTCTCAAAGAGTCAGACAGGACAGAGTGAGCAATGAAACAGAAGCAAAGTATTTAAATGGATAGTCATCAATTTGGTCTAGATTCTCGTAAATGCACATTGATATGGCTTCTGAGCAAGATTTTTAACATATCAACACTCAGGTACAGACTAAATGCCCTTTGGCTGGACAGGAGAGAACTGGTGGCCGTGATGGGCCCAGACCCTGCCAGGTCCTGCCCTCTGCTCCTCGCGGTCTCTTTTTCACGAGAAGACAGGCTTCTGGCTTTCAGGATTCTCCTTGCTCCTTGCGTATGACTGTTCTATTCTTTTTGTAGAGTAGCGTACACTCTGCTTGTTCTATGGATTTCCAGGAGTCTGTGCATTCGTTTGGCTTTGCATAAAACCCCCAAATTGGCTGTTAGAATCCACTACTGATACAAAACCCACTGCAACTGGCTTGAGCAAAAAGAAGTAGAAATTTATGGGGCCTGTGAATTGAAAATGCAGGCGTCCTCAGATTCAGAGCTCAGAGACACTCACCTCCCTCCTGGCGCCTGGCCAGGCGGGTCCTTCCCAAGCTCCGCCCGGGGGACTCAGGGTGGCACACGGCATCTGTCACCAGGTGGGGATGGGCCCTGAGGCGGCAGGCCCATGGCGGCTGCAGGCTCTCCTTTATGGCTCGAGTGTGTGCTGAGCATCCCCTGCAGGGCAGGAGCAATGGGGACCCAGAGCGGACTTTGGGCTCTGAACACAGGGGACCCGGCGAGGGGTGGGGAGGGATGTGAGTGACGGTCACCTCATGGGCCCCGCGTCCTCACTTCTGTAGAGACAAGGGATTGTTAATGTCCACTTCATGTTAGGTCATTCTAGACAGTGGCATGCCGGAGAGTCTGGGAAAGACTGAAGGCGGGAGGAGAAGGGGACGACAGAGGATGAGATGGTTGGATGGCATCACCGATGTGATGGACATGAGTTTGAGTAAACTCTGGGAGGCCTGGCGGGCGACAGGACTGAGGGACTGAGCTGAACTGAGAGAGTCTGCCAGGCCAGGAGCCCCCAGGGCGAGGTAGCTGGAGCAGGCTGCCCACGCAGCCCTGCTGAATGACGGCCCTGTAGAGACCCAGCACACAGATCCCGTCCTCGCTGGGACCGAGCTCTGTCCTCAAAGTCCACGTGTGAGGACCCTGACCGCCCGGGGCTCAGAATGTGACCGTACCTGCAGAAGCGGCCTCCACAGACGTGAGCAGATGACAGAGACTTCCTTAGGGTGGGCCCTGATCCCTGTGAGCCGCGTCCTTACGGGAAAGGTGACCGGGCGCGGACGTGCGCAGAGGAACGGCGTGCGCGGACCAGGGGGAGGGGCCGGAGAGAGCGGCCCGGGAGGACTTCCGGGCCCAGCCCCTGAGAGCGGACGGCTGCCGTCTGAGCCCTCGGACTGGGCGCTTGCTACTCGGTCCTCACTGACTCAGGCCCTGAAGCGGGCTGAGCCGGAAGGCAGAGAGTGGAGGCGGCGTGGGCCGGCCCCTGTCCCGAGGGTGCTGTGTGCCGAGTCTGCGGCTGGACTCCGGTCACCGAGCGCACTGCAGCGATGTCCCCGCCGCCTCCTGTAAGTGGGGACCGCGCGCCGCCGACCGGACCCCGCCCTCCCCGGGTTCGTGGCCTCGCCCTTGAGGACTGCAGGGTCCGGCCTGCACCGGCCTGGGCCGGCATCACGTGGGCCGGCCGGTCCGTCACCCCGGCGCTCTCTGCCCGCTGCCTGTGCCTGCGGCTCTGGGCCCTTTCTCCTGCCTGTTGTCCTGGAGGCGCGTGTTTTGAAAGGCAAGGAAACCCCCAGGGAGCCTGATCACTCCAGGGGCCTCCCCGGGCACCTCGCCAGTCCCGGTTGCCAAGCGGCTGTGCGTTCGCATCGGCGGCCCCCATGGCCCACGACCGGCCGGCCCGCCCGGCAGAGGGCGAGGGACCCCGGCCCAGGCCTGCGGAGACCACTGCAGCTGCAGCCGTGCGTGTCCTCAGGGACTTTGTAAAGAAGAAACTGCAGGTCAGTGCTGGCGTTTCCTGAGCTCGGGGGTCTGCAGGCCAGGGAGCCGCCGAGTCTACTCCTGGACGGAGGGGCAGGCACCATCTGGAGAAATCCGGGGGTCGAGGACAGGTCCAGATGCCCAAGCTTGTGATGCTGTGACGTCTAAGGGCCCCAGCGCAATGGGTGCGCTAACAGGCCGGGAGCTCGTGGAAGAAGGAGAGTATTCCGAGCTCTCCTGTCCTTTGAAGGTCTGCATTCTCACTGGGGATTTCCACCACGATCGGGTGACGGAGGCCAGCATGGTGTGGGCCTGGTTTGTATCGGTCCCGCAGTGGGAAGGTGAGGAGGGGCAGGGAGAGAACGCCCTGCGGTGTCTGTGTGCACGGATGGTGCACAGATCAGCCCGATGACCAAAACCTCCTCAGACCCTCCAGCGGGTCTCGGGGTCTCCGTGCCCCGAGGGTGCCCAGGGAGCAGGACGACCCCTGGGTGCCAGGGGCACAGTGAAGCTCTCTGCAGAGTAGCAGGCCCGGCAGGGCCGACGCTATGGCAACGGGGAGCCTCCGCCTTCTGTGTGTGTTCACTTCTCACATGCCTTAGGACAGGGACCCAGCAAAGCCCTGAAATTCAGGAAGCACTTGGCTTCAGGCCTGTTCTGCGCTCCACCTGGGCGTCTGGCCCTGTGGTTCCCCCCAGGCACTGCTCTCCAGGTCCTCCCTGCCGGGCAGATCCTGCCCCGAGGACTGAGCTGCCTGCGGGGGGTGCTGGAAGGTCCTCGCCCGCTGTGTACCTGTGATCTGAGATGCTGCGACATCAGCTCTCCTGGGCACCGTCCTGGAGCTGGTGGCTCGGTCCTCAGAGCTGCCTCCAGGTTCCTTGTGCATCCAATGTGGGACTGATGGCGTAGACCCTCACAAGAGGGTGACTGTAGTTGGCCCAGGCTCTGGGGTCAGCCTGCCTTCTCAGAGAAATAGGCAGAAATAAAGGACAGAAAAGCTAGCCTGGGTGGCATTGCACACGGATCTCTCTCGTCTTCTTTCCTTATCCGAATGGTCTTCGGGGAAATGTATTGGCTTTCCTTTACAGCAGTCCTCTGCTGCTGCTGCTGCTAAGTCGCTTCAGTCGTGTCCGACTCTGGCGACCCCATAGACGGCAGCCCACCAGGCTCCCCCATCCCTGGGATTTTCCAGGCAAGAACACTGGAGTGGGGTGCCATTGCCTTCTCCACAGCAGTCCTCTACTCCATACTAAATGTGTGGGGTGAATTCAGGGCCCTCGAGGGTCTCCGCCGTCCCAGCACTTTCTAAATGACTGGGTTGCCACTCCCTTCTCTAGGGATCTTCCCAACCCAGGGATCCAACCCGGGTCTCCCTCATTGTAGGCAGATTCTTTACCATCTGAGCCACTAGGGAAGCCCTTTCTGAATGACAGGAGGGTTCTAATTACCCTGATTCAGTTGGGTGGTGTGCTCATTAGGAGCTGCTGAGTTATTCACTAAAGTGCCAGCTTCTATTTGTGTTTGTGTTTCCTTTTTCAATTGGGAGGAAATTGAATTTAGGGACGGATAAAAGATGATTGAACATTCAGCATCCAAGCTTGGAGATAACGCTTGAGTAGCCACCATGCCAGAGTAACGCAGAGTATCTTTGCTTTTAGATCATGTTGAAACCAACCAATGCCACCTTTAAAAACCTCCTCAATCCCACCCACTACCTCTTTCCCACCAGAGGCAGCTGCTACCCTGAATTTGACACATAGTCTCCCTTCTCGTCTTCACATTTTAAACTCACGTGAAAGCACTCTGTGTACAGACAGCACGTAGAGCTGTTCTACGCATTTTCAGAGTTCTGTCAGTAGAATCACAGTGCACTTGTTTTTCTGCAACTGCCCTGTTCCTTCAGTGTGTTAACTGATTTTTTGTTCTTTCCCTCGCTGACGACACCCACATTATTCCCAAATTTTGGCTGGTAGACACCACTGCAGTGGCATCTTGAGTTTCTTGCAGTTACAGCCACAGAAATGCAATTGCGGCTAAAAGTCTGTACATTTTCAGTTTTATTAGGTGTTGGTGATTGCTCTCTATTTCAATTTCTAGTAAGTGGGAGGATGTTTTCAGACTCTTTAAACATTTTGCCAGACTAGTGCATGACATATTTTGTGTTTCTCTGTTGCTGCTGAGGTTGGACCTTTAATGAAATACTTTGTTGACAGTTTTGGTTTCCATGTGAATTTTCTCTTCATGTTGCTGTTCAGTCGCTAGTTGTGTCTGACTCTTTGCAACCCATGGGCTGCTGCACACCAGGCTTCCCTGTCCTTCACTGTTTCCTGGAGTTTGCTCAAACTCATGTCCATCGAGTCAGTGATGCCATCCAACCATCTCATCCTCTGCCACCCTCTTCTCCTTTTTCCTTCAATCTTTCCCAGCATCAGGGTCTTTTCCAGTGAGTTGACTCTTCCCATTAGGAGGCCGAAATATTGGAGCTTCAGCTTCAGCATCACTCCTTCCAATGAATATTCAGGACTGATTTCCTTTAGGATGGACTGGCAGTCCAAGGGACTCTCAAGAGTCTTCTCCAACACCACAGTTCAAAAGCATCAATTCGTTAGTGCTCAGCTTTCTTTATAGTCCAACTCTCACATCCATACATGACCACTGGAAAAACCATAGCCTTGACTAGATGGACCTTTGTTGGCAAAGTAATGTCTCTGCTTTTCAATATGTTATCGAGGTTGGTCATAACTTTCCTTCCAAGGAGTAAGCGTCTTTTAATTTCATGGCTGCAATCACCATCTGCAGTGATTTGGAGCCCCCCCTCCAAAATAAAATCAGGCATTGTTTCCACTGTTTTCCCATCTATTTGCCATGAAGTGATGGGATTGGATGCCATGATCTTAGTTTTCTGAATGTTGAGCTTTAAGCCAGCTTTTTCACTCTCTTCTTTCATTTTCATCAAGAGGCTCTTTAGCTCTTCTTCACTTTCTGCCATAAGGGTGGTGTCATATGCATATCTGAGGTTATTATTTCTCCCGGCAATCTTGATCCCAGCTTGTGCTTCTTCCAGCCCAGAGTTTCTCATGATGTACTCTGCATAGAAGTTAAATAAGCAGGGTGACAATATACAGCCTTGATGTACTCCTTTCCCAATTTTGAACCAGTCTGTTGTTCCTTGTCTGGTTCTAACTGTTGCTTCCTGACCTGCATACAGGTTTCTCAGGAGGCTGGTAAGGTGGTCTGGTATTCCCATCTTTTTCAGAATTTTCCACAGTTTGTTGTGATCCACGCAGTCAAAGGCTTTAGTGTAGTCAATGAAGCAGAGGTAAATGTTTTTCTGGAATTTTCTCTTTTTTTCTATGATCCAGTGGATGTTGGCAAGTAGATCTCTGGTTCCTCTGCCTTTTCTAAGTCCAGCTTGAATATCTCTAAGTTCTCAGTTCACAGACTGTTGCAGCCTGGCTTGGAGAATTTTGAGCATTATTTTGCTAGCATGTGAGATGAGTGCAGTTGTGCAGTAGTTTGAACATTCTTTGAGATTAGAATGAAAACTGACCTTTTCCAGTCCTGTAGCCACTGCTGAATTTTCCAGATTTGCTGGCATACTGAGTGCAGCACTTTCACAGCATCATCTTTTAGGATTTGAAATAGCTCAACTGGAATTCCATCACCTCTACTAGCTTTGTTCGTAGTGATGCTTCCTAAGGCCCACTTGACTTTACATTCTAGGGTGTCTGGCTCCAGGTGAGTAATCACACCATCAAGGTTATCTGGGTCATGAAGATCTTTTTTGTATAGTTCATCTGTGTATTCTTGCCACCTCTTCTTAATATCTTCTGTTTCTGTTAGGTCCATAGAGTTTATTTCTCTGTTGGGTCATCTGTCTCTCCTTAGTGATTCCTGACATTATAAATTTTAGACATTAATCCCTTGTCACTAATGCTCCAGATAACTTCAAATGGCTTGTCGTCTTTAACTTTGTATGAGATCTTTTGCAATAAGGTTTTGACTTCTTCAAACCAATCAATATATATATATTTTGTTTTCTGTTTGCCTGTCATTTAAACAATTCTTCCTATTTAAAAACCTAAAGACTGTCTCCTTTTTCTTCTAATACTAAATTATTGTACTAAATCTGATTTTGTATACAGCGATATAGGAATTTAATTTTCCCTGTAGGGAAACAGTTACCCTCTGTGGTTCCGTTAAACAGCCCATCTTTGTCCCTTTTCCTCTCTATTCATTCTAGGTCCTGTGAGCCCCTGGGCCACCAGGAAAGTAAGCAGATCATCGGGCTGAAAATTATTTTTGAATAGGCGCTAGAACAGGTGATTATTCCGAGTCAGTTTTCAACAATGCCAGAGTGGAGTCAAGTTGTTGGCTAGGATGCTGAGGAAGAGGCGTGGAGTCTGGACCAGGAAGGGGCAGCTTACAGTGGCTCCTGTGCTCTGCTGACCCCCTAACCCAGCAGGGAGCAGAGCCCAGAGGGGCGCGTTGAGGTCTCGGGCCCCCTTCCCCCACCCGCTGGAACGCAGGGCCTCGGCCAGGGCCCTCGGCCCTTGGAGCAGGCCCCGCCCTGGTAAGTGCTCCATAGGCATTTAGTGACTAAGTTCTCTGAACGTGTGACCCTAGGAAACAGTGAAGGAGCTGGTATTGTAACATGTTGGGAGAACAAAGTGAACGCAGGGAAGGTTTCCAAATACTTGGCTGTTTTGCAGAGAGGGGCTCTGGACACTGGGGGCCTGGTGGGTGGATGCCGTGGGGAGGCAGGTCTGGTTCACACTTGGCTCTTCTCGGATCCAGAACCTTCCCAAGATGCGGTGACTCCCCTACTTGGACATGTGCGTGCTGTCTCGGGAGTTTCACGTAGGGTGGCGCTGGCCAGAGGGAGGGCTGTGCAGGAATCGAGTGTCCTCCGTGACCTTGGGGGTCCTCACCGTCAGGCTCTCGGTCCATCAGCAGCAAGCTCTTCCTCTGACCTGTGGGGAATTCACAGGGTCCCTGCTGCTCTATGTCAGTCCCCTGACTCAGGTACAGCGCTGGTGTTCAGTCGCTCAGTCGTGAGCGACTGAAGCAAGGACTGCAGTCATGTCTGACTTTGCGATCCCAAGGACGGCAGCACACCAGCCTTCCCTGTCCTTCACCATCTCCCAGAGTTGCTCCAGTCCATGTCCTTTGAGTCAGTGATGCCATCCGACCATCTCATCCTCTGCTGTGCACGCCTCCTGCCTTCAATCTTTCCCAGCATCAGAGTCTTTTCCAGTGAGTCAGCTCTTCACATCAGGTGACCAAAATATTGGAGTTTCAGCTTCAGCATCCATCCTTTCAATGAATATTCAGGACTGATTTCTTTTAGGATTGACTGGTTGGATCTCCTTGCAGCCCAACGGACTCTCAAGAGTCTTCTCCAACACCACAGTTCCAAAGCATCAGTTCTTATGTGCTCAGCTTTCTTTCTGGTTCAACTCTAGCAGATGGAGCTGATGCACTCTCAGGCTGATGTAAAGGACAGGGCCAGTTTGCAGAGAAAGCTCTAATAAGGATGTCTCTGATTGGAAACTGGAGTATTTTCATAAATGCATAGGGTTATGTTTCTGACCTAACAGTTGTGTTCAAGTAATCCATTTAGGATCTTTATTCCTAGGGAGTTTTGTGGAGTTTGTAACTCTAAGTTTATCTGATCAAAGATTTTTTTGCGTCACAGCTTTAAGTGGCCTGTGGGTTTCAAGCTATTTAAATATGAAATAGCACCGCGTGTAACATCAAGGAAAAGAGGAAATGTTAAAGTCGGTGAAGACATGAGTTTAGACAAGTTAAATCTGAGTGACTCAGTACAGACACTGAGCTTGTCATGCGTTTTATAAATATCTGCAAATGCTTGTAAATCTTATTTCTGATGTTAGGATTTTTCCCCTCTCTGTTTAAAAATAACTCTTGATTTCCTCTAGAGTCTCCACTGAAGCAGTATTGCTGGTGTTTGTATGAGACGGTTAACATTTCCAGAGCCCATGTGTTTTCACAAATACTTACCTTGCAAACATACAAATCAGTGTATTGGGTCTGTAATCACTCCCCTGCTGTGTGAGCTTCATGTTGGGGCTTCCCGGATGGCTCAGATGGTAAAGAATCTGCCTACAGTGCAGGAGACCCAGGTTCGATCCCTGGATTGGGAAGATCCCCGGGAGGAGGGCATGGCAAACCACTCCGGTATTCTTGTCTGGAAAATTCCATGGACAGAGGAGCTTGGCAGGCTATTGTCCTTGGGGTCATGAAGAGTCAGACAGGACTGAGCAACTAACATTCCTCCCTGTGCGAGGCTCAGGAGTATCACGTGGGACCATTGGCAGGAAAGGAATGAATAGCGTCTGAAGCCTCTGGGTATTTTCTTTTTAACTGAGCCCATTGCTGGAATCAGACATTTCTCCTTCAGGACTTTTCTTCTGAAACTCCACAGTTGCGACCACCCAAGTTCTGGGTAAAAGTTTGCCATCTCTCTGCCTGATCCCATTGCATCCAATTGTATTTTTTTTTTTTTTTTTTTAACCCAAGAAGGCCCTGTTCTCTTTGTGTGTCAAATGGAACCAATACTGGTTAATATAGCTTCTAGGGCCCTGGAGACCAGCTTGGAAGACAGTTAACTGTGCCAGATTATAAGGCAGCACCTGCCCAAAGGCACCATGGAGACCCCCGTGTTAGCGCTGCTGGGACCACTCTCTGCCCTTGGCCGTCACGGCGGAGCCCTCTGTGTCTGAGATCTGCCTCGGTCTCCTTCCAGCCTGGTATCTGACTCCACTCTTGAGTGGCCTTGGCCTCTGGCCCTTCCCCTTCCCTTCTCCCTGCACGAAGTTCTCCTTCCAAGCTGGCCTCCACTGCTTCCCGGCAGTGAGAAATGTGTTTGGAAAACTGAGCTGTGAAGTTTTCTGGAAGGGGTTCTAAAATGTTGGGAGACTTCCTCCCAAAACAGTAGTTTTTAGGATTGTTGATTTGTAACGTTCCTTTCTGTCATTTTAATTATAACAATAGTGAACTGGAAACAGCGAACATTAATACACGATTATATAAATGCACTCATGTATCCTGTACATCAGTACACAATTGGAATATTCAACAATAAGACAGACACTGAAATGTTAATTGATAAGAAAAATATCCATATGTATGAAATGTGAAAGGCAAATTATGAAACAGTGATAGAGCAAAAATTATATTTTTAATTTAAAATGAGTATTACCAAGCACAGGGCTTCCCTGGTGGCTCAGCTGGTAAAGAATCCGCCTGCAGTGCAGAGATGCAGGAGTTGCGGGTTCTGTCCCTGGGTCAGGTTGATCTCCAGGAGGAGGGCATGGCAACCTGCTCCAGTATTCTTGTTTGGAGAATCCCATGAACAGAGGAGCCTGGTGGGCTACAGTCCGTGGGGTTGCAAAGAGTTGGACACGACTGAGCGACTTAGCAAAACGACCGTCGCCGCTACATGCAGCCTGAATATTTTGTGCTTCTCTTTTGTATTTGCACAAATTTTACTGGACAGATGAAGAGGAGTGAGAAGAAAAGGACAGGGAAAGCATTTCAAGGTCTGCTCTGTTGATTGAGATGGCCATGGTGGAAGAAATGAAATTTTACTTTGGGACTCATCTGAGAACAGTGAGCAAGCAATACACAATTACAGTGCTCTTCCTGCAGAAAACGATTTCATGTGACTCTTCAGAAGAAATCTCAGCAGATCACTCTCGGAAATAACATCCAAAACAGAGCGGAACAGCATGAGTCAGAGGACTGCGTAAGTTTTGAGACCAGTGATTTAAGCCCCGTCTTGTTAGATGTGTAGTACCGATGCGTTCAGCCCCACGAGTCTCAAGGATGTTCTGAAGGCAGCAGACTGCCACGTATGCAGAGGCAGCTTCCAAATTATCTGTATGTGTTTAGCGTCACTTCAGGGGGAAGCAACTGGAAAATGGGTTGTTCTGCATTTGTTGATGGGTCTGGCTGTTTCCGGGAGTTTTACTGTGAACTTTATCATTTGGGAACCTACGTGACATATTTTTAATAAAACAACCAGTACATTATACAGTGGAATTCAGTTTGTACCCATAAACCATACATTATAGTGCCTCTGTTTTTTTGGCCATGTGGCATGTGGGATCTAACTCGTGCCCCTTGCATTGGAAGGTGGATTCTTAATCACTGGACCATCAGGAAAGTCCCAACTGCCTCTTTCTTACTTAACTTCCTTGAGCTCTCTGTTGCAATGTCCCTGGAAATGCAGACCAGTCCTTCATGAGGGTATTATGATCAGTTCTCTCACCTGTAGAGATTCAAGGTTCTTCCCATTTTTGGTGTTAGTATTATTTTGCTTTGCAGATCATTGCTAGGCGAACATTTCCTCGTGCGTCTGTGGTGTGTGCCTAGAGGTGGGGTGGCTGGGGGCAGAGAAGAGCCATTGAGCCCTGCTTATGCTACCGATGGTCTCCCGTGTGGACCAGCCAGAGGGCTTCTCAGACTTCTTTCAGGTTAGACGGGAATTTAATCCAAGGCCACCTTACTGTGAGCCAAGACTCAGCCTGAAGCTGAAGTTGCAGAAGGATAGTGGCACAGAGTTTTGGAGTGTGTAAACTGAGACTGCTTTCTGTTTGAATAAGGCTCTGCTGAGTGTGGTAACCAGAAGATGGGAACTTCTCAAATCTGTGCTATTTTACCATTCTGTGTGTGACAAGGCTGTCATGGGAAAGGTGAAGTTGTTTAATACTTCATGGGGCAAACTGATGAAATATTTAAATAACCCCGAAGGAGGAACTGCTGTATAAGTAGACGATGGCTTTGCTCCGCGTGGCTCAGTGTTGGTCCCAGCATCTGGCCCGGGAGCCCGTTGCCCAGCAGCACGTGCTCTCGTTGTGGCCCAGCAAGTGTGAAGACGCACCGCCATCGGCCGCTGCAGCCCTGTGCTCAGGCCCCGAGTACCTGTGTTTCAGACTGTTAGGTCTTAACACCCTTCTGGAATGACGGCTGAGTTTTAATCGGCAGATAGAGGAGCTAATGGCTGGATCCTCCTAATTGCTCACAGCTCAACACAGCTCATGAGAGCCGGGCAGTAGTCTTCCTGCAGTGTGAGGAACTGGGGGCATTGTTGATACCTCGTGTTTAGGTCCGGAGTCTGAACTGGGGAAGGAGAACCCAGTTACCTGCCCCAGCAGTGGGCGGCACTTAGGGAGGAAACGCCGTGTTCCATCTTGGTTTAACCTGGAAGGGACAAGGGTGGACTGAGGTCCAGGGCCGGGCCGCAGAGTCAGGAGGGGCCAGAGGGGTGAAGCTGCGGGCAGGGCAGGCCCGGGGAGCCGGGAAGGCTTGGGGACGGGGCAGGTAATGAGAGACTCGTGCCTCCCGCCCGCCCCGCCTGTGGCCCCAGAGCCCGCCCCTGCTGAGAGCCCCGAAGACCCCGGTCAGCTCTCGGCACCGGGAAGACCAGCAGGGGACAGGCTCCTCCCAGCAGGGTTCAGGGATGTTAGAGCCCAGATAAAGGAAGGGACCGTCCTCCCCAGCACCTGCCTGTGTCCTGCAGGACAGCCCAGGGTCTGGCTGCCTTCTCCAGGGGCCACCCCTGGCCCCTCAGCCAGCACTCCCGCCACTTTTCGGGATGTCGTCACCTGCTTGCTCTCCCTCAGGAGCCAGGCTTCTGCCTTGAACTCTCCTGATTCAACAGCAGAAGGACAGAGCTCTTGCATTCTGAGCTTGTAGAAAAACTGGACACTTGCAAGGACAATTCGTAGAAAAGCAAACCCCGCCTCCTCTGTTGAGACAGAGGCACCCGTCCCAACCAAGCCCATCACGCTTGCAGGACACGCTCCCTCAGAAAGCAGAGCTTCCTTCCAAGGCTCTGCTTACACGCTTTGATGGAGCCTTGACTGTCCTCCGTTGTGTTTTACTCAGAGCGGTTACCTGAATTCTGTGATGAGACCTTCAAAGTGATTATAACGTAGTCGGACGCAAAAGGCAATTTTAGCACCTAAAAGACAGGATCTAGGTCTTAAGAAAGCTAAGACAAATTTCTCTCATAATTGGACAGTGAAGCACATCAAGCATTGATCATGTTCACCATCAATTTTTTTAAAATTAAATGCAAGTTTGAATATTTGTCTTTTGATGTAGAAGATTCTTAAACCATTGTCTAAATGTCCAGGTTATCTCAGATGATTTTCAGTCATGATTTTCAACAAGCTGTTCAGCTTAATATATTATAAATAAAGATTAAAAATATAAGTTATAGACCTTAAGACACTACAGGACATACAGGTTTTTCAAATGCACTGGTTAAAAAAGAAAATGTCTTGTAATATGACACATGAAAATTTACTACTGAACCAATTTTCTTCAAAGATAAGGAAAATTGAGACATGTTTTAAATAAAGGAAAAACCAGATAATGAAACAATGTTAAGCCTTTCTTTAATTTTTTTTAAATTAAGTCCAGCAAGCCAAGAGATAAAAGGAAAAGTCATGGAAAATAGAAAATATTGCATCTATTTAAATATAGAAATGAAGCCATATAATTGTGGGATTTTGCAGAAGAGAATGAAATGTCACTGACTCAAACCGTGTAAAATCAGAGCAGACAGAGGAAGGGGAAGATGAGGTGGGGAAAGCCTGTCCCCTACCCTTACTCTGCCCTCCCCCCCAGCTCTCAGAGTGGTGAGTCACGAGAAAGGATTCCAACTTGATAAATCAAGAGACAAGTTATTGAATTACTAGAAAAATTAAATCTTGTGATTTAATAAGCCAGAAATGGAAAGTAAAGAGGAGACGCAGGAAGGAAGCAAAATATTCATGTTTCAAACTAGGTTATTGAGAAAGTCTGCCTAAAGGTGCTGAATCTGGAGTGAGTGTTTACTTTTATCATAAAATCATTAAAGTGAGTTATAGTTGGTCCAAGGTAACAGCACAGGGACACACAAAACGCAAAACTCAGAAACAGGCCAGGTGGCAAAACCAGAAAACAAGGGAGACAGGCAAGTGGAGAAACTCAGTGTGAAATGTAACAGTGAAACTGAGAGCCCGTGCAGCTCTCATTTCAAAAATATGAACGGGTTAAGCATGTCTCAAACAGTCTCAGACTGAGTAGAAGAGCAAAGCCTGCCTATTTGTATTTTAAAATGCCTCCTAAATCATGTATCTGGGAAAGACTGAAAGTCTGAACTAAATAGATTTCAAATTGAAAGGGAAGCAGAATTTGCAAAAGATGCATAACAAACAAGGTTCAATTGAAGGAAAAAAAAGCATTAAAGGACTTGCATTATGGAAAACCCCTGATGCTGGGAAAGATTGAGGGCAGGAGGAGAAGGAGACGACAGAGGATGAGATGGTTGGATGGCATCTCTGACTCGACGGACTTGAGTTTGAGCAAGCTCCAGGAGACAGTGAAGGACAGGGAAGCCTGGCATGCTGCAGCCCATGGGGTCGAAGAGAGTTGGACACGACTAAGTGAACAACAATTATAAGAACAGAAGTACAGTCTACAGTGAAGTTCTGACTGACATGAAACCATGAATCAAAGAGCAGCATCAAAGTTCATGAAGGAAAAACTGCAGAAAATCCAAGGAGCAAAGAATCCCCGAGTCAGGACACAGCGGCATTTCCCCTGGCCTCTGTTGGGGCCCGTGCGTCTCCCCACCACCTTCTCGCCCCCAGAGCACGTCAGACCCACCTTCTGCACCCTGCTGGCACTGCCAGCAGTCCCCACGAGACTGGCCTCTGTGCTGCAAGGAGGCCGCTGGAATAAACGAAGAAAGAGGCGGGGCGTTACTTGTGATCAGAGAGCCCGCTGTGACCGGAGACTAATGGTCTGCACCGGAGCTATTTTCAGGAACTGACTGGGGTTTTCTTTGAGGACAAAACCAGAGAACGTTTCCCCAATCTGCTTTCTGGATGCTTGAGACGCAGGTGGGTCTGTGTGTTGGTATGGATTTCTCTCTCTGTCTGTCCCTTCGCATCTGTGTTGTACACACGTGTGTGTTCTGGTAGGTTTGTATACGCCCATGTGGTGTCTCATTGGTCCTGAGGAGTTAGGGTTTTACTTTTCAGAAGGAGGACCGTGGAGATTCTGCAAGGGGCCAGGGACAGGACCCTCGACCATGGCCAGGCTCTTAACACCGGGCTGGGTCCTCCTGGAGGTGAAAAGTGAAAGTATTAGTTGCTCAGTTGTGTCCCACACTTGTGACAGCATGAACTGTAGCCCACGAGGCCCCTCTGTCCATGGGATTCTCCAGGCAAGGATACCGAAGTGGGTTGCCATGCCCTTCTTCAGGGGCTCTTGGACCCAGGGATGGAACCCATGTCTCCTGCCCTGAGGTGGGTTTTTCACGGTCTGAGCCACCGGGGAAGGTGCCCCTGCCCTAACTCATCTGTGCTCTCTGTGCAGCTTTACCTGGTCCCTGCTGCTGCTGCTGCCGCTAAGTCGCTTCAGTCGTGTCCGACTCTGTGCGACCCCAGAGACGGCAGCCCACCAGGCTCCCCCGTCCCTGGGATTCTCCAGGCAAGAACACTGGAGTGGGTTGCCATTTCCTTCTCCAGTACATGAAAGTGAAAAGTGAAAGTGAAGTCACTCAGTCGTGTCCGACTCTTAGCGACCCCATGGACTGCAGCCCACCAGGCTCCTCCATCCATGGGATTTTCCAGGCAAGAGCACTGGAGTGGGGTGCCATCGCCTTCTCCCCACTCACCCAGTATTCTGGGCCTTTGTGCTGTTCCTCTTTGCAGCCCCTCTCTCTAATCCCCCTGGGAGCCCAGGCCCAGAAGGTCGCAGTCAGCATAGAGACCTTCCCGGGGTGCCCAGCCCAGGCGTGGACAGACGGGGGAGCAGCTGGCCTCACGTGGAGTCGTGAGGAGTCACGTGGGCCTCAGGCGGCCCCGCTGAGAGCCACCCCGGTGTTTTCCTTCTGGAACTCCAGAGAAAGGATGATAAAAGAGCACGGGGGAACCCAAAGCCAAAGGAGCAGTTACTCCCCTCAGATGGTTGACAGATGGTGCTGAGCTCAGCAGTGAGACCCAGGGGCCGCTGGTCCCTTGGGGTGTGGCGACGTGTTTCAGAACCATGGCCCGACTGTCCTCAGGAGCACAAGGCTGCGAGGCTTCTTGCGAGCTTTGCCTGGGCCTCCCCACTGCTCCTCCATTTCCTCACCCTCTACCTACCTGGTGGAGTGTTTGCCAGACCCTGCGAAACACTCCTCCACCTAAATCGGTTTTCAGTCCTTCCTTCCCCGTGAAGAAGGCAGTGGGGCCTCTGACCTCCCGGTGCATGTGTGTCCTGACAAGACTTTGAAAAGAGGTGAGAAAACGGAGCCGGAATTCGGAACGGACCGTGTGGATCTCTGAACCGTTCCCTGCTTCCATGTAACCGATTCCCAACGTGGAAATCACTTTCCTGGGCAATCCAGCGTTTCAAAACCAGGCTCTGAAATGACCTGCGCCTACTGATTTATTCTGCTTAAATTTTCTGTTTTTTGTGTTTTTTTTCTGATTATATTTTGTCTCAATTACATTTTCCTGCTGTATTTTATGTTTACTCAACTGTGACATTCCAGATAAAATCAACTGTGGGAAACAGGCGGCTAACTATTTCAGGGGCACCCTTGCGGGAAGCCGTGTGGGAGAAACAGGGCTATTTTTGTGGAAGAACCTGGTCCTGTGGCTCTCAGCTCCCTCCTCTGAGCTGGCTGCCCCTGAAGGCAAATGGTTCAGCTGAGGGACCGAAGGTGCTCAAGAAGTCGGTTCAGTGGAACTCCCATTTCCACTAATTCTGTCGCCAGCCAGGGAAATATCCCCAAGAAGCCAAGTGAGCTGGGCTTTCCATGGGGCTCTGCGCTGGGGATCAGCCAGCACTATCAGTTTTTAAGAAACTCTACCATGTTCTTCTGTGATTTCTGCTCAGAAAAGCAAGCCTGTTGTTTTAAGAAAGAGCCATATGTTAAACGATAGATCTTCTGGAAGGCTTTTTTTTTTTCTTTAAACAAAACAGAAAAACACTTAGAAACATTCCTGGTGAGAGAGGGACTGGAGGAAGGTGAGGTGCAGCGGGGCCCTGTGCCCCTCCTGCAGGGGAGGGAGGCGGGCCTGGAGCGCCAGTCTCTCGGTGACTGTCTTTGCTGGATGGAGAAAGACAGAGCTGGAAACTGGTACTGCCAAGTGCAAACTAATCAAGCTCTCTTGAAAGAGGCGGCGAGAGATTTGACAAAGGGAAGGTGTGCAGCGCTGCAGCATTGATGTCTGCCCAATGACCTAGCACCTTTCTGCATCGTCGACACCATGGAAAGCACGTAGCGGTGTCCCTGGAGGCCTGGTGGGTAGGACCGTGCTCTCGGTGCGGAGGGCTCGGGCTCAGTCCCTGGGCAGGGAACTAAGAGCCTGCAGAGCCGAGCAACCAAGAAAGAAGACGGCTGTGACTGCCACCGCCTTCTGTCCACTGCAGCTCCCCACGAAGAGCCTCGCAGTGATGGATGCGTGGATGAATGTTCTCACAAGGCCCTTCAAAATGCAGCCGTACCCAGTACTGGACAGCCAGTGCAGTCAGCGGGGGACCCCAAGTAGCACAGGCTGCCCGTGGGATGCTGCATGTAAATGTCCTTCATTAGCTGCAGGGCACCGTGGGAGCATACGAGAAAGGCCGGACCGTCCCCGTAGTGGACATCCCGATGGTGGGCGCGAAGACCCGTTTTGTCCTGTTTCTCTGTTTCACAGACGACTATTCAGTCCTCGCTTCCTGCCAGGCACTGTTCTAAGTATATCATCGCTATGAACTCATTTAATCCTCATAACAACTTACGAGGTGAGACTATCATTATGTTTTACAGAGGAGGCAACTAAAGCACAGAGGGGTTAAGTAACTTGCTCAAGGTCACACAGCTGGTGATGGTGGACGTGGAGCTTGGCCCGGAGCATCTGGCTGCAGCCTCTGCTCTCTCGCCCACCGCGAGCAGTTGCCTGCGTGTCATGATGGAGAGCGTGGGAGATTTTCCCCGGCTGCGAGACCGCTGGTTTAGCCCTTGATACCCGCCCGGCTCCACCGTTCCTCCCGTAAACCTGGCGGGCTCAGGTGGGCGCTGGCCTCGCCTGCCAGCTCTTTTCTTGTTGGCTTCCCTTTTCTCTGCGGTGGCCGTGCTGGGGTCTTAGGGGAAGTCAGTGTGTTGTTGCAGCGTGTAGTCGGAGCCCTGTGTAGTCTACAGCTGATCTTCCTGTCTCATTGGTTCCCAGACCTACCAGATAAAGGATAGACGCGGGCATGACTGTCCACGTCTTCCAGGTTTGGATACCGGCACCCAGAGAGCCCACGCCATGTACCCTCCAGTACATGGGCAGGGCTCAGGCTCACTCCAGACCTGGAGGCCTACCCTGCAGTGCCCTCTGTCCCGGTCAGCACGCTCTCCCAGCCTCAGGGTCCCTAACTGATAGTGACCCAGGCTCTGTCCCTCCCCAGGGGCTCCCTGCTGGCCAGAGCGGGTCCTTTGGGCTGGGCCCCCACAGTTGCGCTCCGCCTCCTCTCCTGGCTCCATCTCCACTAGGAGAAGCTGCTCGAGACCCTGAGTGCCCAACAGGAGGCCTCCTCCTCGGGACCGGCTCCCAGATAACCCAGACCGCTGCAGCCCAAGGGCGGCTTGGATCACGGGGTGAATGCCCTTTGCTATTGTTGAGTCATCAAGGCCTGTCCGACTCTTTGAGACCCCATGGGCTACAGTGCACCGGGTTCTTCTGCCCTCCACTATTTCCTGGAGTTTGCTCAAATTCATGTTCATTGATGTAATTTATTTTTCATGAGAATTTGAATATTATGTCCTTGTAAACATATAAACATTACAGATAAGGCGATAAAGGCTACTAGACCATGGAGTGTCCTCCTGCCCTAAAACCCCTGTCCTGCCAAGCGCACCCATTTCTAGACTGGGTTTTCTCCTTATTGCAGAAACATCTGTTTGCTGGCATAAAATAAACAGCAGGACTTTGAGAGGGCTCATGTAATTATTGTACCTGGAACCTGCTTTTCCCCCGTCCGCCTGTCTTGGAGGTAGATCTCTGTTATGCTTTTCTACAACAGCAAGCAAGCATCGCCGTGTATCAAGCCCTTTCCTCGTAGGTGGGTATTTAGAGCTTGGGTTTTTTCTAATAAAAAAGATGGTGCATCTTCCATATCTCAGGACCGTTGTTCCGCTAACAGCGAGCTGGCCCGTCGAGCCCCCTGCTGTAGCCTTAGAGTTGACAGCATGGGAAACTCAGAGCTGGGAAAGACCCCACCCCGTGTGTGGGCTCTAACTTCCTCGTTTTAAAGATGAGGAAACTCACAGAGTGACTGCTTCTGTCCACACAGAGGCAGATTGGCTCCCAGAAGTTCCCCTGTGCCCCACCTGGAACCCGTGGTGTGGGTTCGGCTCCCCCCGGCCACCATTCTCCTTTCATACCAGCCCCACGGTGTGGAATCCCATGTGTGAACTCAGGTGTTATAAAACATGCAAGCTAGGAAAGTCACTTTCTTTTTCTGTGAAATTTTTATAACAGAACTTTACCCTTTATTATAACAGCGAAATTACCCTTTATTATTAAACAGGCAATTTCTTAAAAAATGTCTTCTCGAACATCTTTTATTGAGTTCTCGTGTTTTATTGAGTTAATGTATTCATCCATTTGGTGTGAGGATTAGAAACCTACTCTTTGTAGTGAGCTTGAAAGATGGAAATTGTGGTGAATACCAGCTCCCAGGCCAAGGTTTTATGAAGTGCCTGCCGTGCTCCTGGCACACATTAGGAGTCCGCTGAGTGGTGGTGGCCGTTACACAGGAGTCGCCAAACATTAGAGTACTTGCCACCGAAAATAAAATATCAGCAGATATGCAATGGGAAAATGCCTGTGTTTTGTTATATTCAGTGTGTATTTTAAAATATACTTAGAGTTCTTAACAATACGAAGTGTTTATATAGGTGAGAGCCTGTAGATGTTAGTGATAAGGCCTGGGGGCGTGAAGATTTCTAAACTGGGAATTTAACAGCCAAGCGTGTCCACCTACCTTCCTTCTCCCAGACGTCCTGCAGCTGTCAGAAAGTTCAGACGTTTGACATGAATTCCCTTGTGCAGACCCTAGGTGAGTGTGGGTATGCAGAATTTCCAAATTATAGTGTGAGCACACATCTTCAGATCTCCTAGGTTCGGCCCAGTCAGCGTTACGAGGACGATGTTTATTGAGAAGAACGGAAGGTTGATAATTATGCTCCTTTGAAATTACTGACCAATCTGAAAAGCGGTAAGATTGATGGTCTCTTCTTTGACGAGTGTTTTTTCCTTTCTTTTTTGCCCTTTTGTGAAGTATACTTGATGTACAATAATTACGTAAGTTATAGGTGTGCAATATGGAGATTCACAATTTTTAAAGGTTTGCCCCAGTTATATCTCTTATAAATATCGGCTGTATTCCCCGTGTGTATCTTACCCATGATCGTTTGCCCTAGTCTGCTGCCCCTATGCTGCGCCTCCCTGCTCTCCTCATCCCGCTGGTAACCACCAGTTTGATCCCTGTATCTGTGAGTCTGCTTCTTTTTGTTATAGTCACTAGCTTGTTGTATTTTTTAGACCCCACATATGTGGTACAAACAGTATTTGTCTTTCTCTATCTGACTTATTTCACTTAGCATACTGGCCCTCCAAATCTACCCATGTTGTTGCAAATGACAAAGTCTCATTTTTTATGGCTGAGTATAATTCCATTGGGTATATATTCCACATTTTTAAAACCCAGTCATCTGTTGATGGATACTTAGGCTGCTTCCATATCCAGGCAGCTGTAAATAATTGCTATGAACATCGGGATGCCTGCGTCTTTTCAAATGAGTGTTTTTGTTTTTCCCAGGTATTTGCCCGGGCTGGGATTGCTAGGTCATGTGCTGGTAATTCTGCCTCCAGTGTTTTGAGGAAGGCTCGTTCTGTATCCCACGGTGGCCGTGCCAGTACACACGTGCTCTAGCAGTATACACGGGTTCTCTTTCTCCGCATCCTCACTGACCCTTGTTACTTGTGTTCTTTTTGACGGTGGCCATTCTAACAGATGTGAGGTGACATCTCATTGTGGTTTTGATTTGTATTTCCTTGATTAGCTATGTTGAGCATATTTTCATGTACCTGTTGGCCATCTGCTCCTTAGTGAGTGTTTTGAGGATAAGGGAGCAGATTTTGAGATGCATCATTTGATCATTTCTTCATCTGATATATTTAACAATATATTATCGATCAGTGGACTAGATCCAGAATATCTATTGTGGGGTTTAAGAAAACCTTTCAAAACAGAAGTAATACACGAGGAAATGAGACAACGTGTTGTTCAAGTGAGGGTATCGATGGGAAGAAGGCAGAGCGAGACAGCAGATAGTTGACACTGAAACAAACACAGACTTGCTCAAGGTTCTCCCTGATGTCGAAGGTCACCTCCATTCTGGTCACGTGCCGTTTAGAGAAGGAAGAAGGCTCTGAGAGTGCCTGGGGCCATTTTAGGAGGTGTCAGAGAGGGATCAGAAAGAACGAAGACCTAACCAGAAAGGGGCCAGCGCTGGAGGCCACCCCAGAGCAGAGCAGAGGGGCGCGGGGTGGGGAAGGGCTGCACTCTCTGCAGGAGGGACAGGACCCTGCGCTTGGTCTCCCTGGAGTTGCTCGCACAGGTTGGCCGCCGTCCATTCTCAGTTTCATCACTGAAATTCTCATCCTTTGCTGGTCCTCAAGGGATGGAGGCGCCACGGCCCACCACCTGTCTGTGTGGTCTTTAAATTAACAAAAGAGTTTTACATTTTTACATGGTTGGGGAAAAAGTAAAAAGACTATTTCATGACCCATAAAATAATGTGAAATTCAAATTCCAGCGACCACAGGTAAAGCATTATTAGAACCCAGCTTCGCTCACTAGTGTACCTGTTGTCTGTCCGTGGCGGTTTTCCCCCAGCAGTGACAGAGCTGAGTGACCGTGCCAGAGGCCGTGTGGCTTCTGCAGGATTTACCATCTGCCCGCTGCAGGAAGGCTGCCACCTGCTGCCATACTCCACTGACTCTCAGAGTCAGCCTTGGGGGAAACGTTGAGGGTTTCATCCCTGTGGTTATTAGGCAGTTCTCAGTTTTGGGGTTCCCACAATTCTTAGTAACTTTCGAATGTACAATTATTTATCAATACACATATGCACATACAGACATACATAGAAGTAAGGAAAAAAATCTAACGACTGGACTTTTAACCTGGCTAACCTTTTATTCACCCCTCTAACCAGTTTTTTTATGTACAAGCCAAAGGACTCTTCAGTGTGTCTAGAAATATTAGGATCTCATTTTTCATAAACCAAAGGTCAGTTATTGAGACATAACTGATCTCACGGTGTTTGCCAAGTTCACGCTGCCTGTGTGTGTGAGAGGGTGAAGATGTCTTACAACAGTGGGTGAGATTCTGAGTTACGTTTGTGTTGAAATATCTGTTAGCTACTTTCTTGGAAACACATACTCATTAATCCATGTTTTGTGACCTTTTAAAAAGGAACGTATGTCCAAACTCTTTCGTCTTGTATTTTCAGATATTTTACTGTAGGATTAAAAAATCAGTATGTGTGATTTGGAGAAGGAAATGGCACCCCACTCCAGTGATCTTGCCTGGAGAACCCCAGGGACGGGGGAGCCTGGTGGGCTGCTGTCTATGGGGTCGCACAGAGTCGGACACGACTGAGGTGACTTAGCAGCAGCAGCAGCTGCATGTATGGTTTAGATTTTGATACAGTCCTAAGATTGTTAACTATTCAAAAGAACACGGAATGCTTAGTTTTCTTAAAGGGAAAATTATTTTCAAAGGCTTTTAGCGTCTCCTGATGAGTTGGTTTAGATATCCTCTTGTAAACTGGAGTCCAGCCTGACAAATAAGACTGCGTTCTGTTCTCTAAGGAACCATCCGGCCATGACTTCCTCCCGAGGCCAGCCTGTGATAACTGCTGTCTGCCCGCAGACTGGCAGCCCCTGGCAGATACAATCTTCACTGGTTCCCTTTGTGCCTGTAACTAAGGAAGCTCTTTAAGGGGAAGTGAAGGTAGACTCAACAAAGCTGTTTCTGTCTTTGTAGAAAAATGCCCAATAAAACCATCCTCAGTGAAAAATCTGTCGAATGCACCTGCCCCAAGTACAGGTTGGTTACGAGAAGCTGTGCTGATGGAACGTCTGGGGGCTGTTCCAGGATGAGAGTTTGCACCACTGGGACCTTCTGGAACTTACAGAGATACGTTCTGTGTCTCCCACGCCCACCCCTCCCCCTCCCTCTTCTTGAACTTCCACGTTTGTGCCCCTGGTCTCTCCTCCCAGACTTTGTCCATCTACCCATTTCTGTCCCTCCCACTCACTGGGCCCTTCTCAGCTTGTAAACAGGTTCATTGTTCTCTGACTAATTTGCACAAACTCCTTAGATGGCATATTAACCCTTTGTTATGCATGCTATGAAATTTTTTGCAGTTTCAATTTTAGCTATGGTGTTTTGATACCCTAAAGTTTACAGTTAGTCTTGATTTCATTTTAAAGTCTGTATTCATCAAAAGATGACATAAATGTTCACTCTTGTTTTATTTTAGTATTCTGGTTGACATTTTTCTGGCATTTTAGATTGTGAGTTGTATCCTGGGGATTTAACTAATTTTTCCAAACTGCTGACCTGTTCCTCTCCAGTCACTTATTATTATAACCTTTGCTTTTTGCTCTGACCACAAATATCACTTAGATCCTAAACTCATGTGTGTGTGTGCACTTGGTTGTGTCCGACTCTTTGCGACCTCGTGGACTGTAGCCCACCAGGCTCCTCTGTCCATGGGATTTTCCAGGCAAGATCACTGGAGTGGGGTGCCATTCCCTTCTCCAGGGGATCTTCCCGACCCAAGGATCAAACCCATGTCTCCGTGTCTCCTGCCATTACAGGCAAACTCTTTACCACTGAACCACCTGGGCTTCCCACTTGCCAAGCAGGAGATGTGGGTTCAGTTTCTGAGTCAAGAAGATCCCCTGGAGAAGGAAATGGCAACCCACTCCAGCATTCTTCCCTGGGAAATCCCACAGACAGAGGAGCCTGGTGGACTACAGTCCATGGGGGTTGCAAAGAGTCAGACATTACTTAGTGACTAAACAACAATGACGACCTCCCCCATTCTCCTTTAATTAATAAGAGGCAGCTGGTGGGGCTGTGGGGCTCCCTGGACCGAGCTCTTGTGCCCACCCGAAGGTGTGCCAGGGGCAGGGCTATGGGCCAGGAGTGTCTCATGCCCCAACGCCCCCCTCCGGAAGCAGAGTCCTGCCAGATTACCTGAGCACGGGTGGGGTGCAGGCACTGAGGAGGGTGGGTAGGGGTCTGCTCACAGCCACCCCCTCCTGAGAGTCCCTGCTGCCGGCTTCTCGCTGTCCCCACGTGGAGGTCCCTCGGGGGCTCCTCAGGAGCTGCTGTGTTGATGTGGTTTTGTGTTCATGTCGCCGTGTCCCTCAGCTGGAACCACAGCCAGAGAAGCACGTGGCAGGACTCAAGGCCAGGTGGGGGGTGGCCGCTGCACGCCTGCCCAGGGCAGGGGAAGGCCTGGGCCCTCTGACCTTGCAGAACAGTCTGGAACATGGGGCTCCATGCTTGGTGCTGAAGTCAAATTGTGCCTTTTGACAAAAATTTGCCCAGGTACAGCTAATAGCGTCCTGGGTCTGGCGTCATGAAGAACTACAGGCTAGGTGACTTAGCAGAAATTGATTCTCTCACAGGCCTGAATTGCTGCTTTTGAACTGTGGTGTTGGACAAGACTCTTGAGGGTCCCTTGGACCGCAAGGAGATTAAACTAGTCAATCCTAAAGGAGATCAACCCTAAATATTCATTGGAGGGATTGACGTTGAAGCTGAAACTCTAATACTTTGGCCACCTGATGTGAAGAGCCAACTAATTGGAAAAGACCCTGATGCTGGAAAAGACTGAAGGCAGGAGGAGAAGGGGACGACAGAGGATGCGATGGTTGGATGGCATCACCGACTCAATGGACATGTTCAGTTCAGTTCAGTCACTTAGTCGTGTCTGACCCTTTGTGACCCCATGGACTGCAGCACGCCAGGCTTCCCTGACCATCACCAACTCCTGGAGCTTGATCAAACACGTGTCCGTCGAGTTTGTTCAAATTCTAGGAGATAGTAAAGCACAGCGAAGCCTGGCAGCTTGCAGTCCATGGGGTCGCAAAGAGTCGGACATGACTTAGAACTGAACAGCAACAGACACGAGCCTGAGGCCACAAGTATGAGTATCACAGAGCTGGTTCTGCTGAGAGCTCTGGAGAAGAGTCTCTTCTGTGCTTTTCTCTCAGCTTCTGCTTGGTGCCCCTGGCTTGCAGTCGCATCACCCCACTTTCTGTGTTGACCTTTTCTCTGTGCATCTCTGTCTTCTCGTCTTATGAGGACACCAGTCCTTTCGGATGACAACCTCTATTGACCTCATCCTAACTGCTTACAACTGCAGAGACCCTCTTTCCGAGGCAGGTCACGCTCGGAGGTTCTGGAGGCTGGGATGGTAGCATACATTTTGGGGACGCAAGGGGACCCACAGTCTCTTTCTCGTCCTCCAGCCTCCATCTCATGGCTGTGTCTTCTCGAGACCTGGTCCTGGAGTGCAGGGCTCAGCTCTGAGTCAAAGGCTTTTCTGTGATTTATCAAAGAACCAAACACAGTCCAAAGTGTGCATCTGTGTTTCAAGCCAGTGACACACAAACAGAACTTGAGTACAGCCCCCCCCCGACACCCGCCCCTGCAGGAGGCTGGGGATAACCTGTGTGGCCATGCGGGGCTGGAATGACTGGACGGGTCGGGAAGAAAGGATATCAGGAGCATGGCTGCTATCGGGACAATAGCTCATTAGGGCTCTTGAGACGCCGGGAGGAAGAGGCAGGCTCAGACCAGCTCAGGCGGGGCTGAGGCAGGAGGGCGTGATGAGGCTCAGGACTGGGTGACGGCCGCAGGGATGGGGTTAATGTAGTGACATCGGAGTGACCTGGTAGAAACACCAAGAGGACGTGGGGACTGCTTGGCTGTGACGGACGTGCTAACCAACTGGCCAAGTGCCTCTGTGTTCAGAGCATCGCACCGTGACACTCGTCACCGGCACAAGTAACGTGGCCAGAACTGATCTCCTGGATGTCACAGGGAAGTCGCATTTGTTTTCTGCCTCTGGTTTCACTCTGAATCTTTCGTGAAGTCGGTGTCGTGGTTTTCGCTTGCTACTGTAGTGAATCTGAACAAATGACTCGTTGGGTCGGAAATAGTCTCGAGTCTGCGCCTTGCCGTCCGTTCCTGTGTTTTCAGCCGCCTGGATATCCCTGTTCTTTGTTTCTACATATCATGCATGAATGTTTTCATATTTCTGCCCAGGGCTGTGACCCAGATTTCTAGACATCGGTTATTTAAAAGAACAGAGCAAAAGGCAGTCGCTGTTTTCTGGATTTTTCTTGTACAATCAATCTGTACAGATTGCACCAATTTTTCATAAAACCTTCTCTTTCGTTACTTTCAGTATCCCTTATGTATTTTTCTCTTCATTCAGTCAAGTATGATTTTTTAAAAGCTCTCTCACTTACGTCCTCTTGTTGTGTTCTTCTGATTTATAGGAACCCAACTGGCCACAAAGTCAGTCTGTGGGTACAGGGTTCCTACACTTTGAAAAGAAAGAGCGCTTATCCTGAGACCAGGGTGGTGAATAGAAGGCAGTGGTAGGGAAGTGGAGGTGGCGAGGCGGAGTGTCTGCAGCGAGATGTGATGGTCGAGAGCTCAGGGAAAGGACGGAAGCTCATCAGAAACTAAATCTGGGAATGAGCCCTGGAGAACATGGCCAGTGATCCAGTTTCGGAAACAGACCGTTTCTAGTGATTTTGTGACTCGTTTTCTTGATCTGTTCCCGTGGTTTTTGGCTTAATTTCTAAACAAGCTGTCACAACTCCAGACCTCATTCGCAGGGGGCCCTCCCCCTTCCCAGCAGCACCTGGACTCCCCCCTGAGGGCAGAGGAGTGAATAATTAAATGCAAACAGCTGTTACAGAGATACCTCCAGGTGAAGGTCTCAGACGGCGTGCTCCCAAACTTGCCGGTTGTGTGTTCTGATCACCCTGGTGAGATGGCTTCTTTACCAATAAAAAGGAACTCGGGATAAACTTTATGTGTTAGTAGCCAATCAAGTGATGTTTGTCCATCCACGGGAACAGGACAGCGTATAGGATGAGCAGTTGGGAAGGCAGAGCCTTCTGGCTACAGCACTTTTCCCGACACGCAGGACGCAGCACAGCCGAGACCTTGGTGGGCCCACACGGAGCTGGAGGCGGGGCAGCAGGGGCCTCCCCAGGGTTCGTGGAGCTCACGCTAGTCCTGCAGGCTGCTCCTCTGGTCCCTCTAGGGTCTCTTTCTACCGCCAGACCGTGGCAGCCCAGCTCCTGCAAAGATCCATAAATGCTTACCAATAATGAACTGGTTTTCTAGTAGGGAAAGCCACTAGACCATTCAGGTATGACCTAAATCAAATCCCTTAGGATTATACAGTGGGAGTGACAAATAGACTCCAAATGATAGACAGAGAGCCTGAAGAACTATGGATGGAGGTTCGTGACCTTGTACAGGAGACGGGTCAAGACCATCCCCAAGAAAAAGAAATGCGAAGAGGCAAAATGGTTGCCTGAGGAGGCCTTACACATAGCTGAAAAGAGAAAAGAAGAGAAGCTAAAGGCAAAGGAGAAAAGGAAAGATATACTCATTTGAATGCAGAGTTCTAAAGCATAGCAAGGAGAGATAAGAAAGCCTTCCTCAGTGATCAATGCAAGGAAATAGAGGAAAACAATAGAATGGGGAAGACTAGAGATCTCTTCAAGAAAATTAGAGATACCAAGGGAACATTTCATGCAAAGATGGGCTCAATAAAGGACAGAAATGATATGGACCTAACAGAAGCAGAAGATATTAAGAAGAGGTGGCAAGAATACACAGAGGATCTGTACAAAAAAGATCTTCACAACCCAGATAATCATGATGGTGTGATCACTCACCTAGAGCCAGACATCCTGGAATGTGAAGTCAAGTGGGCCTTAGGAAGCATCACTACGAACGAAGCTAGTGGAAGTGATGGAATTCCAACTGAGCTATTTCAAATCCTAAAAGATGATGCTGTGAAAGTGCTGTGCTCAGTATGCCAGTAAATCTGGAAAACTCAGCAGTGGCCACAGGACTGGAAAAGGTCAGTTTTCATTCCAATCCCAAAGAAAAGCAATGCCAAAGAATGCTCAAACTACCACACAATTGCACTCATCTCACACACTAGTAAAGTAATGCTCAAAATTCTCCATGCCAGGCTTCAACAGTATGTGAACTGTGAACTTCCAGATATTCAAGCTGGATTTAGAAAAGGCAGAGAAACCAGAGATCAAATTGCCAACATCTGTTGGATCATCAAAAAAAAGCAAGGGAGTTCCAGGAAAACATCTGTTTCTGCTTTATTGACTATGTCAAAGCCTTTGACTGTGTGGATCACAATAAACTGGAAAATTCTGAAAGAAATGGGAATACCAGAACACCTGATCTGCCTCCTGAGAAATCTGTATGCAGGTCAAGAAGCAAGAGTTAGAACTGGACATGGAACAACAGACTCATTCCAAATCGGGAAAGGAGTACATCAAGCCTGTATATTGTCACCCTGCTTATTTAACTTATATACAGAGTACATCATAAGAAACCCTGGTCTGGATGAAGCACAAGCTGGGATCAAGATTGCCGGGAGAAATCTCAATAACCTCAGATATGCAGATGACACCACCCTTATGGCAGAAAGAAAAGAACTAAAGAGCCTCTTGATGAAAGTGAAAGAGGAGAGTGAAAAGCTGGCTTAAAACTCAACATTCTGAAAACTAAGATCATGGCATCCAGTCCCATCAGTTCATGGCAAATAGATGGGGAAACAGTGAGTGACTTAATTTTGGGGGTCTCCAAAATCACTGCAAATGGTGATTGCAGCTATGAAATTAAAAGACGCTTGCTCCTTGGAAGAAAAGCTACGTCCAACCTAGACAGCATATTAAAAAGCAGAGACATTACTTTGCCAACAAAGGTCTGTCTAGTCAAAGCTATGGTTTTTCCAGTAGTCATGTATGGATGTGAGAGTTGGACTATAAAGAAAGCTGAGTGCCAAAGAATTGCTGCTTTTGAAGAAGACTCTTCAGAGTCTGTTGAACTGCAATGAGATCCAATCAGTCAATCGTAAAGGAAGTCAGTCCTCAATATTCACTGGAAGGATGGATGCTGAAACTCCAATAGTTTGGCCACCTGATGTGAAGAACTGACTCATTGGAAAAGATCCTGATGCTGGGAAAGATTGAAGGTGGGAGGAGGAGGGGAGGACAGAAGATGAGATGGTTGGATGGCATCACTGACTTGATTGCCATGAGTTTGAGTAGGCTCTGGGAGTTGGTGATGGACAGGGAGGCCTGGTGTGCTGCAGTCCGTGGGGTTGCAAAGAGTTGGACAGGACTGAGCAACTGAACTGAACTGAACTGAAATAATGAATGGTGTATCTGCAAAGCTGCATGTAAACCTACATGATGGTGTTAAGTCTGGCCCCAAGTACCTGGTCGTCTTCCTTGTCTTCTGACTCATGGTCATCCCCTCGGAACAGCATGAGAAATGTCTTCCATCAGTACAGTCTTCAGGCCTAGACAAGAGGAGGCCCCTCTGGTGCTGGCTGCTGGGAGGCCCGTCCAGACTCTGCTGGCTGGCCTTGCCCTTTCCTAGGCATGTGCACCCTCCCTTCTAGACCACACTCAGGTGCCTGGGGCCCAGAATTCCCTGCACTGGTGACCTGAGGCCTCCTCCTTGAGCCTCCTGGGCCTTTGGGGGCTGTCCAGTCTGTGTCTGCGAGTTGTCCCTGGGATCCGCCAGTTACTCTTTCCCTGCCTACAGGGTCTGTAGTGATGTCCCTCTTTCATTCCCAGTATTAGTCATCCGTGTGTTCCCTTCTCTTATTTTTTGTGGTGTTGCCAGAGGTTTGTCAATTTTATCGTCCCTTTAAAAAACACAGCTGTTTCCTCACGGATTGCCTCTGTTGCTTTTCTGTTTTAAATCCCAGTTATTTCTTTTCTCTACATTTATTCACGCACTGATCCCTTTCTTTGCATGTGCACATGTGTGACCATGTGACTGATGCTTTTCTTCCCAATGGGCTTCCTGGAGGCTCACGTGGTGAAGAGTCCGCCTGCGATGCAGGAGACTCGGGTTCGATCCCTGAGTTGGGAAGATCCCCTGGAGAAGGGAATGGCAACCCGCTCCAGTGTTCCCGCCTGGAGAATCCCATGGACAGAGGAGCCTGGGGGGCTGCAGTCCCTGGGGTCGCAGAGTCAGATCCGACTGAGTGAGTAATAAAAACAGATGGGAGGAAAAGAGACAAGAACACGTGTTCAGTCTTCCTGGAAGTCTAAGACGGAGTGCATGTACTTCCAGGAAGTGGTAAAGAGACGACTGTGTGTGACTGTGCGTGTGCACACACACACACACATGCACACACGCACACTCACTCGAGACTGTGTGTGACCGTGCACGCACACACACACGCACATACACACCCACTCGAGACTGTGACTGTGCACACACGCACACACACACACACACACTCACTCGAGACTGTGTGTGACTGCGTGTGCGCACGCATGCACACACACACACACACTCGAGACTGTGTGTGACCGTGTGCACGCACACACACACACACACGTACACTCACTCGAGACTGTGTGTGACTGTGTGCGCGCACACACACACGTACACTCACTGGAGACTGTGTGTGACTGTGCGCGCATGCACGCACACACACACACACACGCACTCAAGACTGTGTGTGACTGTGCATGCACACACACACGCACTCAAGACTGTGTGTGACTGTGCGTGCACGCACACACACACACGCACACTCACTCGAGACTGTGTGTGACTGTGTGCACGCGCGCACACGCACACTCACTGGAGACTGTGTGTGACTGTGCGCGCATGCACGCACACACACACACACACGCACTCAAGACTGTGTGTGACTGTGCATGCACACACACACGCACTCAAGACTGTGTGTGACTGTGCGTGCACGCACACACACACACGCACACTCACTCGAGGCTGTGTGTGACTGCGTGCACGCACACACACACGCACACGCACACTCACTGGAGACTGTGTGTGACTGTGCGCGCATGCATGCACACACACACACACGCACTCAAGACTGTGTGTGACTATGCGGCACACACACACGCACTCAAGACTGTGTGTGACTGTGCGTGCACGCACACACACACACGCACACTCACTCGAGGCTGTGTGTGACTGTGCGTGCACGCACACACACACACGCACCCTCACTCGAGGCTATGTTCATGTTGTTTTACAAGCATGTGTATGAAGAGAACAGAACAAAGTATGTGCTGTTGGGGGAACAACCACAGTGCTGAGGCCGGTGTCTCAGGACATCTGTCCCTTACTGCTGATTGAAAGCCCCAGCAAGCCTCAGGGATTACGGCTAAAGTCTTACCTTTAATTCCCCAGATTTGAAACAAGGCTGAACATTAAAAGCAAAGTTGGACTGGATCTTTCAGGTGTTCAGAGATTCGAGTTGTACATTTTTCAGTTGGCTTGCCCATGATGGTCCCAACAGAGTATCTTTACAGCAGTAAATCAAGAGATTGGTAAGGAAGGGAGAAATAGGCATGGCGTGGTCATGGTGATTTTAGACATAAACATGATTAAAGTTAAGTTGCACTGATTTCATTAGTATTCCACGGGTGTTTTGAACATTACACTGTCAAATCTGGTTAAATATAGAATATGGCGTATATGAAAATTGAAGATCTCTCAAATGTTTAAAGATATCCTTCCATTTGGAAAATCAGGGTCGTTGTGTGCACGATGTGGACCTTTTTAACCCCTAATTTGCTTTCAGCTGTGATGAGTCAGAGGCAGATGCAGAAACTGAGCTGTTTACTTGAATGCTGCTGGACGGTGATTCAGTCCGTTCTGGACGATAGAGGGCTTGCTGTGCGTCTGTCCGTCCAGGGGGTGGTGGGGACCAGAAAGGTTCCACACAGCTCACCAAGCGGCGGGCCAGGCTTCGAGTCACCCTTTCCTCTCTTTTGTTCTTTGACGTTTACCTACCCTCTTAACCCACCTGCACATCAGGCTCTTAAGTTTCATTTGAGATTCTTACTTTCGTGAGAACAAGGTGGTGTAAAGAATAGCCATGGTTAGAAATGGAAACGTGGCTGGAGATAAAATACAAAGCAGTCTTAGGCAGCTTCCCCTTCTCTGCCGCGTATTTATCGCCAAGTACATGCCCGTCTTGATTCCCGGCCTCTAGGAGAATGGTTCTGACTCCTCCGTTTAATGAAAGTAGAGCTTTGTCACACTTGTACCCAGCTTGTCAGGCACCCCACAGGCGCCAGCCCATTGTGCCCTGATGATAACCAGGGAGGCCTGAGTCTTATCTGTGCCCAGGTTTAAGTAAGAGGTGACAGCCTTCATGCGGCTCGATGACGTCCAGGTGGCAGGTTCAGGGGAGACCCCCGTCCAGACTGCCAGCTTCCACATGTGTAACCCCAGCCCCTCCTTTTCTCAATGAAGGCTGCAGACAAAGTGGTTCAGGACTGTCTCTTATTTCTCCGAGTTGTCCACATTATTAGCTTGGCTTAAGCTGCAGAACTCAGTACATTTTAATTTGGTGGTGCCATTGATCCTGTCTTCATTACTTGCTTATGAACATCAGTGGTGGGGACTTCGGTTCAAAAGTCGCCTATTCCAATTTGTAGTGAAAGTTGAAAATGTAACGATTTCTGTTGTTTTGGAAAGGAAGCCCTTATGATAAAATCGTAGAGCAAATTAACAGCTGGTAATCACTGAATCAAGGGCCTTCCTGGTGGCTCAGATGGCAAAGAATCTGCCTGCGATGCAGGACGCCCAGTTTCAATCCCCGGGGCAGGAAGATCCCCTGGAAAGCGGAATGGCAACCCACTCCAGTATTCTCGCCAGGTAGCAGCACAGGTCTGCCTGGCTTCCCAGAGCACACAGCTGATCAGTGGCACTTCAAGTGAGAATGTTCCAATGTTCCGTCTATAGGACCTCACCCAACATCTTCTGTATTCCGGCTTTGTGCCAAACAGCAAGACAGGAAAATAAGAGCTGTGAGCGAGAGTCTTTGTTTACATGGAAACTATTTTTTTTAGCATTAGTGGCACCCCACTCCAGTACTCTTGCCTGGAAAATCCCATGGACGGAGGGTCGCTAAGAGTTGGACAGGACTGAGCGACTTCACTTTCACTTTTCACTTTCATGCATTGGAGAAGGAAATGGCAACCCACTCCAGTGTTCTTGCCTGGAGAATCCCAGGGACGGGGGAGCCTGGTGGGCTGCCGTCTCTGGGGTCGCACAGAGTCGGACACGACTGAAGCAACTTGGCAGCAACATCTTTTTAACATCCTATTTACAGCATCCTAATAAAGGAGATTACTGGGTACAGCTTAGCTTTTTGAGAGATGGAGATTTTCTGTGTAAAATCCAACTGAGTGAGTGAAGTCACTCAGTTGTGTCCGACTCTTTGCGACCCCATGGACTGTAGCCTAGTAGGCTCCTCCGTCCATGGGATTTTTCAGGCAAGAATACTGGAGTGGGGTGCCATTTCCTTCTCAAGGGGATCTTCCTGACTCAGGGATTGAACCCAGGTCTCTTGCTATTGTAGGCAGACGCTTTACCATCTGAGCCACCAGGGAATTCCAAAATCCAAGTAACTATTCTTAAAAGTGATTCATCTCTGTTATTTGATATCAAGTTTAATCCTGTATGTTTCCAACAGAATTAGTCATGACAAAAAAAAAAATACTGAGTTAAATTAGCTTTTTTCCAGATCCAATAAAGAACACAAACATTTTTACTGAACTAAATATGAATTTAACTGTAAATGCATGTAATTACCCTAGGGAATATTGTCCTTTTTTCCCTCTGTGGTTGTGCAACATTAGCAAGAAAAATTTTCTTCTTTAAAGATGATGAGCAATAATAATAATTAAATAATTCTTTAGTCCACTTGATTCTTTTTTGTCTTTCTAGTTGCCTTGTTTCTGTTAACATATTTATTCTGTATTTTTCCATCATTTTAAATGTGCCCAGACATTCACTAACCTTTAATGTAAGTCAAGATAATTTGAATTCTCCTGTCACCTCTTCATCACAGTTTACCCATCACCCAGGTTTGTCCCTTACCACTCCACTGAAATTATTCCTACCTTTTTTGTAGTAAATCATCAACATTTCCTTATCAAGAATAATGCTGCATTTTGAAAACTGCTTGCTCTCTTTTTCCTGAGCTGCAGCTCTCTGAGTGAGACAGAATTGGGTTCCAGTCCTGCCCTCTGGTTTCAGAGAAGTCACCTCCCCATCTGTATAAAGAGATGACACAGCCTGCTTGTTGGAAACATTTTATAAGATGATAGATGTCAAGACCTAGTTTTCTTACTCTTTTCCCACTAATTCTCTTTCCTGAACATCCTTTATCCTCAATTTTTCTGGATAATTTCCTTATTCCTGAACACTAGTTGCAGATATCTTAGACTTTGTTCTACTTTGAGCAATACTCAATCCCTAAATTAAATGTAGGCATTTGAATGGCTATCATCACTCCTTCAATAATTCTACAGATTGCCAGTTAATCTTTCAGCTGTTTTGCAGAACTTCATACGCAGAGTTTCACTACTACAGTCAAGGCTCTCTCCCATGATGGTCCAGACAAGCCCACTGTTGGGTTTGATGTGATTTTCCCAATTTCCCCAGGACGACCCTGGTGGCTCAGAATCTGCCTGCAATGCAGGAGACCCAGGTTCAATCCCTGAAGATCTCCTGGAGGAGGGAATGGCTATCCAGTCCAGTATCCTTGCCTGGAGAATCCCATGGATGGAGGAGCCTGGTGGGCTACAGTCCCTGGGGTTGCAAAGAGTCAGACACGAGTGAGCACGTTTCACCGTTTCTCCCCCTGACCTGACCGCCTGCTCCCCGTGGGAACACTCTTCTGCGCCCTCTGTTCTTAGGTGTGTGCCCTGTCCGTTTCCACCTGTAGGTGTCACAGGGTTTTGCTTTCACTTCCGCCTACCTGAGCAGTTAACCCCTTGCCCCTGTATCCTATCCTTAGTCATTCGGGGAGGGTCTTCAGGCGGCACAGCATGGGGTGGGTGGCCCATAGGTTGTACTAATGCTTAACTTTCTTTACTGCTAGAATGTTCTCCAGAGACGGTACAGCAGTATACCAGAAGAGCTGCATGAAGTTCTTTATTTATCCCCATATTCACAAACATTTGTTTAAATTGGCTTAAAACAAAAGAAATTTATTGTCTCGAAGTTCTGGAGCTTAGGTCCAAAGTCAGGTTGTTGGTAGGTCCAAGCTTCCTGAGCCACCGATTCCTGAGGGGATCTTCCCGGCGTCCTCCAGCTTCTGTCCCCGTGTTCCAGGCATCCCTGGGGTCTCTGCCCCTGTGATCACATGGGCGTCCTCCTCCTGTGTCTCTCTGCTTGTAAGAAGGACTCCAGTCTAGGGATTCCCTCGTGGTCCAGTGGTTAAGAATTCACCTTGCAATGCAGGGGACACGGGTTCCATTCCTGGTTGGGGAACTGAGATCCCACATGCCGGGGAGCAACTAAGGCCGGGCGCTGCGGCCACTGAAACCGTGGGCCACAGTGAGAGCGCCCGTGAGCCACGGTGAAAGATCCCGCGTGACGCAGTGAGGATCCCAGGTGCTACAGCTCGGACCCAACGGAGCCAAGTGAGGAAGAAAACATTCAGAAAGAGGCTCCAGTCCTGTTGCATCAGGACCCCACCCTGAGGACCTCACCCTCACTTGATAAGCTCCAGTTCACAGGCCCTGGTGACATGGGGACGTGTGCATGACCGTGATGAGTTATGCGCTCACCAACTCTTGGTGCAGTTTCACTTTAAAATTTTATATGATGGTTGTAAAGTGACATCTCCTTATCTTATTTTATTTTTTTCATAATTTGTTTCTCCTTTCCTTATTTTTTCTCATGACAAGAAATGCCAAACTCTCTGTATAGTGAGTTGAGTTCAGTTCAGTTCAGTCACTCAGTCGTGTCTGACTCTGCAACCCCATGAATCGCAGCACGCCAGGCCTCCCTGTCCACCAACTCCCAGAGTTCACTCAAACTCATGTCCATTGAGTCAGTGATGCCATCCAGCCATCTCATCCTCTGTCTTCCCCTTCTCCTCCTGCCCCCAATCCCCTCCAGCATCAGTCTTTTCCAGTGAGTCAACTCTTTGCATGAGGTGGCCAAAGTACTGGAGTTTCAGCTTTAGCATCAGTCCTTCCAAAGAACACCCAGGATGGATCTCCTTTAGAATGGACTGGTTGGATCTCCTTGCAGTCCAATGGACTCTCAAGAGTCTTCTCCAACACCACAGTTCAAAAGCATCAATTCTTCGGCGCTCAGCCTTCTTCACCATCCAACTCTCACATCCATACATGACCTCTGGAAAAACTATAGCCTTGACTAGACAGACCTTTGTTGGCAAAGTAATGTCTCTGCTTTTGAATATGCTATCTAGGCTGGTCATAACTTTCCTTCCAAGGAGCAAGCATCTTTTAATTTCATGGCTGCAGTCACCATCTGCAGTGATTTTGGAGCCCCCCAAAATAAAGTCTGACACTGTTTCCACTGTTTGCCATCTATTTCCCATGAAGTGATGGGACTGGATGCCATGATCTTAGTTTTCTGAATGTTGAGCTTTAAGCCAACTTTTTCACTCTCCTCTTTCACTTTCATCAAGAGGCTTTTTAGTTCCTCTTCACTTTCTGCCATAAGAGTGGTGTCATCTGCATATCTGTGGTTATTGATATTTCTCCCAGCAATCTTGATTCCAGCTTGTGCTTCTTCCACCTCAGCGTTTCTCATGATACACTCTGCGTATAAGTTAAATAGGCAGGGTGACAATATACAGCCTTGATGTACTCTCTTTCCTATTTGGAACTAGTCTGTTGTTCCATGTCCAGTTCTAACTGTTGCTTCCTGACCTGCATACAGGTTTCTCAAGAGGCAGGTCAGGTGGTCTGGTGTTCCCATCTCTTTCAGAATTTTCCACAGTTTATTGTGATCCACACAGTCAAAGGCTTTGACATAGTCAGTAAAGCAGAAATAGATATTTTCCTGGAACTCCTTTGCTTTTTCGATGATCCAGCGGATGTTGGCAATTTGATCTCTGGTTCCTCTGCCTTTTCTAAAACCAACTTGAACATCTAGCGAGTTGAGGTTGTCTTCAGTTCATGAGAATGTCATGCTTTCTAGTCATGTAGATTTCTCTTGCTCCAAACTGTTTTCATAATTTTTCTATTTCCTGATTGATTTCTGTCTTTTACATTAAGTAAAATAACATTAGGTAGGATAAGTACATCATGTGATTACTGACACAAAAAAAGTGATAAAATTTTGACATATAAGTTTGGTAAAGACTTTGTTTATTGCAGGCATAGAAAAAGGCTATTGATTTTTAAGCAGATTTTATATCCCTCAATCTTTTTGGACTTTCATTAGTTTCAAGCCCTTCTGTTCTATTGGAATTTCTGTGGTTAGGGTCGTGTCATCTGCCCATAAGAATCTGCAAATTTTTTCAGCCTCCCCGTTCCAAACCGTCTGCTACTCATGTCCTTTCTACCCGCCTCCCCTCTCTAGCTCCTTCCCCCCACCCTCCCCCCTCCTTTTGTCTCACTGTGTTGTAAGGGCCTTTGTTAAACAGTTGTCATGTTAATGAGAATGCTTGATTCTGATTTTAAGTTTTTCCACCAAGTGTGAAATCTGCTCAGTGTTTTGGGAATGTGGCCACACGGAAGATGTTTTCTTCCACTCCGAGTTTTCTGAAAGAGCTTAGGTGGAGGGTGGTGCAGGAATGGGGACCCCTTCCAGGGCCCGAAACTGGGCTCTTGTCTAACACTCGGAAATGAATTGTCCAAGGAGACACGTGCTTACAAAGCAAGAGATTTTATTGGGAAAGGGTGCCCGGGCGCAGAGCAGGAGAGTGAGGGAACCCAGGAGGACTGCTCTGCCACGTGGCTCACAGTCTCAGGTTTTATGGTGATGGGATTAGTTTCCGGGTTGTCTTCAGCCACTCATTCTGGTGGCGCACGCCTTGTTCAGCCAAGATGGATGCCGGAGAGGAGGATTCTGGGAGGTGGTCGGACATGTGTTGTCTCCTTTTGACTTTTCGTGAACTCTTTTGGTTGGTGGAGGCTTATTCTGTGTTCCTTTCCAGGACCTGTCGTAAAACAGCTCATGCAGATGGTGACATGGTGCCTGACCAGGGGGGCGGCTTCAAGTCAGTGTGTGTCCCCTAACAGTGACGTGCTCAGAGGGCCATTTCTTTGGGGTGGTTCTGGCCACTGCATCTGGAGGGTCCGGTGAGGGTGTTTCTGCAGGGGCCCACGTCCTAGAGACAGCAGCCTGTGTCAGGAGGGTGGGTGGCAGTGGAGACAAAGGGCGCTGAGTTGTTGGAGAATGGCTTAAAGGGAGACTGGTAGGGGTTGGTGATAGACGGGGCGGGCCAGGGGGATGGCCGGGAAGGTCAAGGGTGTCTGCTCGCTCTTGGCTTCCGCGGCTGGCTGGGCACCACTGTTGGGGCAGAGGACACAGTAAGAGGTGCTGACTCTGCCCTAAGTCACACTGACATGCTTTCCAGAGGCTCAGCATAGGAAGCTGCATAGACGCTGCAGAGGAGGACCTGGCTCAGTCTAGACTCTGACCTCAGTGAAAGCGGATGGTAGGGACCCCTGGGAAGCCAGTGTGAACTTCAGGATTTTAGATGTTCTAGGGGGAACGGGATAGAACAGCAGAAACAGAAGCTGTGATCAGACACAGTGAGAAATGACCAGAAAAGATCAGAATACCCAGTTTTCGGAGGTGATGGTCTTGCAGGGGAAACTGAAGCGGCTCCCATTCAGGCAGAAAGGTTTGTTCCTAAGGGCTAAGCAGTGCATCAGAAGTGTAGCGGTTGCACCTAAGTGTCTAGATAAGTGAATTGTTACAAACTCCTCAGAGTTTTAGTAACAAACAGGAACTATTAAGAAGTGAATATATTTTAGGCACTAGAATTATAACTCCATACATCCACCAGCATAGCTGGAGTCAGTGAGCCACTGAATGCAATGAGCTATTTTGCCTTTGAAGTTTTCCAGAATGGATTATGTCTCTGTAAAGTTACACGTGTTCTTGAGAAACCTTGAATCATGCAAAATCATCCGCTGAAAATAGCAAGGATTTGGGGAAATGGAGTGTTGGGATCGAATGCGCAAAACCTTGGAATCTTTGTAACCAGAGCGAGAGGTGCTCAGTCACTCAGGCGTGTCTGACTTTCTGCGACCCCACGGACTGTAGCCCACCAGGCTCCTCTGTCCATGATTCTCCAGACAAGAATGCTGGAGTGGGCTGCCACGCCCTCCTCCAGGGGATCTTCCCGACCCAGGGATCGAACCTGCATCTCGCTGTCTCCTGCACTGGCAGGCGGGTTCTTTGCCACTAGCGCCACCTGGGAAGCCCAGAGCACTAACCCCTCACCAGCCCTCCGCCCAAAGTCAATCCTAGTAAGGATACCCTTGTGTGGAGAAACACGTGTTAAATTCCTAAAACATGAAATACGCTGCGGTGTGCACGGAACTTCACTGTAATGAAGAGAAAGGCACCGGGAGCCTGGTGGACAAGCAGGGGGCTGGAGTGGGGAGGCTGGCCTTGCAGGCGGGGACAGAGGTGGGTGGCCTCGGGGCGGGCGTGCTGGACCGTCTCCGCTCGTTTCCTCTGACAAAGATCCGGGAGGCCCCTGTGACGCAGACGCTGTCACGACTGAACACGTGACCGAACAGGACCAAGGGGGACCGCATGCCGCATGGGGTCAGAAGAGCGCGCCTCTGCGTCCCGCCCTGCTCTCCCTCGTCGGTGTCCAGTGTGGGGACTTGGAACCGCCGCGTGCTGGCGACGTTTGCCCGGGTCCACTGCAGCTTTGATGCTGTGTTCCCGCGTCATCAGTCCCAGCTCCATCGCAGAACCTGCATTTTATAAACATGTGCCCCCAGCACGCCCGCTGTGTTCCACAGCAGCTTGCAATTGTCTAGACGCCATTTGCTTGTCTATAGAGGCCAGGTGGTGGGGGATGCTGACCGCGGGTCTTCTGCAAAGAGAAGCTGACCTTGACCCACCCTGCCTGCAGACTGTGCGTGAGCAACACCTGCTCTGGCTCCTCTAGTCCTCTAGCTAAAGGTCTTGTAAGTGTGAGGGATGTTTGTGTCTGTTATTTATGATCCAGTTGAGTTTACCCTAATTATTTGAGAGATGCATGTGGTTCTTTCCAGATGCAGCGCTCATCTCTTAGGTAAAATTAACTTCCGATTCCTCGATCGTGACAAACACGAGCCAAAATTCTTCCAAAAGCTGAAAACAATATCCAGAATTAAAGTTCTTCTGAAGACAGCCGTTAGAAGAATGGAAAGTAGATCCCTAAAACAAATGTTCCCTGAGGACGATATGCCAAGCTCTTCCATTTTTTAATCAGTTGCATTTCCTAGTCTCATAATTTATTTCATCCTCCTTTTGTTTTTCCTTGAGTGGAAAAAATTAACACCTTAAAGCAGAAAGGTATGCTGTAGGTTAATTGGATTACAGAAAAGAAGTCAGAAGCTGCCAGCTTTTCTGAATTGTAATCACAGGAAATAAGCTTTGTATCCTTCTACGCAAAACCCGGGTTCTTTGATTTCCCCTGCCACATGTCACTTTTTCTTCTTCTTTGTGTTTCTTCCATGAAGAAATTTTGAGCAACTAAGGGGGATAGTTGAGAAGAAAAGCTGTGTTGTGCCTGACACGGAGTCTGAGACTGATGGCCCCTCCGGAGGACATCCTTTCTCCTGTGACACGGAGTTGACCTGTTTTAGCTCTGACGGTAGACTCACTCCCCTCCGAGGCCGCGCCTCTGATGAGCGTGTTGTCTGCGGTCTAGTTGCTGAGTTCCGTCCGCAACTCGGTAAAATCATGTTCTTTACTTCCTCAGGAAGTTAATACTTACAGTCTTTGAATTTATAAATATTGGTCTCAGTTCACGTGAATTGAAGCCTGTGTGCAGGATAAGGGTGTCAGTCCAAACAAAGCTGTGGCCCCGACCTCGTGGCCCACAGCATAGCACAGGAAGTTGAGCAACCTTCAAAATGTCTGGTTATTCCTGCAGTGACGTAATTGGCAAAGGGGGTTTTAATCGACACGCAGAGCCATGACATCTGCCTGTGGATAGGTGCTCCGAGGGCAGTAAACTGAGGCTGATAACATGGGTGATAACAGGGCTTTGCCCATTTTGCTTGGTGAGGTGAGCTGTGGTTAGAAAGCGACTATGGACTTTTAGCAGATTCAGAGACGTGCGCATCGGGGAGACAGAGCCAAGGGCCTGTGGCTGCAGGAAACTCCGTGAGTCGTCGACGGGAAGCTGATGAGGGAGGGGGCGGGAGAGGTCCCTTCGAGCAGAGGCTGGGGGAGACGCTGTGTTGAGGAGGACGAGCCCTGAGGCCAGACGCGTCCAGGGCTTATGAAGTGGGAAGGGTGACAGATTGCAAGGGAAGTAGCTCCCAGGAGGCGTTCTCAGTGCACAGCTTAGGCGCTGCAGCTCCCTGTGGGCCTAAGGAGAAGGAAAAGAGAGAGCTGTTTCTGAAACGCCTATCTGGGGACTCCCCCGATGATCCAGTGGTTAAGACTCTGTGCTCCCAATGCAGGGGGCGCAGGTTCGATCCTTGCTGGGGGAGCTAGACCCGACACGGCACACAGCTTGGCCTAAAGAAAGAAATCCAGTCTGCTCCCACCAGTAGCCTTCCCAGGGAAGGTTGGGAGAGAGCAGGTGGGGAAGGCTGGAAGCAGACACCCAGGGGAGTGACACAAATCCCTTATCACGGAGTCAGGAGGGGCTATTGTATGAATTCCTTTATTGTTTCTTTTAAATTTCTTTATTTTTTTTGACTGAAGGATAATTGCTTTAAAGAATTGTGTTGGTTTCTGCCAAACATCAACAGGAATCAGCCATAGGTATACATATGTCCCCTCCCTCTTGAATTGCTTTTATTTCGCTGCTTTCTCCTGAAATTGCTAGCACCGGTTAAGCTGTTCTTGGCAAAGCACAGCGGCTGTGGCTAAGATTCCAAATTGGTGGATGTGCTGTGCTAACCAGGAAACAGAACACCGCGAGGTTGAATTAGCCCACCATATCCTGTCCAAGGGTGGTGGGTGCAATGCTAATGGTGTAGGTTTGGGCTTTTTAAAACCATATCGTTACAAAACTGCTGGGGACGCTTTGTGAACAATTAGATGCTTGTAGCCACAGATCTGGAGAGAGGCTCTGCTCTCGGAGACTCAGGAGGGCAGCCTGGACGCGAGGGACAAGGAATCCTCCGTGGCTTTGTGGTTGAGCTGTGTGGCCTCTTGGCTAAGTCCTTGCCGTGTTACATTTCTTCCGGGGAGGCACTCCCCAGGGTGCAAGGAGGTCGGTTTCAAAATAACGAGTAGCGTCTCTAAGAAAAAGATGCCTAGAAACAGTATCAACAGCGACATTAAGAATCCCTTTCTTAGCGGCCACTTTGCAGCCTCCCGGGTGAGAGGAGGGACCTGGACACTGGACGTGGTCGTGGGACCAGTGCCCCCCGCCCCAAGCTGCCCGCCCCCTTGCCTGCACGCCAGTGGCTCGCTCAGGACGGACAGGCTGGCAGCAGAGCAGGTGGCCAGCCTTGGCGAGCTGGCCACCCCGTGGAAAGAGCAGGCCCTATATTAAGCAAATGACCCCGGGGCGCTCGATTAAGTCACTTACTAAACGCAGTTCTGACTTACCCATGCCCCGAGGAAGCAGGGCCATGCCCTCGCTACCCTCCCCGCATCTTTGGGGTAATGCCCGCTGAGAACCGGCCTGAATGTTTACAAATGTCTCTTGGAGGTTCACTCTGTGCCACGTGGAGGAGTCAGAGCCTACATGCCTGAGGGGAAGGCTGTGTGGCTCCCCGGCACAGCTGACCTCCCTTCCCAAGAGGGGACATGCTCTCCCGCCTGCGGCAAGCCTTCTCCAGAGTCTACGGGACGTTGCTAGTAAGTACCCCAGCTTGCGTCATGAAGGAGCCCCCGGGAGGGGCCACGGCTCTCTTTTCAAAATGATGCCTGGTCCTATTTGGGAGCCAAACCGGCCGGTCACTTAGGGTGATGGATTTTCAAAGGCATGCATGACGTTTGTAAGCCTTTCTGCCGCCTCTTCTTATTTTATCTGATGTGAAACTGAGAGGCTGATTTCTAAAACAGTCAGTTTTCTCATTTTATCTCCGTTTGGGCCCAGTCTCGCTCCCCTTTATTTCTGCTCGGCTTTCCACCTTCCCTCGCTGGAGCGTCCCGTCCTGCAGAGCGGACACCCTCTGTCCCGTTACTTGATCTTGCTCGTGACCTCGCTCACGCCCGGGTGCTCCTGTGTGCCTGCTCCCTGGCTGCGTGCTTGCAGGGGCCGCCCCGTGGAGTCACTCCAGTGAGGGGAGACCTCAGTCTGTCTGGAGCTTGAGCATCCGGTCGGGCGGAGCTGTGTTCATTTCTTCTGTTTCTCCCGTACTTCTCTCCACTTTCCTGTTTTATCCCGCTTTTCTCCTCTCCTCCCTGCGCTCCCTTCCCTAAGATGGCAGGTCCTCGGGGGTGGCGGTCGGCTGGTCTGGGCCTGGTCTGGGGACTTGGTCTCCGGGACCCTCACACCTGCCTCTCCAGCTCCTCCTCTTACATGCTGTTTGCTTTAAGTGCATCCCGGCTCATTTGTGGTTCTCTGTCCCGTTACTGGTCCCAGATCAAGGGGATGGTTTCTCTGGTCAGCACAGCTTCCCGGAGCATCTTGAACGCTGCAGGGTCCTGTGGCCTGGGCAGCTTCCTCCCCGCTCCCCGTGGTTCTCGCTCTGCTGGTCTGTGGATAAGTGGACTTCCCCGGTAGCTCAGCGGTAATGAATCCACCTCCAGTGCCGGAGATGCGGGTTCGACCCCCGGGTCAGAGAGACCCCCGGAGAAGGAGAGTGGGTCCCCCGGAGAAGGAGAGTGGGTCCC
>NW_024070188.1:88216050-88229397 GCF_014754425.2 Oryx dammah | reverse complement strand
GGAGAGTGGGTCCCCCGGAGAAGGAGAGTGGGTCCCCCGGAGAAGGAAGCACACCCACTCCAGTACTCTTGCCTGGGAAATCTCATGGACAGAGGAGCCTGGTGGGCTACCATCCGTGGGGTCGCAAAGAGTCAGACACGAGTTAGCATGGAAAGCACGAAACACGCATGACTGTCACGTGTCAGAGCTGCACACACGCCGATCACGCAGACCACGGGCTTCCCACTGGCGACGCCTGGGTCGTCTTATGTGTAAAGCCCCCAGGAAAACACATAAACGCTGCTGTTGATAATCATCGATGCTGTACACTGTTTATGACCAAGTGAACCCCAGTTTATTTAATGTTTTCAACTGATGTTCTTTATAAAACACAGCCATGGAGATGGGCAAGTCAAGTGGGAATGCCTGTGAGGATCCATCCACAGCAGGAATGTTCAGAGAGCACGGAAAGGGCCGCTCCTGTCTCCCCACACCACGTGTGTCTTCACACATCCAAGATAAGGACTGGCCGTGGAGAGGAGCAGTGTCTGCCCTGTAGGGCCTGCGCTCCCATTTTACAAATGAAAAGGTGGAGGTTTCTCCAGAGGAGGCGAGTCGCTCGGTTACCCAGATGCTGGTGAAACCGGAGTGCAGCCCACGCAGGGCAACTGCAGGGCAGAGACCCCCACCCCCGGCAGCCCAGCCCCCGTGACAAGCCCCCACCTCCCACAGAGAGGGGAGCCATGCCCACATGCCCAGAGACACTGCCTCCAGGAGTGGGGCGCCGGGGTGCCTGCGCCTCTGACGCTGGGCAGGTGTCCGTCTTTAGAGGGTCTGAGGCCGTCAGAGCCGTCCACGGCCGTCACCACATAATACAGCATCTGGGCTCGTCAGCGTCTGCTTCCCCCACACACCGGGGGGCCAGTGGCCTTCTGCGCCAGCGGGCCTGTTGCACATCAGCCTTGCGGCTGGGGTGGGCCGGGTCCCAGAGCAGACCCCGTGGAAGAGCGAGGCTCTGCTCTGGGTGCTTCCTGTACGTGTGTGAGAGCCTCCGAGCAGGGCCGCCAGCAGTGGAGCTGACGACGGGCCCGGGCTGTGAGGTGATCACGGGCGGGAGGGGTCCCTGACCCGGGCCGTCGCGTCCGTGGGGCAGGGCTGTCCGGCATCTCGCCTTTATCCTCCCCCTCCACTCCTGCTGTGGGCCTTCCCTGGACTGGGCACCTCCCAGGACCCAGAGAGGGACCTGCTCAGGACTCCAGGCTCTGCCGGTGGGGCCGGGGCTGCAGAGCTGCTTGTGGTCCTGCCCCACCTGCCCGTCAGTCAGCCTGGAGGCTCAGGACCAACTTGGCGGGTGGCTCCCCGGGCACCACCTCTCTCTGCAGCAGGGGGCGCCCTCCAGAGCAGATGGGCACACACCGTCCCAGCACCCTGCCCGGGGTCTGGGCTCAGCCCCTGGCAGTGAGGGCCTGGAAGGTACCGGCTCCCTGAGCTATGAGTGGACAGTTCCTTTAGAGGTACCAAATATTTGTTTAGGAATTATGCAGGGAGCTTATTTAAATGAACTTATTTATAAAACAGACCTACAGACACGGAAAACAAGCTTACAGTTATCAAAGTGGAAAGGAGCAGGTTGGGATTAATATCGGTGCTGGGCCCAGTCGCTCAGTCGTGTCTGACTCTGTGGGACCCCACGGACTGCAGCCCGCCAGGCTCCTCTTCCATGGGATTTCCCAGGCAAGAATACTGCAGTGGGTTGCCATTTCCTTCTCCAGGGGATCTTCCCGACCCAGGGATGGAAGTGGCATCTCTTGTGTCTCCTGCGTGGGCAGGCGGGTGGTTCACCACTGAGCCTCCTGGGAAGCCTGTAACATATACACACTCCTTACTATATATAAGGTGGGCTCTCCTGGCGGCTCAGCTGGTGAAGGACCCGCCTGCCCACGCAGGAGACACCAGAGATGCCGCTTCCATCCCTGGGTCGGGAAGATCCCCTGGAGAAGGGATAGGCTACCCACTCCAGTATTCTCGGGCTTCCCTGGCGACTCAGCTGGTGAAGAATCTGCCTGCAATGCGGGAGGCCTGGGTTCAATCCCTGGGTCTCATATATGCGTTCAGTCGCTCAGTCGTGTCTGACTCTTTGTGACCCCCTGGACTGTAGCCCGCCAGGCTCCTCTGCCCATGGGAATTCTCCAGGCGAGAACACTGGAGTGGGCTGCTGTGCCCTCCTCCAGGGCTCTTCCCGAGCCAGGGATCCAACCCGAACCTCTTACGTCTACCTGCATTTTCGGCAGGCGGGTTCTTTACCACTAGCGCCTCCTGGGCCGCCTCCCCCCCAGGCCTCTCCCTAACTCACTGACTCCGTGATGTTAGCAGAGCCAGTTAGTCTCTTTGGGCCTTAGATCTTGTATCTGGAAAGTGAAGTTGAGGTAAAATCCAAGGTTCTTTTTTTGAACTGATGGATAGTTGATTTAGAATATTGTGTTAGTTCCAGGGGTATCTAAGAGTAAATTGGGGTTTTGCAGATTATATTCCATTTTAGTTTATTACAACATATCAGGTATAAATCCCTGTGTTGTGCAGTAAATCCTTGTTGCTCAGAGATCTAAAATTCTGATTCCTCGCTTAAGAGGCAGGTGCTAGCCATGCTCCAGGCACTTTCCTGACTGCATTCCACATAATGATTGGTTTATTCCTCCTGATTTTCAGGAGTGCCGCACAGTTACTCTCCCATTTCACAGATAAGGAAACCGAGGCGAGTGTGTTGGTGGGTATAAGCTCATTCCCAACTCACCTCGAGTACACGATCGTGTCGGGTAGCTAACCCGGGCATTTCCTCTGCCACCCCAGCTGCACTCTGCCAGCCTCTCCTGCACCACCCACCCCCGCCCAGGTGTCATGTCACCACCTTCCCCTCGATCAGCTGTCTTTCTTCCCTCAAAACCCAGTGGCGAATAATCGCTTCTGCCTGTTGCTGAGCGGCCACGAGTGGGCGTGGTGGGGATCCCTGAGTGCTGACTTGGGACCAGGGGTCACCGCCGGCCTCTCCAGGAGGCCCTGCCTCCGCAGGGGCCGAGGCTCACCAGTGGAAACGCAGTGTCCTGGCGGGGACCGTGAGGGGAGGGTGCAGCCTGCCCCGGGCTGGCCCCGGTGCCGGTGCAGCGGCTCCAGCAGACTCAGGGTTCTTCCCTCCCCCAGACGCCCTGGTGCACAGCCCTGGGGAGCAGGGAGACGCCGCGGCTCTGAAGGGCGGGCAGAGAAGGAGAGGGATCGCCCCTCCACCCAGCGCACCGCTCCCTCCTCAGCCCGGGTCCGACCTCTCCTGCGTTCAGTCCCCCCTCCCACCTCCTTCCATCCCCGCACCCATCACCCCCGCTGGCTTGTCCCGAGCTGGGAGGTCTGGACCAGGGATGAACCCCTCCCACTAACGGGACCCTTGGGTGCAGGCTGACATCCTTTGTGGTGAGCGCACGTGCAGTCCACACTCCGGGATGATGCTGGGAAACACGGTCACGTGACTGCGCTCACACAGACCCGGACAGTCTTTCACGCTGGGAGGCGTCGCGAGCCTCCTGCCGCGTGCTCAGAGACGCGCTTGCCCTCTTCCAACAGTCCCAGATTTAGTTTCTGTGAGTGTGCTGTGTTCGCTTCTTAGCACAGAAAATCAAAGTCTGAGAAAGCCACATCTGAGCAAATACAAGTGATTGGGCTTCATGCAAATCAAACAATCCAGCAAACTAGCTCCACGGGAAAACAAACAGGCTGACGTCAGCCGGACATCACAGTTTGATGAAAGTTTTTGGGAAACTCCCTTTAAACCACCTCCATCTTTTCCGTTGAGAGGCAGGAGATCACACGACCTTTGAGAGTCCGGCCCTGACTCCCGCAACAGCAGGGGGCACGCCTGGGTCGGGACAGGAGTGGTCTGTCAAGAACCCCGAGCTACCCTCCGTAAGAGTGGCTTATACTGGGTAAACTGCCGAGCGTGTGGCTGTGCGGTGGGGTCCACAGCGTCACGGCCCTCGTCTGAGAGTCGGGCGTGAAGAGGCCGCCCGCCTCTCGGCCTGAGGTCAGGCTCCACTGAGATAAGCCAGGGGCCCTGGCCACCTTGCTCCAGCCGCAGCAGATGCCAGCGGGCAGGGCTGCCATGGTGGAGGCCTTTACAGCGTCAGAGCCGGCAGCAGGGTCAGGAAGGGGAGGGGCAAGTGGCTGCACTGCCGTTTCTCTGGCCTCGAGCAGTGGTGCGCAGGCGGGCCGGTGGTGCAGAGACGTGGCCGGCTCTCTTCTACGTGGGTTGTTCCAGCAGCGCAGGGAAGGGCTGTCCTGAGAGGTGACCTGCAGTGGCTTCTTGGTCCTTTCCCGTTCAACGTAGATGTGATGGAAACACAGATGAGAGACGCATAGTCTCTGGCAGTCCAGGCAGACTTCCTGGAAGAAGTGGTGTGTCTCAAGGGAGAAACGGGACGGGCTGGGGTGGGGGGGCAGGCAGGAGCACAAGAGGAGGCAGGCTGGGGCGCCAGGGGCCGTGGGTGTGCCTGGGTCTGTAGTGGAGGCCAGGCTGCGTGTTGGGGGTGGCGGTGCTCCGGCATGACCCGAGGGCAGGGAGAGCTGGGGCTGGGGTCTGTCCTCTCTGGCTCTAGCAGGGATGGAGGAGGGGCAGGAGCGTATGGTGGCAGTGACCAGGGCACCATCACCTCCGCGGCCCTCGGGGTCCCATGTCTTCCTGCCCGTGCGTTAGAGCCTCCGTGGGCATCTTCCCAGGGGCTGAGCAGCAGGCCCTGCGGGGCACAGGCCGCTGCCCCACGCCGACGTCTCCTCTCCCCCAGGACCCCTCTGGGGAAACCGATAGAGTTGTTTGGAGAGAATGTGTTGGATAAACGTTTGCGATGGGAGGTGAAGCTGAAGAGGGTTGGAAGTGCGGCTTCCTGGGGGACAGGGGTGCCCGGTGGAGTCCCTGGGCCCTCCGGGGCAGGGAGCAATGGGACCCCAGCTCTGCCTGGGTGGTTCCCTGGCCTGTGGTCCCACACAGTGGGCTCAGCCATCCCGTGTGGCCCTCGCAGGATGTGTCGGGGCTGCTCATGCAAACTGAGGCTCCGGCAGCCTTGGCTGGGAACCCTGCCCGGTGGGCTCTGGGCCGCAGTGCAGGAGGAGCTTGTGGGAAAGAGGGGGCCCTTCTGTGTCTGGGCCCTGAGGTCAGTCTGAAAGTGTACTCTCAGAGGCCAGGTTGCGGCCGGGGCTCCCCAGACAGCTCCCGGTTCATCCCGCACTGGCTTGCTCCCCCGCAGCCTGGCAGCTGGTGGCTGGTGGGGGCTGGGGGCCTGCTCTCCCATCTGAGCTCTGGGTCTCTCTGTCCCTGAAGGTTCGAGGTTCTGGGATGCATTCTCCTTCTGTGGTTCTCAGTCGCAGGCCCTCTGGGGCATTTCTGCTTAGAGACAGTGATTTTCATGACAGGGACCCACTGCCTGGAAAAGGACCTTTATTGATGGATGGAGGAAAGTGTGTTAGTCCTGGATCATCCTTTGATTAATCACCGATTTATCACAAATGAAACATCACGTGGCCCCATGGGATTCTTCAGCCAAGAGTATTGGAGTGGGTTGCCGTGCCTTTGTCCCAGGGATCTTCCCGACCCAGGGATCGAACCCACGTTTCTTGCGTCCCCTGCATTAGCAGGTGGGTTCTTTAGCAGATGGGTTCTTCACCACTAGCGCCACGTTGGACGCCCCATAAGTCATTGTGAAAGTGTTAGCTGCCTAGTCGTGTCTGACTCTTTGTGACCCCGTGGACTGTAGCCCATCGGGCTCCTCTTTCCATGGGATTCTCCAGGCAAGAATACTGGAGTGGGTTGCCATGCCCTCCTCCAGGGGATCTTCCCGACCCAGGGATTGAACTGGGCTCTGCTGCATTGCAGACAGATTCTTTACCGTCCAAGCTACCACGGTAAATTCAAAACTAACCATTCACACTGAGACAGTGTGAAGCACTTCCCATCTCTGGAGCGCAGGGAGCCAGGACTGTAGATTGTGACGGAGTCTGTGAGCGGACGTCTGTTCCCTGTTCACTCCTTGCTGGATCTGGAGCATGGTGTTGCCTTTCCTGCTTTGTCAATGCTTTCTCCTAATTAAAAGGATTTATACATGGAAACCTCCTGAGGCTCTAGACTGTGATCTGCAGCAGTGTATTTGTATAGAGACACGGTGGCATCACTAGCTCAATGGACATGAGTTTGAGGAACCTCCAGGAGCTGGTGATGGACAGGAGGCCTGGCGTGCTGCAGTCCACGGGGTCACAGAGAGTCGGACACAACTGAGCGGCTGGACTGACTGATGGTGTTAGTTGTGGCTGCGGATGCGCTGGCTTCCATGTTGAGCCTCACCTTCGAGGCTGGTGCAGACAGAGGCCCTCGGGGAGCCCCCAGTGGGTGAGGGACGCAGGGCTGCAGGGTGAGCAGGGGCCCCGTGCAGGAGGGCGGCTTGGTGACCTCAGGGCCAGCCTCATCAGGCCAGCGGCTGGGCCGGATGTCCACCCGCCGCCAGGCCTTCCTTCCGCCGTCCCTCACTGAATTTTCTCATTTATCTGTTCACCTTTTAAATAGAGCCATGTGGCTCTAAAGCCCAAATAGAAGAGACTTCCCCGGCGGTCCAGTGGTTGGGAGTCTGTGCGTCCACTGCAGGGGGCATGTGTTCCATTGTGGGTCCGGGAACTAAGATCCCACATGGCTTGCCGGGCAGCAAAGAAAGAGAGTGCCCGATGAAGCCTTCCAGGAGCGTCAGTTACGGAAGGCCGAGTCAGGACGTGGTGGAGCCACAGCTGTGTTTCTTCTTGAAGTGGAAGGTCAAAGAACATTCTGAGGACAGACCCACAAGGGGGCTTATTTCTGGTTTCTGATTTCACTTCAGAGCATCTGATAGAGTATCTTGTTCTAGGTGTCAAACAACCCGGGTATCTTTCTTGTCGACTCTGTTTTTCTCAGTGCGCCCACCTGGCTTCCTCTCAGGGTCCCGTTTATTCCCCAGCCGATCACTGAGCCCCGTTCTCTCTCTCTCTCGCTGAGACAGACTCCGGGGGAGCCCCGGGCCCCTGTGGCTGTGGCCCCACCTCCCGAGCTCGCCTTCCCTGCCGCGGTCCCCGGCTCTCCTGGCCTCGTCCGTGTAAGGCCAGCACCTGGGGGGCTGCAGAGCCCTGCGCTCCAGCGGAGGGGAGATGACGCCCAGCTCTGATGGCGTGAGCTGAGGGTCAGACGTGGGCAGCGATGCTCATGGTCGCTGGGCGGCCTCTCAGCATCGGTGCTTTATTAAATTAACGGGGCTGAAGCTGAAAGAAGGACGAAGCGGCGATGCGCCTTTACGTTTAATGTGCTTTTATGTTCTCCAGTTCATTACTGAAGGAAGAGGAGAAGCTGCACGTGTTATTGCCTGTGTTTGTTCAGTGGAGGTTTACTCTGGAACGTATTCCGGGGGTAAATAGCCCACAGGTTATACGTAAGTCAGCATCTGAAAGCACTTAGAACTTTACTTAAGGATGAGCAGAATCTCATAACTGAACAGTACACCGCATAGGCCGTTTTTCTTCTGTGCTCTTATTTATCATCGTGAGATTTAAACCTGAGCCCCAGCCTGAGAGGGAATGGCCTGGTGGGGCGAGAGGCACGAAGCAGGAGCTGGGTGCAGAGTCCCTCCCCGGACCTCTAGCCAGGGGCCCAGAAGGGGTGGTGGGTGTTGGGGGTGTCAGAGCCCCAGCTCCTGGGGGGTCAGGATGCACCTTTTGTCTCTGAGACAAAGGAGCAAGCCTGGGGCAGAAGCTGAGCGGCAGCGACCTGGAGCCTCGAGAGGAGGGGCCGGGGCCACGCAGCACAGGTCCCTCTCGGGTGCCCAGGAGCCTGGGTGTAAACAGCAGCAAGAAGGCCAGGGCAGCGCCAGGGGGCAGGCGTGAGCGAGGAATTGAGCGCAGCCCCGCCGGGCAGGGGACGGGCAGCTTGATGGAGGCTTGTCCCCATCAAGACAGAGCCTGGCACGGGGGCCTGGCTTCCGTGGGGCAAGGACTCTGCGTACACCACTGCCACCAGGCCACCAGGTGCACCTCCCTCTGCTGGGCAAAGAGGGTCCTTCGTGTTAGGACCTTTCGTGTTAGGCGAAAGTCCAGCATGCAGGCCCACGGAATCTTCTTGTCTTGGAATGTGGTGTCTATTTCTTGTCCTCAGATGATTCTTCAAACTGCAGGACTCTAAGCTGAGGAGTCTTGCTTGTACGTCTTCAGATTTCCCTGAATCTGGTAGATATTTCATGGAATAGATTCTTTAGTTGTTGTTGTTAAGTCACTAAACAACTGTTGTTGTTAGTCATGTCTGACTCTTTACGACCTCATGGACTGTAGCCCGCCAGGCTTCCCTGTCCATGAGATTCTCCAGGCAAGAATACTGGAGTGGGTTGTCATTTCCTTCTCCAGGGGATCTTCCTGACCCAGGGACTGAACGCACGCCTACTGCTTTGGCAGGCGGGCTCCTTGCCGCTGAGCCACCCGGGAGGCCCCCAGATTCTTGTGTTCTTGCTCTGGGTTCACTTCTGCTTTTCTCTCTCACTCCTCTCCTGCCTTTAGTCTTAACTGTGGATCAAGGACTTACTTAGAGCAGCGACAGGTGAGAAGAGACGGAGGAGACAACCGCCAGGGGCAGGGAGCACTCCTGGTTCCAGAACTGCTGTCGGCCCAGATGAGCCTTGCGTAATTAGGGGCAGGAGGAAAGTGCCCCAGGGCTGGAGCGTTTCCGAGTTTCCGCTGGAGAAGCTTGGCCAGCGTGCCGGTTGCAGAGCGACCCGTGTTACTTCTTCATTCTCTTTTTGGCTCTGTCCTGCGTGCTGTCTTAGATTTTGCATTGTCTTAGATGGCAAATCTAAATGAAAACATTTATAGTCGTCTCCCCATCTCTGCAGGAGATTTTTTCCACAACCCCTGCTCCCACCAAAGTTGGTGGATGCTCAAATCTGTTCTCTAAAATGGTGTAAGATTTGCATATAACCTACATACATCCTGCCATATACTTTAAATCACCTCTAGATTACTCATAATACTTAATACAATGTAAGTGAAGTGAAAGTGAAAGTCGCTCAGTCATGTCTGACTCTTTGCAACCCCATGGACTTCTCCATGGAATTCTCCAGGCCAGAATACTGGAGTGGGTAGCCTTTCCCTTCTCCAGGGGATCTTCCCAACCCAGGGATCGAACCCAGGCAGCATTGCAGGAAGATTCTTTACCAGCTGAGCCACAAGGGAAGCCCAGTGCAATGTAAATGCGATGTAAGTAGTTGCCAACACTCTGCAAATCCACGGTTTGGTTTTTGGAACTTATTGTAATTTTTTTTTTTTTAGTATTTTTAATCCACAGTCGGTTGAATCCAAGGATGCACAATACACGGATAGGAGGGTAGAGTATACTACATTTTTGCTGTGTTATGATTTTAAAAGCAACGTCTCCCACTTAATTGTCTTTTTGTTAGCAGTTTTATTCTCCAGACCTACTTTTTGTTAGCAGTTTTATTCTCCAGACCTACTATTTTATTAGCTGTTTGTGCTGCTGGTTGCTCAGCCAGGGTTTGTAATATGAACTAAATCCTATAGAATTAATATTTATGGTAAAAAAAAATATGCCTTTATGTACTAATGGCAATGATCCAAAAATTTATATTAATGAATAATAGACTCACTTGTGGGAAAGATCTCCAAATGTACGCAGTTCCTAGAGTTTTAAGCTCTTCTGCCACACTTAAGAGATTCATTTGCCATTACCACACATTTCCTAGGCACTTGTGTAGTTGGTGATGGACAGGGAGGAGGCCTGGCGTGCTGCGATTCCTGGGGTCGCAAAGAGTCAGACACGACTGAGCGACTGAACCGAACTGAACTGTGTATTACATGTGGTGAATAAGGCGGGCAGGGTTTGCAGCAGAAGACGCAGGGAACCGGGATGAGAAGAGCACACTCTGATGCCTGATGAGAAGGCCCTCCTGTCAGCACTGAGAACTGTACTCGCTGTTTTCTGTACCGTTTGTTTTTATTTATGTTTTTGGCTCTGCCGGGTCTTCACTGCGGCGAGGGCTTCTCATTGGTTGTGGCGAGCGAGGCTTCTCTCTAGTTGCCAAGCTCGAGCTCCTTATCGCCGTGGCTTCTCTTAGCTCAGAGTGTGGGCTCAGTGGTTCCGACTCTCGGGCCCTAGAGCACGGGCTCAGTACTCAGTACTAAGCCCTAGAGCTTGGGCTTAGTAGCCCCTCGGCACGTGGGACCTTCCTGAATCAGAGATCCAAGCCACGTCTCCTGCACCGGCAGGCGGATTCTGTACTGCTGAGCCACCAGGGAAGCCAGCACCTACTCAGGTTAGTAAATGAGAGCGATGTGGACAGGTTCATTGTTTGTAACTTCTCTCTGGTGAGGCCTTGTCCCTCCTCCTGTGCGTCCCTCCTGCGGGTCCCCATCTCTCAGCTTGCGGAGGTCCCACCCACTGTGTGTAAAACCCAGCCAGGCACCGAGGTGGCTCTCCAGTGAGGGCAGTGCCCCGGCTCCGCGGGGAAGTAGCTGTTGAGATTCCCAGGAGTCCTGTCTGCAGCAGGTTATACATTCTCACCCTAGGCAAACAACCAGTGGAAATTCCGCCGAGTATGGGAGAATCGAGTCCATTTGTGATAGGAGACCTTTCCCCCAAGTTAACTAACATTCCACTGGAAGTTCTAGCTCTGTTTTCTCACGTGCTGGACTGGGGAAGAAGCCCACCAGGGTTCCAGGGTCTGTCACACCGCATGACCCAAAGGTGGAGGTGATGGGAGGAAGAGTTCCATAGTGGTGATCAGCCTTGGCCTTGATCGTGCTCAGGGGTGCCGGGAACCTGCAGAGGTGTGCACTGACGGAGCTTGAATCTGATTGGGAGTAGCCGTGTAGACTCTCAGCGGTGTTCACACCCCAAGGCCACAGGTGGTGAGTAGGTGAGGATGAGGAATTAGGAAGTGTGATACACGCAGGGAGACACTGAAGATTCGAGGAGCAGAAGGACCAGGATCGAACTGCACTTCAGGAGACTCATCTGCCCCACTCCACAGGGCAGATCAGGGACGGCTGTTTGAAAACCTCAGGAGAGAAGATGCGGAGGAGGGCTGTCTGAAGCTGGCCCACCCTGGAGGCGTTCTCTGTGAGCAGCAAATTCCCTGACGGAGACAGAGCCAGTTTGCACTCAGCTTTCTGTCCTTTCCTGGAAAGAAAACCAGTGACCTCAGAAAAGCAGATGGCCCTCATGGAATAGATGAGGCCTTGAAACCAGAGAGATTTGAGGAAGTATGGCACCAAAGCCATAACTAAATGGGATGGAATGAAGAAGGACTAATTGAGGGAGGAGAAAGCATTCTTTTAGATTTAAAACATATTTGCTGGCCGGGGGGTGGGGGGACACAGAAAACGTAGGGCAATGCCGAGGAATTCACCTACCATGAAGAAAAGGAAGAAAAGTGTGACTGAAGGGAGAAGAAAGTTCATTACATCTTCCTCTGCCATGTCGGTGAGTCCGTGGCATTCTTGACTCGCTGAGAAGGACGGGACCTGTCCACATCTGTAGAGGGAATTGCCCAGCAGCAACCAGAGCCTGGGGATGCAGGCCCAGGGGAGGTGCTGGGGCGTATGGGCGGAGTGGGGAAGCACGGGGCAACCTTGGAGTGGGGCTGGGAGGCCAGGCTGGGGGGCTCGGGGCTACAGGTGCTGGGTGGGTGGAGCTGGGTCCCCGTCCCCAGGTACAGTGAGGGGCCAGGCTCCCTGGGCCGGCCCGGAAGTGGGGGCCCTGTGTTTCTTCCTGAGTCCTTTTCCAAGGAGGAGGTGGGTGCTGACCCCAGGGAGCTGGGAGGGGCCGGGGGTCCCGGAGCGGAGGAGGAGCTCTGGACCCCCAGGGCTGGCTTCTCTGTTAGCCGCAGGCTCTTTCCCTGTGTCTGCGTTGTGTCAGAGTGCTTTGCAGAAACTCGAGTTTAAGCAGTCTTCTTTGGGGGCGTGGTGCTCATTCCTGGTTCACGGCCTGCTTCTCTCAAGGGGGCCTCTGCTTCCCTAAGTAACTCCGGAGCAGCCCCTAGACTGCCCGCGCGGTGCTTCCTAACTCCCAGCCCCTCTCCTCCGCCACCTCCTCCTCCCCGCATGGCCTCCCGTCCTGTGCCCGGTGGGCTCCACGGCCTCTGTCCCCTCAGACTTGGCACATGGACAGCTGGCATCTCCCTGCCTCCCTGGACAGGATGGAAGAGAGGTGTCTACCCCACTTCCAGCTGCCCCCCAGGGCCTGACCGGGCAGGGGTCCCCCCGAGAGCCCACCCTCCTGTGTGTTCAAAGCACCGTTGTCCCTGATCAGAGGCAGCACATCTTCAGTAAAGAGCTTTCCTGCTCCCCAGAAATAATTCCCTGAACACATGACGTTGCTTTCTTTAAAAAACAAACAAAAAAAAGCAATCTCTTTATTGACCTGGATGCTATAAAAGGTTGTCTTGGAGAGGAACTCTTGACATCTCTGGTTTTGGACTCAGGGCTGTGAGAGCTCTGGTGCCCGATTTTCTTTATCAGAAAGAAGGCCTGGGGTTGACCAGCGCTCTGTCCCCGAGAGGCACCTCTGCTTGGTGCCCGCGGGCACCCCTCGTGGACAGGAGGCCGCAGCACGTGTCTGAGGCGAGGACCCTTAGGGTGGTTTTCTTGACCTGGTGGCAACCTTTTAGGACAAGCACATTAGGTCCCAGTAGGCCAATCAAGGCTATTTTCAGCACAAACGGAAAGGAAACGGTGCTGCCTGCCTCGGAAGCCTGCTCGAGCCTCACACCCTCTGCTTGTGTGCTAGGCCAGCGTGCACCCTGCTCAGCGGCCCTGCGGGTGCGTGGGAAGTAGGGGCGGCAGACCCAAGCGGAGGGGCCGGGAATGTGGGGCGACCCTCCAGAGGTGCGAGTGCAGGGCCCCTTCGGGGGGTCAGGCGGCCAGGGCCCAGTAGGGTGTGGGTCCCCTGCGCTGACCCCCTGGTTTGGCTAGAGGGACGAGCTCCAGTACCGGGGACAGTGTTTCCCAGGGCCTTTCCCAGCCCAGCGTCCAGCTCTCAGGCCGACTCCCAGGGGTCCTAACTGTGAGGGAGGCGGAGCACAGGCTGGTGAAGAGGGGTCCTGGGGCCCAGGCCCCATGTGGCCAAGGCCCCACAGGAGCACGATGGTAAGTGCGTCTGACAGCTGATGGGAGACGGAAGGAGGTGGGGAGGGGGCTGTCTTGTGCCGCAGCCCCCGCCCCTTTCCGAGGGTGCCGCCCCCTCCCCCGCCCCTTTCCGAGGGTGCCGCCCCCTCCCCCGCCCCTTTCCGAGGGTGCCGCCCCCTCCCCCGCCCCTTTCCG
>NW_024070188.1:88195170-88215950 GCF_014754425.2 Oryx dammah | reverse complement strand
TCCGAGGGTGCCGCCCCCTCCCCCCCCTTTCCGAGAGTCCCCACACCTGGGGCGCAGGAGAGCAGGGGGCCTGTCTCTGCAGAGCCTCCAGCTCAAGGTGAGCGTTCTTCTCTTGCCAACAAGTCTTCTCTCGTGAGGGACAAGGCCTCCCTGCCTCCACATGCAGAGGCCGCCCCCTTCTCCAGGCTGAAGGGGGACCGCGTGTCCTGAGATGCCCCCGCGTCCGCCAAGCTGACCCTGTGTGAGCCTGGGGCCTGGTAACATGCTCGCTCCCCTCACAATCACAACAGATCGTTTACAGGCGCGAGCAGTCTCCACTTCTCTTATCTGGGATCAAGGAAAAGACGTGGCGAGATCCTGTTGGAATCATTATCCGAAAATGAAAGGTCACTTTCTCTCCACCGCCCTCAGAGAACCGAGACAGAGGTCTGCCAGGTCTCTGCCCGTTGGCAGCTCAGTGCTCATAGAGGGGGAATTCAGGGGATTCGTCTCTTACTGTTTAGGGCCTGTGGGTTAATCAACTATGCTTATTGTCTGGTATGAAACTGTTAATAACAGACGAGCGGTATCAGCTGAGTTTCCTTCCCTGCTCTGAATGCGGGAGAAATCTCGCTTGGGTTCGGGATTCCTACAGGGTTTGCACAGGGCGTGTCTCTTCCATCCTGCCCCGATCCCCAGGCCCCCGATCCCCAGGCCCCTGACCCCCAGGCCCTGACCCCCAGGCCCCCGATCCCCAGGCCCCTGACCCCCAGGCCCCTGCCGGGGCAGGTCCTCCTCCTCGTCACCCCTTGTGTCTTTAGTCTCCATCAATTATCTCTCAAAACAGTTGCTTTCTTTGCTTTAATATATTCTTTCCAAACAGACTTCCGAATGTGCAGGCAGCCTATAACCCATCAGCTGGCCAGACCCTCCGGAGATCGGGGCTGCAGTCATGGCCCCAATTATAGACCAGGAGGAGGTGTGGCTGAGGCTGATTTCAGACCCTCAGCATCAACCTCTGCCCTGAGGATCGACCTTCCTGATTCTGCCGCGTCTCCCTGTAAATCTGAGCCTTGGAGAACTCTTACCCCGGCTCAGACCTTGGGGGCTGCTGGCTCACACATGTGCAGTTAGAAAACCCAGTTCGCCCCTGAGGTTCCCGCCTGGGCCGGTCCAGCTCTGACTCTGCCTTGCTGGGCCGCGTCTCCCGTTCAGCCTGTGTCTTCCCCCAGACTTCCCATTTCTCCCTTCACTCGGCTGACCTCAGACCCCAGAGATGAAGGCAGATGCTGATGATGCTGACGTACATCCTGAGGCTGGGGGATCCCTTTTTTCCACTGTGACAGCTCAGCTGGGCTGGTACAGTCCAGCGTGAAGGTCTGTCTTTCCACGTTGAGGAGCCTTGTGCTCTGGGGTGGTCGTTCCTCCACCGTCCACATGCCACTGGGAGCAATACTGCCCGCCTCAGGATTTCACACCCAGAAATTGCAGTTGTTAATAAGAAGAGCTTTCTACCTCACGCAGCTGCCGATCGGTGTGTTGTGTCCAACTTTACATAGAGATGGTTACCAGACACACAAGCTTCAGTGTGACACAGATAGAGCGGATGAGTGATGGGTAGAGGGGATAGAGTGATGGGTGAGCTGTGCTCCCTCTGCCTGAGTTTTACCAGCTGAGTCAGAGTCTCAGAAGCATCACTGTACTTGATTCAAACCTGTGTGATATTTCACTCAGCGGCGTCTCTCAAAGAAGGAAACAGGATGTTTTCATTTAAGTAACACTTTGGACCCTTAGTGAAACTGTAGAGAAATGCCTTTCATTTCTATCATCTTTAGGAACTATAAGTTGCCACATTTCAAAAGTGCAGGTAAAATTGTGAATAAAAGGCTCTCAGAGCTCATATCTCTGAGCTTTTACGTGGTACACAATTGCCTTCTTTCCTTGGGCAGTCTTGATTGCCTTAAGGTGTTAAGATTATGCTTATGCTTAAAGAGGAATAAGCATTAAGAACTAACCATCTCAAAATTTGGGAGTTGTTATCTCAGCTTTTTACCCTCTGTATTAATTACCTTTTGGTGGTTAGCAATTTACCCCAAAACTTATTGGAGTAAAAAAAAATGAGCATTTACTCTCTAAGAGTTGCTGTGAGTCAGCAAGGAGGCTGCAGCTTAGCTGTGTGCCTATGGCCGGGGCTGTGTGCGGCCTCACCTGAAGGCCTGCCCGGCGGGGAGCTAACTCTTTCTGAAGTCCCTCGGGGGACTGCTGGCCTTGGTCCCTCAACACAGGCGCTCGTCTCCAGGCCTGAGTTACAGCCTGGGAGCTGCCTCTGCCCCCAGGGGAGCCGTCTGAGGGTAATGAGGAGGCACCCGGATGGAAGCTGTGGTCTTTCTGTAATTCACACCCCGTCACTTCCGCTGTGTTCTCTGTGCTTGCTTCTACCTGTTGAAAGCACGTCCCTAGGTCCAGCCAGAAGCAAGGGGAGGGGATTATATAAGCAGGTAAGTGCCAAGGGACAGGGATCATTGGAGGCTACCTCTGAGGTTACCTCAGAGGCTGCCTGGGTAACTCCTGCTTAAGACAGGAATTAATAATTTCATGGGGAAAGAGGAGAGGAACAAAAATCACAGCTGACATCTTCCTTAGAAATCATGTTTCCATGGGTTTTTTTTTTTTTTTTTTGATGGGGAGTGACATTATTGCTACTATTGTGTCAGTGTTGTGAAAATTTAGGGGCATGAGACTGAAAAAGATGCTTTTTTAGACTGTTCCTGAATCACAGATGCTATAAGCAAATTTCAGATCTTATGGAGGGTTAATATTCACCATTGCCTGGATCTTTCTGTAGTAGGCATGGATTTTTTTTTTTTTTTACAATAATAGCGTGGATGTACTAAATGTCATTTTAGGAAATTCCTTTAAACCAGTTTAGTCTGCTTCGAGTCTGTTCCTCCCAAGTTATCGAGGGCTGCCCACAAATTCAGTCCCCGTCATTCACTGTTTCCCTCTTTGCACTCCCATCCCAACCCCCCTTAGGAAACTCCATGGCATCTTGAACGAGCCAGAACACGTGGGGAGGGCTGTCCTCTCTGGTCAGACGTGGAGGGGAAGGCGTACAGCTCGCCTCCCAGCGCACAGAGTGAGGGAGGAGGTGACGGAGAAGCCCCATCCCACGAGCGCCACGTCGGCCAGTGGGCCACTGACTCTGCGTGGAGGGCGGGGTGGCTGCAGGGGATAGGCCACGTGCAGGCCTCGGGGAAGAACCGGGCAAGTCACCCTTCCGGGCAGTGAGCCTGGGACTCGCGTCTCCTGGGAGCGTGCGTTCTCCATTGCACATCAGGGTGCTGGTGCCTCAGTCTGCCTGTTTGTGGGCTTGGTGCGTGTGAGCCGCCCGGAAGGCTGAGGTTCGGCCAGCAGGCGTGAGGGCCATGCCCCCGAAGGTGGGTGCCCCTGGGAGCAGGGTCCCAGGAACGTTCACTGGAAGGAGCAGGTCGGTCCCTATCGTAAACACTTTCTGTTAGAGTAGCTGGTGCGATTACTAGTGTCCTGGGTGGCCCAGCGTCATCCAGATGCCCAGACTGCATCCAGCGCGAGATGGCTCGTGTTCGGATACTCAGTGACCTGGGGCAAAAACAGCCACGGTCAGGCTGGGAACAGTGACTTCTTGGGGCTGAGACGGTCTGCGAACCCGGGGCAAAGTTCGAGGGGCCCACAAGTGGGAGGAAACGAGGGGATTTGTGTCTCTACTTTCCGTCCTGGGCTGTGGGAGGCCTCCTCTCTGTGTCTTCTGCGGTTTGTCCAGCCACTCTGGGAGCCCTTCGTGGTGGCTCTGTGGTCTCACGTTCCAGGATCTGTCCTCCAAATCTGTCTGTCCCTCTGGCCCTCCGGGGCCCCACCTCCCGAGTGCTGTCTGCATCCGTCCGTCAGTGTTCAGTGGGTTGGTCACTCACGTCCCAGACATCTCCCCAACTCCCACAGAAGATCCTGCGGGGTTCACACCAAGTGCTCTGGATTCCGCATCAGGACCTTCTGAAGGTCATCACATTCACTGATGGAGTGAAAGGTGTGGTTCCCCCAAGAGCCGTCTATTGAGCACGTGCTTCTGCGTTTTCACAGTGGTAGGACTGCAGTGAGCTCTTCTTGACCCACCCGTAAAGTACGGTGCATTCCTCTGGTATATTTGGTTGACTCAGTGACATGAGATCTGACCTGTGAGCTGTTCTGTGCAGAGGTCTGAGGGTTTTAGATTTTACACACATGCACGCACCGCAAAAGATGTTAATATATATTATTAACAAATCCAACTTGTGTTAAAATTTTAATATATATCACTGATAGTGTATAGTGATAGTCACTCAGTTGTGTCCAACTCTTTGTGACCCCGTGGACTGTAGCCCGCCAGGCTCCTCTGTGCATGGGATTCTCCAGGCAAGAATACTAGAGTGGATTGCCATTTCCTTCTCCAGGACATCTTCCCAAGCCAGGGATCAAACACAGCTCTCCCACACTGCAGGCAGACTCTTGACCTATTGAGCCACCAGGGAAACCCATATTAATAAATTCAACTTATTTTATTAAAACAAAATAACAGGACAACAAGCTATTTTCCTTGAGTGTGTATCTTCAGCAGTTTTTAATCCTCATATTAAAAAATGTTAATGTGGTAAAATACACATAAAATTTGACAATGCTTTGGCCACCTGATGCAAAGGGTGGACTCATTGGATAAGACCTTGATGCTGGGAAAGATTGTGGGCAGGAAGAGAAGGGGGACGCAAACAATGAGATGGTTGGATGGCATCACCGACTCAGAGGACATGGGTTTGAGTGAACTCTGGGAGATGGTGGAGGACAGAGATGCCTGGCGTGCTGCAGTCCATGGGGTCACAGAGAGACTGACATAACTTACCAACTGAACAACGAACAACAAAATTTACTGTCTTCACCATTTTAAAGTATAGAATTCAGTGGTATTCAGTTGAGTTCAGTCACTCAGATGTGTCTGACTCTTTGCAACCCCATGGACTGCAGCACGCCAGGCCTCCCTGTCCATCACCAATTCCCAGAGTTTACTCAAACTCATATCCTTCGAGTCAGTGATGCCATCCAACCATCTCATCCTCTGTCGTCCCCTTCTTCTCCTGCTTTCAATCTTTCCCAGCATCAGGGTCTTTTCCAGTGAGTCAGTTCTTCGCATCAGGTGGCCACAGTATTGGGGCGTCAGCTTCAGCATCAGTCCTTCCAATAAACACCCAGGACTGATCTCCTTTAGGATGGACTGGTTGGATCTCCTTGCAGTCCAAGGGACTCTCAAGAGTCTTCTCCAACTCCACACTTCAAAAGCATCAATTGTTTGGTGCTTAGCCTTCCTTATATTCCAACTCTCACATCCATACATGACCACAGGAAAAACCGTAGCCTTGACTAGACGGACCTTAGTCAGCAAAGTAATGTCTCTGCTTGTTAATATGCTGTCTAGGTTGATCATAACTTTTCTTCCAAGGAGCAAGCATCTTTTATTTCCATGGCTGCAGTCACCATCTGTAGTGATTTTGGAGCCCCCCAAAATAAAATCTGTCACTGTTTCCACTATTTCCCCATCTATTTGCCATCAAGTGATGGGACCAGATGACATGATCTTAGTTTTCTGAATGTTGAGCTTTAAGCCAACTTTTTCACTCTCCTCTTTCACTTTCATCAAGAGGCTCTTTAGTTCTTCTTTGATTTCTGCCATAAGGGTGGTGTCATCTGCATATCTGAGGTTATTGATATTTCTCCCGGCAATCTTGATTCCAGCTTGGGCTTCATCCAGCCTGGCATTTCCCATGTTGTACTCTGCATATAAGTTAAATAAGCAGGGTGACAATATACAGCCTTGACGTACTCCTTTCCCAATTTGGAACCAGTCTGTTGTTCCATGTCTGGTTCTAACTGTTGCTTCTTGACCTGCATACAGGTTTCTCAGGAGGCAGGTCAGGTGGTCTGGTATCCCTATCTCTTGAAGAATTTTCCACAGTTTGTTGTGATCCACATAGTCAAAGGCTTTCGAGTAGTCCATAAAGCAGAAGTAAATGCTCTTCTGAAATTCTCTTGCTTTATCGATGATCCAGCAGGTGTTGGCAATTTGATCTCTGGTTCCTCTGCCTTTTCTAAATCCAGCTTGAACATCTGGAAGTTCATGGTTCACGCATTGCTGAAGCCTGGCTTGGAGAATTTTGAGCACTACTTTACTAGCACGTGAGATGAGTGCAGTTGTGCGGTAGTTTGAACATTCTTTGGCATTGCCTTTCTTTGGGACTGAAATGAAAACTGACCTTTTCCAGTCCTGTGGCCACTGCTGAGTTAGTGGTATTAAGTGTATTCATATTGCTGTACAAGCATGGTCCCCGCCCTTTCCTCGGGCATCCTTTCCGCAGGTAGAACTGAATCTCTGCACCTTTTAGACCATTACTCCCCATCTACCTCCCCCAAGCCCGGCAGCCACCCTCTGCTTTGTATCTCAGAATCTGATGGCTCTTCACACAGGTGGGGCCACAGGGTATTTGCTCTTCTGTGATGGATTGACTTCACTGAGAATAAAGTCCCCAGTGGTCATCCATGTTGCAACAGGTGTGAGAATTTCCTTCCTTTCTGAGGCTGAATAACAGCCCACTGGATGCACTTTTGTTTATCCGCCCCCTCTGTCCGTGGGTGTGTGTGGCTTCCCCCTTGGACTGTTGTAAATAACTGCTATGAATGTGGGCGGAACTCTGCTTTCAGCTCTTTGGGGGTATATATCCAGAAGTGGGATTTCTCGATCATATAATAATTCTATGTTTCACTTGTTTTAGTAACTTCCATACCATTTCCAGAGCAGCTGGACCATTTTACGTCCCCCGGTTCTGCACGGGAGCTCCAGCTTCTCTGCGTCCTCACCAGCGCTGTTGTTTCCTGTTCTTATTATAGCCATTCCAGCAGGTGTGAGGTGGGGCTTCCCATGTGGCTTTGACTAACATCTCTCTAACGGTTAATGACGTCGAGCATCTTTTTATGCTCTTTTAGCCGTTTCTACATCTTCTTTAGAAAATTTATCCTCATATCTCACAAACAAAAACAAAACGTACTGGCATTTTAAAATAGTTTCTAGAGATCTGACAAGTGTCAGAGTCAGATACCTGACCGGCCACTAAATGGAACATTACTGACGTCAGCAGGAAGGTGGGCTGGTTCGGAAACCGTGGGCAGCATTTAAAGAGTGCCCTCTTGGCCCCTGTCCCCGGGAGGATGCCCCATGACCTTCTGTCTCTGACTCACAGGAGACCATGCTGAGCTGTAGTGGATGAGGGTGACCCAGGCGTGCCTTATGGAGTGAGTCTGCAATTTTAGACAGGAACTTCTAACCAGAGTCCAGCCTTTTCCTTCCGTTGTTTCTGGATCAATCAGCCGGAAGAAGATTACCTTTTAATAACTTTTCTATTTGGGGATCACTAGTCACTGCTCTTTCCAGCCCACAGGCCCACGGGCGGATGCAGTGGGCAATGAACCCTCGTCAAGTGTCTCGCTCTGATTTAAGCTGTACGTGTGCAGTTGGGCACAGCACCCTGACTCAAGGCAGATCCTCAGGACTGGGTATTTCGTCTCTGAGTTTTCCCCAGTGGCGGCCAGGCTGCCCCAGCCACGTGGACTCACTGGCCCTGTTCTGACTCGCTTCTGCTTCTGCAGAGGCCCCTTCCCTCTCCCTCACTCAGCTTCCTCTGCTGACCCGGGGACAAAACTAACTTAGTCCCTGAGCGAGGCTGGGAACAGGGCTTCCTGGTGGCTCAAACGGTAAAGAATCTGCCTGCAGTGCAGGAGACCTGGGCTTGAGCCCTGGGTTGGGAAGCTCCCCTGGAGAAGGGAATGGCAACCCCCTCCGGATTCCTGCCCGGAGAATCCCACGGACAGAGGAGCCTAGCAGGCCTCAGTCCAAGGGGCTGCAGAGTCAGGCACGACTGCGCAACGCTTTCACCTTCAAGGCTGGGAACACGCTCCGAGGGAGGCGCTTTCCACGTTACTCTGGATGCCTCCAGCTCACCGGGAGATTTTAGAAAGAAATTTCATGTCTCTGGCCTTGTCCTGAGTGCGGGCTGGGCCGGTCCTGGGGTCTCCAGTGTAAATGTGGTTCTGAATGCGTCTGTGCTTCTGCTTGGTTTCAGCCCTCAATTCTTCTCATATGTTCAGTCTGATTCTCTCCTGGATGAGGATGGCTACCTGGAGGCCTTCTCAGAGGAGAGGCAGGACTGAGGTCCTGGAGTTTTTGCGGGAGGTTTTGTCTGAAGTGTTCTTTAGGTTTGATAATCGTGGGTGTAGACACATAAGAAAAAGCCCAGTGCTGCTGCAAAGGGTTTATAATACACTTTGAGTCTTTTAACCCTTTACTTTGTATGTTTAGTCACTTGGTCATGTTCGACTCTTTGCAACCGCATGGACTGCAGCTTGCCAGGCCTCCCTGTCCCTCACCATCTCCCGAAGTTTGCCCAAGTTCATGTCCATTGAGTCGTTGATGCCATATCCAGCCATCTCATCCTCTGTCGTCCCCTTCTCCTCCCGCCTTCAATCTTTCCCAGCATCAGGGTCTTTTCCAATGAGTCAGCTCTTGGCATCAAGTGGCCACAGTATTAGAGCTTCAGTTTCAGCATCAGTCCTTCCAATGAATATTCAGGGTTGACTGCCTGTAGGATGGACTGGTTTGATCTCCTTGCCATCCAAGGGACTCTCAAGAGTCTTCTCCAGCACCAGTTGTGGACGCCCTGACTTGAGTGCCCCATAAGTGTGCCCACGGTATGTGTGCCTGAGGACAGACCCCTCAGGGGTCTCCTTCATCTGCCGGTCTAATCGGGGCTGGTTTCTCTGTGCCCCTGGTGTGGCTGTGTCAGGAGACCCACGGGACAGCACATCTGCCGGCACGAACAAGGCCTGGAGGCAGAGGAGAGCGGGCCTTGGAGACGTGCACCAGCTGTGGCTGGGAGAGGCTGTGCCAAAAACAGAAGCTAGAATGTCAGATGAAATAATAGGCACTAAGTGCCACATCAGGCGTGTATGTCTGAGCCCGAGGGACAGGACGGGGTGGGGGAAGGGACAGGGTCGGGGAGGGGAGGGTGGGAGAGGGGGTTGGGCTCCAGTTCTTGCAGATGGGGCCAGGGGTGATGTTATAATGAGGGCTTTGTGCGCCTTAGGGAAGGGCTGCAGAGGAATGCGGATGAGAGTGCCAGGCGTCTAGGGGTGGTAACATTATACCGTTGTCATGGAAGAGTGGGCGCTCTGGTTTAGGTTCGTTCCACTGAGGATTAAAATGGAGCCTTTGTTCCCTGTCGGATGTGGAATCCTGTAGCTCGTGAGTCAGGAATGACCCCAGCCCTACAGGGAGGACATGAAGACCCAGAGAAGTCCGAGCTTGTCAAGGTCACACTGCTGTGTGGCTGGACCATGACTAGACCTTGGTAACGGGCCATGGTTTTATTCATTTACTGCCTTTTTCAGTACACCTGCTATTTGATATAGAAGAAGCCAAAAAAGCTAGACTTCACTTAGTTTTTTTATGTGGATAGTGGGGCTCTGGGGATGAAGGGGGAGTCCATGCTCCAGACGTCCGCAGGCGTGGAAAGGTCTGTTGGAAACTGATGGGTGCATGCCTTAGCCAGAGGGGACCGCGCCGCAGCCTTGAGTGAAAGGTTGATGTGACGCGTTTGACTCGGCTTGCCTGCGTTGGTGACCAACCTGTGATCCGCGCGGTATTTTTAAACACCCGTTTGGTCTGTAGCGTTTTGTTGCTGTGTTGACCCAGTTCTGCTCCCAGGCCATCTGGTTCCCTCCAGGTCTGAGCCGAGCAAGCTCTCTTGCATTAAAGAGCTCCCTGAGGCTGCTGGCCTGGACCGTCACAGCCAGCACCCGGTCACCGGGTGGCCGTGAGGTGGTGAACCTTTGGCCCTGCCTTCCTCGGCCCAGTGCGGCCAGTGAGATGCGTGTGGCCCAGAGGAAGCAGAAATGCCCGGACGAGCCAGGTGCCCCCGCGCCCACCACAACCCCTGGGCACCCGGGGCTTGGGAACTGTTGTCCCAGCCCAGCTGGGGGGTCAGAGGCCTTGCGGTCCAGCCCAGCGGCAGGAGAGAGGGCCGTGAACACCCCACAGAACGCTTGGTGGAGGGAGGGGAGATGCTTGCCCTGAGACCCGTCGGGAGGAGCATCCTTGCTGGAACCCAGCGCTCTCCGGGTCCCGGGGGCGACATGAGCGGGTCCCAGCCCCGCAGGCTGCTCTGCAAGGCCATGAGGGTCGGTGAAGCCTGCGACCTGGGCTCCCGTCCGTGGCGGGACAGACGCGGTACTGCAGCAGCGAAGGGAAGCCCTCCTTGCCGACGAGTCCGCGACCAAACCCGGCATGGCATCGCTCCTTTTCCTGACGACGCTCCCAACCCCACCGGTTCAAAGTCCTGGATCTTCAGCCGAAGTTGGCTTTAGAATCAGATCAGCATTTGAATCCTGACTTTGCATTTACTAACTGTGAAGTGACTCACTTTCTCTTAGTCTCCACTTCCTGCTCTAGGAAGTGAAGCCTCCGACCCCTAGGCGGGCGTGAGGATTCTGTGGTTTAAGGAGAGAGGAGCCTGCCGTGTGCCCCCCGCATCTGGCATGTGCTGTCAGCTGGAATGTTTTCTCTTTTTCTAGCCCAGCCGCCACGGGAATAACCTCCCACAAATACCACGGAACAGGCTTATTTCCTTACTCTGTGGGGTCTAGTATGATACACAAAATTGTAATTTTTATTTAGAAGTAGTCAAACTTTGGGGAATTTAATGTGATTCGGCCTGATAATTTTTATCCCATTCAAAATTACCTACAGCCTTGCAATTCCTGTTCTTAAACAAGTAAAACACAATGAAACAAAATAAACAGAAGCGGGTGGGTGTGTGTGCATAAATATTTGAGTTTGTGTGTGTTTGTGCTTGTGTATGTGTGTGTTCGTGTGTGTGTTTGTGTATGTGTGTGTTTGTGTATGTGTATGTGTTTGTGTGAGTGTGTGTGTGTGTGTCTTCAATAGCTCGAGGACAGGCTTGGAAACTGGTTTTAAAGCTCACTTTTGATCCTGAACATCTGTATGAGTGGTTCTAAGTAGATATTATTCTTAAGTGAACACTCCAAATATTGGCCATGACCAGCTTCTTCTAAATTGTGTTTATTTTCCATTTTCTGGGGGCACTGGACTTGGTAGGAAGAGGCACGATGGCTTGTTGCCAGAGCTTACTCAGAGCAACAGCCAGTAGAGAGGAAAACAGAAGCATCGTGATGCTGTTCACTGTGGCCTCGGAAGCTGGGCGAACAAGGGAACTTGAATCCAGTTCAAGCGTGATGCTAAAGAGAGTGGCCTGGGCCATTTGCTGCGTGCAGATGGACAAGTGAGACGCCAAGAGTTCTAACAAGTTTCGTCTACAAAGTTTACAAAGCATTTTCAACCATTACTGAGCTTTCCAGAAAACCTGTGAGTTGGATGGACGTGTTCTGCTTTACAGGCAATAAAACGGCCTCATCACTCATCCAAGCAGTGCGTTGAAAGGCCCACCGCTCACGGACCACCAGCTTAGAGCTTAAGCACGGGCCTGGACACAGACTCTCCGGCCACGCTTCTGGCGCCAGGTTCTTCCTCCAGCAGCGACTGCGCCCGCCCGCTGGTTTCCTGGGCCCTCAAGCCTGTCGCCTGGCCGTGTCCCTGCACTGTCTGTGGGGACCCTCTGCCCTGGGCCTGCCCTTCAAAGTCCTTCCAGGAGGAGGGGAGGACCCCCAGCACTGGCTTCTCCACCAGGTGCTACTCTGGGTGACCCCGGTTCCTCGAGGAGCCATGGGAATCGTTATTCTAACCGCCTAGAGAGGAGGTTCCCGTTTCGGAGCAGCCATGGCGAGGGGTGTGCCCCTTTTGTGCCTCCCATTCTCCAGGGCACCACTGGAGCGCCCCTCGATGTGGTGGGGAAGCTGCCCTGCCTCTGTGTCTACAGGGATGACCTCCAGTTTGGAGGGGTGAGCGGCAGGGCCTCTGAGCATCGCGGCTGCAGACCCAGAGGCGCCTCCTGCCCCCTGCGCTGTCTTTTCACAGAGTCAGCAGCTCCCCGACGAAGCCTCGCATCCCAGAGTGAAGACTTCAGTCTTGCAGGCGAGTCCAGAGAGGGTGGTGGTCCATCGGTTTTCATTTCTTGACGGTGTTTCAGTTCAGATGCCTGGTAAGGAAGCGGCAGACGAGGCGCCTTTCTGTTAATGTGCTGAATTCTACTCTCCTTGGGCTGCCGTAGCAGAGTGCCTTCGACTGGGTGGAGAAATCAACAGATTGTATTTTCTCCAGTTCCAGGAGCTGTGAGTCCAAGACTGAGATGTCAGCGGGTGGGTTTCTTCTGGGGCCTCTCTCCTCCGTGTGCGGATGGCTGTCTTCTCGTTGACTCTTTACACACATGTCCCTCGGTGTACCAGCGTCCCTGGTGTCTGGGCCTAAATCCCCTCTTCCTCTAAGGACACCAGGCAGGTGGGATCAAGCCCGCCCTAGGGGCCTCATTTTAACTCAGTCACTTCTTTAAAGACTCGGTCTGCAAATATACTCACATTCTGAGGACCTGAGAGTTAGAACCTCACCGTGTGAATTTGAGGGATGGGCACAATTAAGCCCATAACAGTTAATTTCCTTTAACCCATTTGATGAAATGTTGGATATATATGCTAAATCAGAGCGCCCAGGTATGCTACCCGAGTCACGTTTATGTGCCCCTGACACCGTGTCTGGTTACACACACATGCACTCAGCGTTACCACAATTTCCTGTTTGTCTTCACGTGTATACTGAGTCCAGCGAGCTGGGCAGCTCAGGTGGTTCTGCACAGGGGTGGGCGGCTCCAGGTGGAATAGTCGTTCACCTCTTGTCCTTCCATTAAGAACTCAGTCTTCTCTTTGTATTTCACGTTTGGATCGTTCCATATTTCTGCATCCTCAGAACTGGTGTTAATTAACTGGTGTTGATACATAAACAACTCATAATGCTGAGATAGCCTTTCTCAACATGAAAACATGGGGTTGGGCTTGCAGGCAGAGCTGTGCCTACAGCCCCAGAAGGGAGACAACCCACTGGAGCCCTGTCACTTGCAATCTGACGAGCCTCCGTATCTCCAGTGCAAACCATCTCTCACCACCCCTGCACCCGATGTGCCCCTTGCCTGCCAACTGAAGGCTACATTACCTCCCACAAAGGCTATCACCCCACCTTCGCAGCACATCTTAGAGCGACTCCTCCCAGAAAAAGGAGGACCGAAGAATTAAATTCACATGAAGCGATGACTCGTACACCTCTGATAATCTTAAAAGAGAAACAAGTAATCTGGTAAGATCAAGGCATTTCTGATTTTTAGGTAGTGAATACTTTGAAACAGAGAAATATCCATAAGATGATAAAGAAAGTCTGCCTTCACTCACTTAAGCGGCACTGAGTCAGGAACGAGGCTGACTGCCACCTGCCCTGTTAAGGATTCCTGCTGGTGAGATGCTACGGGAGGAAAACAGCCCGAAGGAGTGCTTTAATCCTTAGTGTGCGATCAAGGAATCCTCAAAACTGGGGGCGATGTGTACGATCAGCAAGTCCTGCTGGAAGCGGGGGCATGAGTCATGAAGACCCTCACTTTATGATGTGCTCCAGCACCAACTCCAGGCAGGCTGAGGCTAAACAGAGTCATAAAGAGATGGAAGAAGATGTGGTTAAATATCTAACCAATATTCCAGAATGGGAAAAGGCTTTCTACGCCCGTAAGTCAAGGAAAGAATAACCTCACAAAAAGAAGTCATTTGATTTGACTTACTACAGTATTGAGAGCTGAATAATTTGACGTGCTGTGCATGCTAAGTCGCTTCAGTTGTGCCCTACTTTGCGACCCTACAAACTGTAGCCCACGCATGAGAGCCACGTGCTTTCTGCGGGTGTGCTCCGTCGTGTCTGACATGTTGTGACTGTAGCCCATCAGGTCCTCTGTCCATGAGATTCTCCAGGCAAGAATACTGGAGAATTCAGTATTCTGAATTCAGGTTGCCATGCCCTCCTTCAGGGGACCTTCCCAACCCAGGGATGGAACCCACATCTCTTATGTGTCCTGCGTTGGCAGGTGGGTTCTTTATTACTAGTACCACCTGGGATTCCTGAATAATTTGATATTTTATGTTAAATTTTATAAATGATAAAGCAGTAGCCTAGGAAAATATACATACATTAACTTTAATAAAGGGATAGTTCCTTAATATATAAGGGACTCTTGGAAAATAACAAGCAAATACTAACTCTCCAATAGAAAAAAAGGGCCCAATGATATGCATATACTTTAAAAAATTACAAACCACCAAAGTTTTTAAGGACCAGTAATACTGATACTACTGATACACCAGGCTTCCCTGGGTGGCTCAGATGCTAAAGAATTTGGTTGCAGTGAGGGAGACATGGGTTTGATCCCTGGGTTGGGAAGATCCCCTGGAGAAAGAAATGGCAACCCACTCCAGTATTCTTGCCTGGAGAATTCCTTGGACAGAGAAGCCTGGAGAGTTATAGTTCATGGGGTTGCAAAGAGTTGGACACAACTGAATGACTAACACTTTTTCACTTTCAATACTGAAATAAATGCAGATTAAAATGGTAAGTGATTTCTGATAGTGCAAATTGACCCGTTTTTAAAGGCAATACTTCCTACTGGTAGGTGTTCATTGACTGATGGGCTTTCACTCTACTAGGGAGTGGAATGAATTTCGGTTTTGGAAAATAACTTGAAATACACATTATTAACCTCAAAATTTTTGTGACTCTTAACTCAGTATTCCAACTTGTAGGAACATATTCACAGGAAATAAGACATTAGTTAATGGTCTATGTTTAAGAATACTCTTTACAGTATTATTTTTAACTTAAGAAATACAACAATGGGGAAATGATCAAACTACCCCATAACACGAGGCTATGCAACTATCAGATGCAACCGTTAGAAAGCCTGTGGAAATGCCTGTTACACCATTGGCTTTAAATCTGAACATCCTGTAAATTCTCAGTTTGGTGAGTATTCTCCTATTATACACTCATGTCATCCAAATTAATCTTTGCAATACTTACCCTTCTGTGATGAAACCACTGATAGAGAAAATAATTGTTCATGCCTCTCCTACAGAACTAATGTTCTTGAGCTAGGGACTGTGTTTATTTCACTTGTATCCCCAGTAAGGATATTCCCGGCATGCTCTGTTGTGTGTTAGGCAGACACAAGTATTTGTTCAACAATCTCTCTCTTTCTTTCTCTCTGACAGCCACACACACACATACACAGTGAGATGTAGGCAGACTTACTCCCACACATTGGAAGAGCATAAACCAAAATAATAGTACTAGTTATGTAAGTAAAATTCTTTACTTAAAAAGAAATGGCATTATGATTTTACCTACGGGAGTGGGTAGCTGTTGCCTTCTCCAGCAGATCTTCCGACCCAGGAATCAAACTGGGGTCTCCTGCACTGCAGGCAGATGCTTTACCAGCTGAGCTACCAGAGAAGGCCACGTTATGTTTACATCCGACTTATGAAACAATTTACCCGTTATCAGTCCTGTAAAGGAGCGGCCAGTGAGCTCCTGGATTCTCCTGGTGGCAGATATTAACCCACTCCACGAATCTAGTGCTTTCCAGTGTATAAAACTAACTTCTGAATACTCTTCATCTTCTCCATTGCTTTGATTCAGTCTCTAAGATGAGCACCCAGCCCCCTCTCCCCCGGCGTGTTTCCATGAAGAAGCTGGGATCCAGGAAGCGAGGGCCCTGGTCACAGAGTTGGTATAAGAGCTGGGGGTAGGGGGCGGGGCGGCAGCCGGACCCAGACTGGGAGCTCAGTCTGGGGGCTCACCCCAGAGGGGTCCCATCCCTGCCTTGGGCCCGCGGTGCCGACCCACCCTCCTGCTTCCACCCACAGCCCTGGAACTAAGAACCCACCGCACTGGCCGGAAGTGAGACGCATATCCAAGGCCCCAGTGCCCGTCTAGGAAAGAAGACGACAAAGCCTGGAAGCCGGGACTTGGTCTCCAGGGTGGTGAAGACAGAGAAATTAATGCGTCGCCTCTGAAGGAGCTCAGCTCTGCCCTTCTGCGGAGCCGTGAGCTTTCTGCCGACGGCATCTCCGGGAGACAGCCCGGGACCGTGCCGGGCGGTGGGGAGCCGCTGGGGGAGGTTTCCAGGGCGATTAGTTTTGTCGGCCTGTGTTTAAAACAAAGACTTCATCACTGGTCTGACTTAATTTCGTTTTTTAATTCATAGGGCTGAAATTGGGAAGTGGCACTTTGGGTCCTAATATATTCGGCATATTTGACTTGTTTCCTTCCTGCGTCATTAGCGACATCTGTCCAGTCTGTATCTTCAGCTGATGACGCCGTGGTCCCCCCCGGAATCCCCACAAAGGGCTTTGGTGGTGAGGTTGCTGTGGTCACGTGCGGTGGGGGTGAGGAGGGAAGACAGATGCTCACGTGAACGGGTGGGGCTTCACGGGAGACCCGCACGTGATCCTGGAAGGGGCCGGAGGCGCGATGCTGGCCAAGGGGGCGGGTTTGCAGAGCTTCTTTCCAGGAGGTTTAACTGTTTGGTTCAACCTCAGGGATGTAACGTCGGAGCTACGAGGCCTGTTTCCAGCCATTCCTGTCTTCCTCTGAGCACGCCTGCATTGCGTGCTGACCAGTGTTTGGGACACGCGGACAGGGAAAAGGGGCGGAGCCGGCTGAGCTGACGCGGCCCCCACCCCGCGATGCCTCACTGCTTCTCCGTCCTAGGGGCAGCCTCCACCCCAGAGCACGCGGCGGGTCCACGTCCAAGGGCGCGGCGGGTCCACGTCCAAGGGCGCGGCGGGTCCGAGTCTGTCCACTCCAGTCCCCAAGGACAAGTTCCGGCCACAGCTCTACGCTGGTGTCTTCTCCCCTGCTGTGGGGACGGGGAGACTTAGGGCCTTGCTTGCGGGGCTCAGCAAACCCCCTGAGATGCTGGAGGTCAGGATCCGCCACACGAAAGCCACAGCCGCTCCCAAACCACGTGGGGAAGCCCCACAGCTCCTGCTCAGCAGGGCTTCTAGGCTGGTCCCCGCGTCGTCTGCTGCCAGAGCCCCTGGGTGGTTCTGTCAGGGTTTCAAGGCACAGCCTCAGGTTTATGGCGCTTCTCTTAAGCAGTTTGCCCTCTTTGTCTAGACCACCTTCAGCTCATCACTTTAAAGCAGGCTCTGACAGCTCATCACTTTAAAGCAGGCTGTGAGTCATGGAGACGAGTCTTGTCTGGAGAAGGAGTAACGTGATCGGTCCCCGAGACACAGTGTGTGTGATGATGCCTGGATGGCGCTGGGAGGGGGCCTGGTCCCCAAGTCTTCAGCTTAAACCCCGAGGCCTTGGTCACCTGTGTGCCATGGCCTGTTGGAAGAATTGGTCAGACTCTACCTGAGCTGTTAGCAGAGTGATGGACACAGAGCAGACACCCAGTGCTGCTACATGTGGTTAATCCGGGCCGGGTTATTCTGATGCTGGGAAAGGTTGAGGACAGGAGGGGAAGAGGGCAACAGAGGACGAGATGGTTGGATGGCATCACTGACTCAAAGGACATGAATTTGAGTGAACTCCGGGAGTTGGTGACGGACAGGGAGGCCTAGCATGCTGCAGTCCATGGGGTCGCAAAGAGTTGGACACGACTGTGTTACAGAACAAGAGATCTGGGGCAACCTCCTTTGTTGCTCCTCATCAAATTACACTCGAGTCAGAGATCAGCCTTGGTGAGAGGAGTCAGTTCTTCCCAGCCTGCCTTTGGCTGAACTGCTTCCCGGTTCTGGCGTGCTCCGTCGTAAGAGATCTCAGAGGAATCTGCGTGACTTCTTGCCTCAAAACCTGCCTTTCCCCGCGTCCTTTAGGGATGGAATCTGCTTAAAGATCTGTTTCTTCCTCCTGACCCCCGTGTGCACACCCTTCTCCGACAGGACACAGCTCTGTGTGTGGTTCCCGACCAGGGATCCCTTGCCGTGAGCTTCCCAGGGCCTTGCTACAGCTCCCAGGGTGCAGTCTTTCGGCACAGGAAATGAGGACTATTATTGTTAGGCATACTGGAGCCTCATCTATGCCATCATTTGGTGAACTGACATTTTTTATTGTTGAAATGTATTTGTCTCTCCTAGTATAAATTTAAAACTTCCCTAGAGTTGTTTTTTCCCAGAAAATCTGCAGTGGTGGGGCGAACTGTTTGTCATTGAGCATTCGCTCAGCACAGAGACACCGGTCCCGCTGCCTAGGCCTGCTCATTATTCTGTTTCTCTAAACTGGAAGTGACACCTCGCCCGTGCCGTGCGTCTCACATCCCATGATGACGTTTTAAAAAATTATATTCAGGTGTAGTTGATTAACAATGTTGTGTTTAATTTCTGCTGTACAGAGAAGTGGTTCAATTATGTATATACATTCTTTTTCACATTCTTCTTCTCCATCATGGTTCATCGCAGGGTATTGAAAATAATTTCCATGCTATAGAGTAGGACCTTGTTGTTTATCCATCCATCCTATACGTAATACTTTGCGTCTGCTAATCCTAAACTCCCAATACCCTCTCCTCTCCACATATCCCCTGTGGCAACCATAAGTCTGTGAATCTGGTTTTATTTTGTAGATATATTCATTTGTGCTGTATTTTAGATTGCACCTGTCCTTCCCTGGTGGCTCAGATGGTAAAGCATCTGCCCAGAATGCAGGAGACCTGGCTTCAATCTCCAGGTCAGGAAGATCTCCTGGAGAAGGAAATGGCAACCCGCTCCAGTATTCTTGCCTGGAAAATCCCATGGATGGTGGAACCTAGTAGGCTACGGTCCATGGGGTCGCAAAGAGTCGGACACGACTGAGCAACTTCACTATAAGTGATATCACAAGACACTTGTCTTTCTGGCTTACTTCACTTAGAAGGATAATCTCGGGGTCCATCCGTGTTGCTGCAGGTGGCATTGTCTCATTCTTTGTAATGACTGAGTAATATTCCATTGTGTATATACATCCCACATGCTTATCCATTCAACTGTCGATGGACATTTAGGTTGTTTTTTTGTCTTGGCTGTTGTGAATAGAGCTGCTGTATACGTGTATCTTTTCAGATCATAGTTCTGTCTGGATACATGCCTGGGAGTGTTAGTGCTGGATCATATGTCAACTCTATTTTTAGTTTTTTAAGGAACCAAGGAACCTCTGTGTCGTTTTCCTTCGTGATGGCATCAGTTTACATTCCCACCAGCAGAGTAAAATGAAATCGAAAGTGGCTCAGTTGTATTCAACTCTTTTCGACCCCATGGACTGTAGCCTGCTAGGCTCTTCTGTCCATGGGATTTCCCAGGCAAGAATACTGGAATGGGTTGCCATGCCCTCCTCCAGGGGATTTTCCCAACCCGGGGATCAAGCTCCAGTCTCCCACATTGCAGGCAGGTTCTTTACTGTCTAAGCCACCAGAGAGGGTTCCCTTTTCTCCACATCCTCTCCAGCATTTATTGTTTGTAGACTTTTTTGATGCTGGCCATTCTGACTGGTGGGAGGTGATACCTCATAGTTTTGATTTGCATTTCTCTAATAATTAGTGACGTTGAGCATCTTTTTGTGTGCCTACTGGCCACCTGTCTGCCTTCTTTGGAGAAATGTCTATTTAGGCCTTCTGCCCAGCAGTGATGACTGCTGAGGCCCAGGGCCCGATGGCACTGCTTTACAGCCTTGAGCCCACCATCTGTCTGTTGTCTCATTGGCTCATCCCCTCCCTCTACGAGGCGGTTATTCCCATGGTGCAGGTGAGAAATTAGGAACTCGAAGCTGTAAGCTCTTGCCAGAGGTTATGGAAGGAGTCAGTGACTCAGATTCTGGTCCTAAGAGCAGAGCTGCTGTCCCATCCTCTTTTTTCACTCAGTCAAGGTCTCACCAAGCACAGATGCAAATGAGAGGAGCTCTGCGCACCGTCTTACCAGGCCATTTACCCACACCATTGGATATCGGTCAGCAGCTCTTGGGAGGGGCTGTGTCTTCTTGGACAAAGAGGGTTGTGAGGTTCTGGAATGTTCCAGACTGTGCCAGAGCCTGTGTTCTGGGTCAGGACTGCCCTCCTGCCCATCCTGCCTGGCTCCACGCTGAGCTGCGTCCAGGGACGAGCAGAGGCGATGTTCTCTGTGGCCTGTTCTGGACATCGTGGTGCGCTGGCCTTCAGCTGGGGGTGCAAACGGCTTGTGATCCTCTCAGCCTAAATCCAGAGCTCTGTGAAATCAGGCGTCACACTACTGTCTCCCAACCCTTCTCTTGCTCACCGAGACGGGGTGCTGGACCTAGGGAGCATTACGTGAGCGCTGATTGAACTGCTCCGTTCTGTGCCGATCAATACACATTAGCTGAGTTCAGCCTCCTGTGCTCAGCTCTATTTTAAGCAACTTGCAGCCTCTGATTCAGGAAGCACAATCAGGGGACACACACCATGTCTGAGTCACACCTTGGAAGGTGTGGGGTGCGCAAGTTTCACCTGGGCTCATGGCACTGTGGACCATGGAGGAGCCACCCATGCTGGGAAGAAGAGCGTCTCTTGTTAGGTTGAAATAGAGGGCACCTGGAGGACAAGCGTAGAGATGAAGAAAGGACGAGACACCCCTCTCAGGCCAGCCAGCCCCCCTCCCCTCCCACAGGCCACAGACACCCTGAGCACTGTGTGTCCTAAAGCATTCCGCCTGTTTCTGGAGTTCATGCCAGTGGAGACCACCTGAGCCCTTCCCGTGCTGTC
>NW_024070188.1:88172624-88195160 GCF_014754425.2 Oryx dammah | reverse complement strand
TTTGCTCATCCTTACGTTCAGGAGGGTCTCCGGGTCGCTGTGCCTGGTGGATGCTTCCTGTTCCCTCTGTTGCTGTCCTGCCTGCTTTGCCCCGGGGTGTAAGTTCCTTGTTCCTTCCACCATGACAGGTCGTCTCCAGCAGCAGGCGACTTCCCGAGCTTGTCTCTGAGTGTCACATTCGATATGGTGGACGTGGTCCACGGTCCTGAGCCACAGGGTGCTTGGTTTCCAGACTGGTCATGCCAGTTTACTCTTATTGGCCAGTTGTTCTGCATTCTTGCCAACCCTGCGTGAAAGCAGGATATGAATAGCTGTGAGCAGTTTTAAATTATAGTAAGAAAGAAATATGGATCTTTTGGAGAGTTTTTTTTTTAGATGCTCACTTATGTGAAGTTAATAACAAACAGAATCTCTCTTCTCCAACCTCCCATCACCCGCCCACCAGTCTCACCAGCGCTTGGTCCTGGCCCTTCTGCAGGACGTGCCGTCAGTCCACAGCTCCGGGTTGCACGGCCACGGCCGGGGCCAGGGTGGAATCGTCCAGCAGGCTGGCGAGGCTCAGCCCCGCCAGTGAACTGACCAGCCTCCCGAAAGCCACCCGCACTGGCTCCCTAACCTGTCAGCGCTGGTTATGCCCCGGCTTTGTTTACTGTGGGTGTGAACGCTGTCCCTGAAAGCTGCTGCTTAGAGTAACGCGGTGTCACGTTGAGTGGGCAGCGTGTTTCCGTTCTTGGTGGGCTCGCGCAGTGGTGTGATCTGAGGCTCATGAGCTGTGATAGCTGATCACTACAAATGAGTGAACTTTGAGTAGAGACACGAGAAAGCTTTGTCTATGGAAGGAAAATTGAATACTCTGGAAACAGCCAACACAAATGAACAGAAGTGAGAACTGCTCCTGAAAGGGTGGAGTGAGATACCTGTAAAATCTGGGGAGGAGAACTGCAGTTCGCCCTGGGGGTGCTTTGCAAAGTTAGTTTAAATTCTCCCCCATTCTGTTCTTGGGGAGAATGCATACGTGTAAACATATGGCTGAGCCTTTGCTTTCCACCTGAAGCCACCAAGGCACTGGAAATCTGCTATAATGTATGCTCAGCCACTCAGGCATAGCCATCTCTTTGCGACCCCATGGACTGTTGTCCTCCAGGCTCCTCTGTCCATAGGATTTTCCAGGCAAGATTACTGGAATGGATTGCCATTTCCTACTCCAATAAAATGAAACGTTAAGACAAATTCCCCCATTCTTCTACTTTGAGAATTCATACCTGGAGATCTCTAGGTGCTGGAAACTGCTGGGGAAAGTACACTCGTCTCCCAGGACGCTGGTTTCACTCTGGTGTTCTCCTTTCATCTCTCCACCCTCGTGTTCCAGGAGAGTGGGACTTGAGCCCAGCCCAGCCCCCCACGCCGAGCCCTACTCCCCACTCTGTGGGGGGCAGCAGCTAGTTGGCACCTGACTTTCTCTTACAGTTGTCAGTCTGGGGATGAGCCTGTGACCTAAACTGGCTTATTAAACTCAGGGTAAAATTCCCCGCTATGTACTCGGTGCTGAGATGCACGTTTTACATGTTAACACCACTGAACGTGGAATGCATCTTAGGGTGGGTGGCATCTTCCAGGAGGTGGCATCTTCCAAGACTCCACAGTTGGGGCGAGTTCCCACTTTTCACGTTGACGGGTGGAGCCCTGGTTCGCTTAGGACTCTCAGGAGAGACGCGTTTACACTGGGCAGATCTTGTAGGTTCCCTGAGAGAGTGGGAAGGAGCCAAGACCTTGAACTGCCAACCTGCTGGCCACAAGTTGAAGCAACATTAACCCTTGGAGCGCCAGTTACTCAAAATAAGGGATCTGTTATTGCTTAAGTCAGCTTGAATGGCTCACAACTGGAAATACCCTGTTATGGTCCAGTGTGGGGGGCGTGGTTTAGCCAAAGAGAAAAATGGATCCATGTTCATTGGTCTGCCTAGGTCAGAGTCGCTCAGCCGTGTCTGACGCTTTGCGACCCCGTGGACTATGCAGTCCGTGGAATTCTCCAGGCCAGAATACTGGAGTGGGCAGCCTTTCCATTCTCCAGGGAATCTTTCCAACCCAGGGATCGAACCCAAGTCTTCCGCATTGCAGGCGGGTTCTTTACCAACTGAGCTCTCGGGGAAGCCCTAGTCTACCTAAAATGATTGGCAAATAAATGCATACTTTATATTAAAACAACATATTTGGGGATTTGATCTCATTTTTTCCTCTCTTAATTTCCTTTATTTAACCTAACTAAAGGTTTTGAGTTTTTCAGAATAAAAAAGTTGAATAAAAAGGAAAAAAAAAATGCAGTGGGAAAGTAACAGCCCTTGCAGGACAAAGAGGCGTTTTAAGTGAGATCTAACGAGAGCAGTGCTGCCTGGGGGAAATAAGTGATGCTGCCACTGGGTTTGCCCTGTTCTGGGAAGGACTGCCTCTACAGTCCTGCGCTGACCCCCTGCAGGCGGACGGCCTGGAGGGACTGGGCTCTGTTGCTCTTAGGTCTGGAGGGTCTCTGTCCGAGTCACAGGGCGACAGACGCAGAGCAGAAGGTGTGGAGCCTTCCCCTGGGCTCCGGGCCCCGAGGCATCGGCGTCCATCGCAGCTCTGCCCACCCTCCTGCCCCTGCACGTGGCTCTCGGCAACATGGAGAGGAAAAGCCACGTGGAAGAAGGTCCATCAGGGAAACATCCTGACGGACCGCACTTCACAAATTCCCGGTAATTTCCTCTCTTAAGAAAATGAGATTCTTTGATCGTAATGTGTGTGGAAATTATCTCTGAGCTCATCCAGTAAAACACCTTGACTTCACAGAGGCTGAAAGGCCGAGTGTGATGAAGCAAGCCGTCTAAGGTCATAAATGCAGAACCTGGCTGGTGGTCCCACCCTGACCTCAGCCTCACCGCCCGCACCCCTTCCCACCTCCTGCGTCCATAAGGTCTGTGAGTGTGCAAAGGCCTGCATCTGCACGAAGGTGTGCTGTGACTCCCGGGGCTCACAGACGGGACCTGAGTCCCGTCACGCCTCACACAGCCAGCAAGGGTGCCGCTTCCACACTCAGTACGCTGTGTGAAGCTTGTGGCGATGTTCATTGCAGGTCGGTAACATCGTCTGCAGAAAAACATCTAGTTTTCAGAAGAGTAAGAAGTGGGTGCGTTATTTTCTATGATTAACACTTTTTTCCCTTTTAGTGGTTTGGAGGCAAACACTTGCTAAATTAGAGGATATTAAGAACCTTTTTACCCCTGAGTATGGGGAAGTGTTTTTGAAAACTTGACTGATATGGTTGAAGAATAACTCAATTTATAAAAATACAACCTCATTTCACAATAGATTTTTTCCTACAAGGGTTCTCCTCATTGTCACAGTGACTGGTGGGGAGGTTGTCTGTGTGACACAGATTGAGACTATTCATGAATTTGGCAAAGCATTACAATCCACAATAGGAAGCGCTTGAAAATGTGTTTCTGTTTGGTGCCACTCCGTTTATTTCTGTTCTTATTATAAACGAGGAAGTTGCATAGCACCTCTTAGATCTAGTGTCATTTATCATTTCTTTCTCCATTTAGCTCATAAAAATGAACCAAGAGTCACAAATAAAATGCCATTAGCTATTTTCATCAAGTCATAGGAAATCTGTGCAAGGTTGGGTCGTTCTATATTCTGCACGCCTAGCTATTAATAGAAAATCCAGGAAAACATCTGTGTTTCTCTAGGAAGAGAAGGTGGTTGATGCAAGGGCTTCCAGCCTTTCCAGTGCCGATGACAACGTGGATTCTGTTCTCGTGCCTGATTCAGGAACCGGGGGCCTGGCTGGCTTGGAGCTCAGACCAAGACTGAGCCTGGTGATTTGATGGGAATGACTTACCTCCTCAGAAAAGACTTCGGAGAAGATTGGAGAGTGAACAGCATGGTGGCAGGTTCTGGGGAATGGAGCCCTGCCGCCCCCCGTCCTGGCCACACGCAGCCCCACGGGAGCGGGTGTGACCGAGGCCTCGGAGGCCTACGTATACCTGGGGAGGCTGGTGTACCGCGCGTGCCTCGTGTAGTCCACGGAAGGCGAGTGTAAGCACAGTGCTTGCTTGTTTAATCAAAGGCAGTGACCGTGGTCCACACTGACCACGACGGGGCTGGAAAACCCCAGAGGAGCTCCCGGGCACCAGTGGGCCATGCTGCGACCCCGTGCTGAGTGGCTGCTCCAGGATTTTAGAGCAAGGTGCCTCGTGCATTATTGGGTGACATCACCTTCCGCCACGGGGGCTGGCTGTTTATCAAGGACATGAAGCAGCTCGTCAGGAGCAGAGAGGGGAAAACTCGGTTAAGTCAAGAAACGGTGTTGGGATCCTGGCTGCATTGTCTGAAAGCATCTCCAGGTGCCTTTGGAAGTTCCTCAAAGATCACAAGGTGAAGAGGGTTAAACTCGATCTGGTTATATTTAAAGGAAAGCAAACTTATGTTGAAGACCAAGCATTTTCAACCATCCTTCGAGTAAACCCAGTTGGTGTGAATTTCCCAAGAAGAGTTAGCAGTAAAACATTCTTAAAGTTAGGAAGAAAATTGGAATGTAAAATGCACATAATAATAAGTTTCTGGCCAGACAGTTTTTTAAAAATACCAAGTAGAGATGAAAGGATGTAATACCCCAAATGGCCTTTGCTACCAGTACTTTTTAGGGTTTCTCTCTGGGGCAAACCACAATGCTAGCTAGCCCTCCAACTTCTATGTTCCGTGTAGAGAAGGTGTTCCAAGGGCAGTATTCTTCTGGAGCCTCTATCGTAACCTTTAACCATTCTTAAATTCTTTTAGCATCAGTGGTCTTGAAAACCCAACAGCAGAAATTAATGAAAATCTAGTGAAAGTGGGCCCTCGCAGGTGGCGCTAGCGGTAAAGAACCTGCCTGCCTGTGCAGGAGGCAGTGAGATGCAAGCTCGATCCCTGGGTCAGGAAGATCCCCTGGAGGCGGGCACGGCACCCCACTCCAGTGTTCCTACATGGAAATCCATGGACAGAGGAGCCTGGCAGGCTGCCGTCCTTTGGGTTGCAAAGAGTCTGACACGACTGAAGCGACTTGGCGTGCACACACGCTAGTGAAAGTGTAGCAGTCATGAGAACACGCTTTCAAAAGGCCTCTTGCCCCTGAAATTGGTGCCTGGTCAGCACTTGGAGCAGGACAGTGAGGACTGGTCTGGCCCGAGGTGACCCGAGATAACACACAGCGTCGGCTCACACGTGGGTTCCTCGGGAGAGAGTGCTTTCCAATAGGACCAGGGAGAAAGTTCTCAGGATGTACTCACCTGCTGACAGCCACACTTCCACGGTCCTGAAACCACACATCACTGCATACATGACGTCATCATTCCACCAGCCAGTAAGACACAACCTTTAAGAACCCTGAGTGAGGGTTGTCGGCATCTCTACAGATTCTAAGCGAGCTTAGTGGGCGCTGGCGTATCTGCTGTCACCAGCATTTCAAAGTGACAGCGTGAAGAGCTTCAAGGACGACGTTTGTCTTCTCCCCTCTGTGAGCTTAAAGCATTCATACTTTTCCTTGGATTTCTTTTGTCATTCTGGGAAGAATTGTCTCCTATTGATAAAGGGTTCTCACGGAGCAGGGAAGTAGCCTAGCAGGCATCACAACTCCTCCGGAAGGTTAGAAATACGATGCCAGTGGCTCGAGTGCACGTCTCTCGTTTGATTGCTTGCAAAGGCCCATTTTTCAGGTCCACTTACGTAAGGCTGTGCATTGAGATAATTGCATAATCTGGTTTAAAAAAAAAAGTCTTTGAATCACTGCCCACACGATACAACACTTTTCTGTACTTGCTGAGCTGCGCAAATGGTTGCAGATGGTCTATTAGAAGAAGACATGATCTGATATTCACCAAGAAAATAAAAAGATGTAGCTCTGAGACAGAGTAGAGAAAGGACAGAGTGAGCCAAGAGGTCTGGGTTTTAACCCAAAACGTGATCCTGAGCAAAGCACTGATGCTTCCGGGGAGGCAGGTGTCCATAGCTCTCGGAGGAGGTGCTGGGTGAGGGTCTGTGATGGAGTCTCAGTCGGGGCGGTTCCTGCAGGCAAGGGACCTTTGCACGGAGCCACCTGTGGGACTTGGATTTAGGTGTTGGAAACAGACAAATAAATGTCCTGTCCAGGGGTTGAAAGTGAAAGTGTTAATCACTTGGTCCTGTCCAGTTCTTTGGGACCCTATGGACTGTAGCCCACCAGGGTCCTCTGCCCATGGAGTTTTCCAGGCAGGAATACTGGAGTGAGCCACTATTTCCTCCTCCAGGGTTAGCCACAAACCAACCTGACCCTCCCCAAGAAGCCACCCAATGCAGGTGAGTCCTGCCGTACCGTCTCTAGTCCTGGGGTGGGGGTGGCCCTTTCTATAGATTGATCTGAGGGTCAGCATCATTTAGAGTGTTAGCTGAGACGTCAGAGAGAGAGAAAGAGAGGAAGGAGAAAGAGAGGGAGGGAATTGGGTGAGTATGCGGCCAAAACGTTAAACTTCCCCGACCCACGGGATATCACCCAGGCTCACGTGCCTGGGTCAGTTTACCCTGACACCCAGCTTTACAGGAGCACTGATGCATTAGGACCCTGTGTCTTGAGGCAAGCGGGTGTGCGTGCGGGACACAGGTGCAAAAGGAAGTCATCTTGTCTTGATCCCCAAGGGATGATGGCAGAAGGGGGACAGTCACACTGACCCTTCCCCCCACCTTGACCCCCAACGCCTCTGGGCAGCAGGGGGATCTCCCTTCTTGTTGGGCTCCTGGTCCCTGCTGCAAAGTGGATGTTGTGTTGATTCAGTGTCTGTGAGTAGGGATACAGCGATGGAAGACCTCCTGCGGGGACCCCAAAATAGAAAGCCCAGGGGAACCTGTCTCACTCCCACAGAGGAGAAATGAACTCTGGCTCGGCAGCTTGGGGAGTGAGTAAATCATGCCTTTTTGGTAATTCCCAACAAAACAAACGAGCATCACGTTGAGGGACCTTCCTCGTAGAATATAAATCTGCCATCATGCTAGTCTGAATTACGTTTCAGCCTTGAGGCTGATATTCTTTCAAGGGTAACAAAGATCTTTTTAAAACAAGAATAGTTTAAAGACCGTCATCTTTCTGCCCTCGTGGTGACCACTGCCTGTCAACATGGGCCTGACACACCGTTCTGAACCCCGTGCTGGGGGCCTGTTGTTGGGAAAGTTGGCAGGAACACAGGACTCCTGTGTTCTCAGATCAGGGATTGAACCAGCGCCCCCGGCATTGGAAGCAGAATCCTACTCACTGGACCCCCAGGGAATTCCCACCCCAAGTTTCTGGGGGCACCAATCACCGGGGGCGTCCCCCTGGCCCTGACTTCCTAGGCAGAGATGCAGGAGAGGGAAGGGGAGCAGCCCCAGGCCCCAGACAGGCCTGGGGAGGGCAGCTGTGGAGAGGCTGGCTGGTCCAGGTGGGCTGGGGGGAGAGGGCCTTGAGGGCTGGTGGGGCGCGTGGTGGGCGTCCTGAGAGGCAGCGTGGAGCCGGTTCCGTTAGCACTGGTGCCCCAGGAGGTGGGGGGGCTGAGCAGTGTGAGGCCCGAGGCTGCTAGTGAAGGGTGGCTGGGGGTGAAGCTGGGGAAGGAGGTGGAGAGGAGCGCTTAGACCCGGGGGCAGAGATGGTCGAGGGGCAGGACCTTCACACTGTGGCGCAGGTGAATCCCTAGGGCCTGGCTGTTGGTGGGGGGCCAAGGCGAGGCGCAGAGGAAAGGGTGAACGTGTGCCCGTGCCAGGCACCCCGTCCTGAGTCCGCGCTCTGTGAGCCAGAGACGGGCGATGCCGTCACAAAGGTAAGGGCCCCGAGGAGAGGCAGGGGTGGGTTGGTTAGTGTTAGGCGCTCAGTCGTGTCCAGCTCTTTGTGACCCCATGGACTGTAGCCCTCCAGGCTCCTCTGTCCATGGGATTCTCCAGACAAGAATACTGGAGTGGGTTGCCATGCCCATCTCCAGGGGATCTTTCCCACACAGGGATCGAACTCGGGTCTCCCACATTGCAGGCAGATTTGCTACCATCTGAGCCACCGAGGAAGCCCCTGGTGGGGGAGTAAGTCTTACAGACACAGATTGGAGAATCTGAATGGAGCCATCCAGCAACAGTTATACATGTGAGATCAGGGCTCCTGAGAGCCATCAGAGCTGGGAAAACAGGTTTAGAAATTAGCTGTGTTAAGGCGATAGATGGCAGAAAGTAAAGAACTAAAGAGCCTCTTGATGAAAGTGAAAGAGAAGAGTGAAAAAGTTGGCTTAAAGCTCAACATTGAGAAAACTAAGATCATGGCATCTGGTCCCATCACTTCATGGCAAATAGATGGGGAAACAGTGGAAACAGTGACAGACTTTATTTTGGGGGGCTCCCATATCACTGCAGATGGTGACTGCAGCCATGAAATTAAAAGAGACTTGCTCCTTGGAAGAAAAGCTATGACCAAACTAGACAGCATATTAAAAAGCAGAGACATTATTTTACCAACAAAGGTCTGTCTAGTCAAAGCTTTGGTTTTTCCACTGGTCATGTATGGATATGAGAGTTAGACTATAAAGAAATCTGAGCACCAAAGACTTGATGCTTTTGAACTGTGATGTTGGGAAGACTCTCAAGAGTCCCTTGGACTGCACAGAGATCAAACCAGTCAATTCTAAAGGAAATCAGTCCTGAATATTCATTGGAAGGACTGATGCTGAAGCTGAAACTACAATATTTTGGTCACCTGATGTGAACAGCTGACTCACTGGAAAAGCCCCTGATGCTCGGAAAGATTGGGGGCAGGAGGAGAAGGGGACGACCGAGGATGAGATGGTTGGATGGCATCACCAACTCGATGGGCATGAGTTTGAGTAAACTCCGGGAGCTGGCAATGGACAAGAAGGCAAAGAATCGGACACGACTGAGCGACTGAACTGAACTGAAGGTGATGGATAAAAACGCTCGAACGCTGAGCCCGAGTGAGAATCACTGGTTCGAGCCCTCCTGGCTCAGCAGCACTACCAGGGAGGGTGGGGTCGCCTGGGACTCAGTGCTGCACTCAGGAACCCTAATTCTGCCTCCAGGGAGGCTTCTTGTACCAGAGCTTGTACCAAAGAAGTCACCCCAAAGCCCCCAGTGCTCACAGTGCCCCTGAGCCCCTCCACAGCTTCGGCAGGGCTGTGCTCTCTGAAGGCTCTGGTGAACCCATCTCTACCGGCTGGTGCAGCGAGGTTTGGCGTCCCTTGGAGTCTAGACGAACTGCTCCAGTCCGTGACTCCGTCACAGCACAGGGTTCTTGTCTGACAGTGTGTCTCTTACACGGACACCCAACACTGGGTTTAGGGGCAGCCTTAGTCCAGCTGTGCCCACATCTTGACCTCATTGCAGCTGCAAAGACCCTATCTCCAAATAAAGTATCATTCATAGCTCTGTGGGTTGGGACTTCAAATGACCTTTTGGCGGACACAAACCACCCCCCACCCCCGGTCAGGTTAATCCTCCGTGAAAATGACAGATTCCTAGGTTTGTCACATTTCCAGACCGCCGTTTAAAATATTCCCAAGCGATAATGCTTTTGCAATATGCTTTCATGCTTGCAACTTCAGTCTAATCCTTCCTGAGAAGTCGGGGAGATGAGCTGAAGCAGTTGCTCCTGGGGAAGGGTGGCAGGATCAGAGACTTCCTGAAAAGTCACCAGCCCGCCCACTCCCCGCTATCCCAGGAAGGAAGCACAGTCACAAGAATAACCGGAAGCAGTGATGTCATGGGCTGGGGGCGGGGAGCAGGCACAGGAGTTGGGGGGTGGGCCTTGGCTCAGGAGTGTGGTCTGTGCACAGCGTTGAACTTCAGGATGTACCATTGTGAACCTCACATCTGTTCCCTGCTAAAGAATTCTCTTTTCTGGGAAAGTAGATGTCATATTCCTCAGCATGTAACTGATCGGGCCCTAGTTTCAGGAGGTGATGTGCTAATTACTGGATGAAATGAGGAAGCGGGAGGGAGAGGAGGGGGTGGGCAGCTGATCTCTCCGAGTCCACTCATTCTTCCCTCTGTCCCGCATCACAAAGCACGTTGTGTTGAAAAGCCACGGTGGCTTTCTGCCTGGCAATCCACTGGCCGATTCACACATCTATCCACTCAGCAAACGTTTGCTTTGCATGTTCAGGCATCACAACAGGCGCTGAGGTTAGTGGTTTGCAAAACAGACACAGTTCCTGCCCTTGTAGAGTCTACAGTCCATCGGGAAGAAAAGCATTAATCAAACGGTCACACACATACACCTGGGTGCATGTGCGTGCGTGCCCAGGCACTTCAGTCGTGTCTGACTCTCCGCAACCCCATAGACTGTAGCCCACTAGGCTCCTTTGTCCATGGAATTTCTCTAGGCAAGAATACTGGGGCGGATGCCATTTCCAGGGGATCCTCCTGACCCAGGGATCGAATCCCGGTCTCCTGTGTCTCTCGCAGCAGCAGGCAGATTCTTTACTGTCTGAGCCCCCAGGGAAGCCCATCGGGAAGAAAAGCATTAATCGAATGGCCACACGTGCACAGCTGAGTATTCCAATCTAAATAATTTAAATACTTGCCATTGCCTGGAGAGCATCTCACCGGGGTCCTGACTGATTCTGGGGTTCATGGAAAGTGTCCTGAGGGCTGCAGGTGGAGTCTAACCTTGTGAGGGAGTGGGGAGGTCACCGTGTGGCCCAGATGGGGATTAGTGGCTGTGCAGTGGCTTCGAGACACTCAGGAGTGGGGCCCACCGAGGAGCTCAGAGAAGCTCCTGTGGCTGGAGCCCAGGAGCAGGAGGGGGAGTGTGGGGAGACGGTGGGAAGGACCGAGCTCAGTTCAGGTGTTTACAACAGGCTGATTCCACAGATCCGCGTGAGGACCAGCAAACTCACTTGGCTTTGTAGAAAAAGAAAGACAGCCCAAGACACTGATCTGGGAATAGCTTTCAGATGTTTGTCAAAACATGGCTGTTTCACAAAGCCTCTGATAGGTCATCAGTTTCTATACGTGGGAATACTATTAAAATTGTATTTTAAAAATTTTCCAATCTTATGGGGTTATTCAGTTCAGTTCAGTTCAGTTTAGTTCATTCACTCAGTCGTGTCCAACTCTTTGCAACCCCATGAATCACACTCGCCAGGCCTCCCTGTACATCACCAACTCCTGGAGTTCACTCAGACTCACGTCCATCGAGTCAGTGATGCCATCCAGCCATCTCATCCTCTGTCATCCCCTTCTCCTCCTGTCCCCAATCCCTCCCAGCATCAGAGTCTTTTCCAATGAGTCAACTCTTCTCATGAGGTGGCCAAAGTACTGGAGCTTCAGCTTTAGCATCATTCCTTCCAAAGAAATCCCAGGGCTGATCTCCTTCAGAATGGACTGGTTGGATCTCCTTGCAGTCCAAGGGACTCTCAAGAGTCTTCTCCAACACCACAGTTCAAAAGCATCAATTCTTCAGCGCTCAGCCTTCTTCACAGTCCAACTCTCACATCCATACATGACTACTGGAAAAACCATAGCCTTGACTAGACGGACCTTTGTTGGCAAAGTAATGTCTCTGCTTTTGAATATGCTATCTAGGTTGGTCATAACTTTCCTTCCAAGGAGTAAGCGTCTTTTAATTTCATGGCTGCAATCACCAACTGCAGTGATTTTGGAGCCCCCCAAAATAAAGTCTGACACTGTTTCCACTGTTTCTCCATCTATTTCCCATGGAGTGATGGGACCGGATGCCATGATATTACTGAAATAAAATTGATCCTTGTGGTATGGTAAGAAAAATCAATCTATGTGGTAACAAGCACTTGTGAGATTAATTTTCATTTTATGTTTTTGGAAATTAATTCTTAGACAATTACTGCTTTATACTTTGTTTCTAGATTATAATGTGGTTGATTTTTTGTAAATATTTCATGTGAACTTGGAAAGAAGGCACAATCTAAAGTGGTTGGATATATGTACTTGTTCCTTAAGTCAACTTTCTTAAATGTATTGTTTAATTATTCAAATATTTACGGATTTTCGTTCCTCTGCTTGATTTTTCATTTATTGAGACATGTATTGGGCATTCCTCCAGATGATAATGGATTTGTCTATTTCTCTTCTTGATCCTGCCAAATTTTGATGAATATATTTTTAAGCTTTATTATGTGGTACATGCAAGTTTGGAATTATTATGTCTTCCTGGTGAATTGGAACTTCATCAATATATTTCGTGACTATATCTTCACATGCTTGTCATTTGTATGACATCCATGTTGCTTCATCATCTTTCCTTTTATTAGTGTTTGCATAACACATGTTTCCCATTCTTTTATTTCAAGTTTTCTGTGTCTCTTGTTTTAGAAATATCTCCGTAACTAAATCCATTTTATAACAATTTGGCCTTTTTTGTCTTTTGACTGGAGAGTTCAGCCCATTCACATTGATTGCAATTTTTGATATGTATTCATTTCTTTCTACACTTTTAGTTTGTGTAAAAGGTGTAGGTTTTGACTTTGCCTACTTACAATCTAATAATTAGCATGTTCCTGTTTCAGGGATGTTGGAGGAAGACACAGGCTTCCAGATCAGAGAGAAGGGACTTCCTCACTCAAGTGACATGAGTACCATATTTCCACTGGTTTCCTTTGCCCCCGAATACCCAAAGGGGCATTGCAAGGGGGGCCAGATGGATGCTATGTTCACAGTGAACCTGCATCCCAGGCAAGGATCACTGAGCTTGGGGACCTGGTGTTTATAACAAGGGGTAAGCAAGCCTGCTCTTTGTCCTAGAGGAAAACGTTACCTCATCCCCCAGCGTTGCTCACTGCAAACACAGCCCTGAGGAATGGGCTAAGAGCGTGGCCAGCATGAATGCATGAGGAATGCAGAGATGCTCTGGTCCGTGGTGGTCGCCACTCCCAACAGCGTGTGCTTTCCGTTCATTCTGCTTTTTCTGAAGTCCTATACTTCTTTCTGGACTATTTTCTTGGTCTGTACTTTTGACTCTATTAGTTTAGCAGTTACAGTTGGCTCTCCCATATCCCCGGGTTCCACATCCTTGGGTTCGACCAACCTTGGATCCAACAGCATTAACACTGCGTTTTATATAAGAGATGGAGCATCTGTGGATTCTGGTATCCGAGGGGTTCCTGGAGCTGGTTCGTGGACACCAACGGACAACCAGACACAGTGAATTTTTACTTTTTTATTGGTTACTCTAGAAATTTTAGCATGTATGTTTAACTTAGTCTAAAAGTAATCTGCGTCTTTACTGACATACAAAAGTACAAGGACATTAAAAGGCTGTAACTGACCACCCTCCTGCTGCTATGCTATTTTTTCAATCAAGGCTTCATTTCTAATTTGATTTTTATTTCCTTGCTGGCCCTGAGTGTTCGGCTCTCCACGTGATATTCTCACTGGTTGTGAACTTTTTCAGGTTCTTGATCTGGAAGTGTCTCTCTGATTTGCACTCTGTCAATTTTCAGCAGATCTAACTTTTCCTTTATCAACTCTCTCTTGGACTTTGTCTACTATTGTTTAATCTTATTGTTGTTGCTGTTCAATCGCTAAGTTATGTCCAAGTCTTTGCGACCCCATGGACTGCAGCATGCAAGGATGTCCCTGTCCTTCACCACCTCCTGGAGCTTGCTCAAACTCATGCCCATTGAGTCAGTGAGGCCATCCAACCATCTCATCCTCTGCCGCCCTCTTCTCTTCCTGCCTTCAATCTTTCCCAGCATCAGGGTCTTTTCCAATGAGTCAGCTCCTCTCATTGGGTGGCCAGAATATTGGAGCTTCAGCATCAGTCCTTCCAATGAGTATTCAGGGCTGATTTCCTTTAGGATTGACTGATTTGATCTCCTTGCAGTCCAGGGAGCTCTCAAGAGTCTTTTCCAACACCACAATTCAAAAGCATCAATTCTTCGGCGCTCAGTTTTCTTTATGTTCCAACTCTCACATCCGTACATGACTACTGGAAAGACCATAGCTTTGACTAGATCGACCTTTGTTGACAAAGTGATGCCGATGCCTCTGCTTTTTAAAACATTGTCAAGGTTTATCATAGCTTTCCTTCCAAGGAGCAAGCGTCTTTTAATTTCATGGCTGCAGTCAGTGTACACAGTGACTTTGGAGCCCAGGCAAATAAAATCTGTTGTAAATTTACATTATTATAGTTTTATTTGCAAAGTTCTACTTTTGTTTACAAATCTGCTTGATCATTTTATAATCTCTAATTTCCTTGTAATGCCTTCAATCCCCCTTTTGTTTTTTAAACATATTAAGCAAACACACTTTATATAATTTATACAAAGGCTTCAGTTCCTGTAGTCTCTACACTGTCTGATTCTGCAGCTTGTTATCTCTACTCCCTCTTGCTCCTGGTTACCTATCTCCTCGTGAATTTAGCAACTGATGACTGCGAGCTCATATCCCTTACAATTTTCTCTGTGATTAAGCTTTGAGACATGTTTGAAGAATGTTCCTCCAGAAAACTTACATTTGCTTCCACACGGCCCTTTCACTGCTATAAACTGGGATCTTTAAAAGGGAAGTTTCTGGCTTGGCGTTTTTCAGGTCACACTTGGATTGTAAGTTTTGTCCTCCAGCTGTCATCTGTGGGAGCTTCAGAAACCAGAGAGGAGAATTCTTTTCTCTTTCCAGTGCTCACACCTGTAAAAGCATCTCTTCTCCTGCAGGGAGAGAATTTCCCAGCTCACCTTACAGTCTGCCCCAGTCCGGTCCTGACTTCAGGGTGGGTCTGACCTGCCCTGCATGACCCAGCCTTTCTCCAGTCCCCACCCCTACCCCCCCCCCCGAGTCCCACCCATCCTCCAGATGCTGTTAAGACCTCAGGTCTAGACCACACGGATTGTCACAGGCTCCAGGACAAAGGCCGTCTGTAACATCACTTATCTTGGGAGAACATTTTCTTATTCTTCGTCTGAATTTGTTTTCCCCTGCTCACTGTTGGCTCAGCCATGCTCTGAAAAAAATAAGGGGAATTTCCCTTTGTCTTCTGTGTCTCAGGAAATCCCCTCTGAATATGTAACCCACCATATTGCCAAGAACGCCCTCCCCCAGCGCCCAGCCTGGTCCTGTGTCCTTCTGATGAAGAGGGTGAGGGACGGACCACAGGACACGCCGTGCAGCCTAAAGCCCTGTTGTTCTGTTTTTAGTGTCCCTGCATATTTTTGATGTTTGTCTAGTTCTCATTGCTAATATAAACGTTTAGTGCCTGAAAGCCTGTAGAGGGGTGGGGTGTGGGCGGAGGTGGGAGGGAGGTTTAAGAGGGAGGGGAGCTATGTGCAGGCTGAGTCAGGCTGATGTAGGGCAGAAACCAGCACAACAGTGTAAAGCGATTATCCTCCAGTTAAAAATAAATATTTTTTAAAAAGCTTAAAAAAAAGATTTCTTGCTAAAAAAACCATTCTGGCAAGGGATTTACATTCTCCTTTGTGCCCAGCCAAGGGCTTGAGAAACTTTTCTATTATAAGAGGATGGTTTGTTTGTTTTTTTTTTTTTCCTTTTTAAGTTACAGAAACCCTTCCTGCTTTAGTTTTAACCTGTTTCCTCTTTCCTGTGAGCTCCCTTCCTTTCAAAGTTCCTCTCTAGTTTATGTATGGGCTTGGGTTGACAAGAAGAAGCCCCTTATTTCTCTTATAGCCCAGTCTCCTCATATACAGTTGGTGCAAATTCTCCGTTTGGTCGTGAGCCTCCCTACTGACCGTGCTGTCAGGAAATCACTGCAAATGTGTCTGAGCCCCACAAATCAGAGCTTCAGACGGCAGACACGCACTGTCTGAGGGTCTGAAGGCCTGGAGTCCAAGGTCGGGGTGCAGGGCCCAGCTGCTCGGAATCTTCCCGCCTCTTCTCACTCCCGGCTGGGACCGCCCCGCTCCGTCCTCCGCCGCCGTGTCCCTGCGGCCTCCTCCGCTGTCTCTGCCTCCAGGCGGCCCTTCTTTTGAGGACACCAGTCATGCCGGGCGAGGCCCTCCCTGCTCCAGCACGACCTCATCTTCCCAGTTACACCTGCCGTGACCCTATTCTCCAAATAAAGCCGCAGTCTGAGGTTCTCGGGGTCAGACTTTTAGCATTCGTCTTTAGAGGGGGCATGACCCAACCCATAACAACGTGGAAACAGCAGCGCAGCGCAAAGTCGGAAGTCCTACAGATGCCGGCACCTCCCAGTGAACGCGAGGCCGCCCCTCCCCGCTTTAAAACACAATCAGAGAAGACCCAGTGAGGGCATGTACGTTAATGATTTCAAAGGCCCTGCCCCGGCTCGCGCACGTGGTCAGAGCCTCCCCCTGGCGTCCCTCCACGGCCTCAGGAGTAAGCTGGCTTTTCACAAGGACACCTGGCCTCCCTGCTCCCAGGGTACGCATCCTGCCGCCAAGGACACACGCAATGAAGCCCCTGGAGGCCGCCACCAGAGCTGGTCTGGGAGACGCTCTGACGCCGGAATATCGGCCCCAGGGGCGTTTCTCGGTTAAGGGCCGGTGTCCAGGGAAAGGAGGACCCTGGCCTGTCGCCCCTGGTGGCCAGCCCTTCCTGTGGCTTCTTTTGACACCCAGCTAGTGCAGTGCTGTGAATCTGTGAGGACCTGCACACGCAGACCTTGTCTGAATTCTTCTTGTCCTGTTGTATAAGTTCAGACGGTCGGTTCACCTCCCTGGGCCTCAGTGTCTCCACCTCGTAAATGGGTTTGCTGTGTCTGGTTCATAGGGTTCACAGTGTATCACAGAGATGGAATGATAATGCAGGCCCAGATCTTCAGAACCAACAGTCATCACCAAATCCCTTTAAGCCAGTGTGTCAGAGTGCTGTGCACAGTGGCCATCCCAAGTGTGTCCACGTGGGTGTGAGAAGCTAACAGAGGCCAGCAGTGGTTATCTAGCAGGTAAGGAAAATGAGGACCCCAGCGAGGACGCCCTGGCACCGCGTGTGGGGCGTGGATTTCAGTAGGCCTCCCGGAGCAATGCTGAATCTTGAGGAGGTGGGAGGGGCAGGAAGGACGCCCTGGCAGTGGCCGTGGACCCACGGAGGCTGGACTCTCCTATTCACCCAGGTGTGAGCGTGGCGGGCCCAGGAGGAGAGGTGCTGCGTGCAGGAGAATACACTCCCCACCCCTCGGGCTCTGCTTCTAAAAAGGTCACGTTGGTCAGCAGACTGCAGATGACTTGGGCATGGCCTTGAGCCCGGAAGCACCATACTCTGGTGAGAACAGCTGGAGAGGAGGGAAACAGGAATACCGTGGAGACGGTATCACAGCAGTCACTGCACACGGAAGCCACGCGCGACACAGTGCTGGCGGTCTCATCTTCTGGTTCGGGTGATGGGGTGACTGGCCGTGCCCTGCACTAGATGACACAGACTGACGGAGCAAGCTTCCAGATTAGCATTCTAGAACATGGAGTGGGGGGCTACTCCTTTCCCGGGCATGTCATTGATCTTCCTGGGTGGAACTCTAGGATTTTAACAAATAACGTCTTTGTTGAGCACTTTACAGTTTACGGAGCCCTTTCTCATTTTGGGTTCCTGTGTGGATTGCCGGTTTTGCAGTGATGAGCTTGTGAGGAAGGGAGACAGGTTTCACAGAGGGGTCTTTCTCACCTCGGCACTGGCGAGTTCTGCACGGGGTCATCCTCTGTGGGGACGTCCTGGGTGCTGCAGAGATTCACCCCCAGCCTCTGCCCTCAAGATGCCAGCAGCAGCCTTCCCATCACCCCCAGTTGTGAGACCCCAGAATGTCCCCAGACATTGCCAGCTATACCCCTTGACAAAGGCAACCCCAGTTCTAAAGGCTCAGAGGATTTCAGCACAATCATAATCGGAAGAGCGAGTAAGAACGTCATTCCAGATGTTTCCCTTTCTGATGTACATTCCACAACGCAGCGCTTCTCACCGCAGTGTCTTTAGATTGTGCACACTTTGCCACAGCCGCGTTGAATTTGCTTTCTGATAAAGAGGATGTTTATATTCAGCTGTACCTGTTTGGTGTCCAGGACTGCATTGTCTCATTTCCAGAAGTACTTTGTTCATTTTTAGAGTCTCTTGTTTGTTAATCATATTTTCTTTTTAAAAATATATATTTACGTATTTAATTTGGGGCTGCGCTGGATCTTCACTGCTTCCTGTAGCCTCTCTTTAGTTGCGGCAAGCGGGGGAAACTCTCTAGGTGCAGTGCTCAGGCTTCTTAATGCAGTGGCTTCTCCTGTTGGGGAGAGTGGCCTCCAGAGAACAGGCTCAGTAGTTGTATAGTACACGGGCTTAGCTGCCTCGCAGCATGTGGGATCTTCCCAGACCAGGGATCAAACCTGTGTCCCCTGAACTGGCAGGCAGATTCTCAACCACTGGACTACCAGGGAAGTCCTGTTGATCATATTTTCATTTCTTGTATTTCCTTGAACTTATTAGATTTAATTTTATATCCAACACCTGGCTAAGTCCGAGAGCCGAAGTCTGCACATCTGATTCTGTAGTCGGCTGTCTTGCTGACTTTGCTGACCATCCCCCCACCCCACCCCCCGTGTCCGTGTTCAGTGGCTGTGAGCTCCTGGAAGCTGTATGCAAAGAATTCTTTGAATTCTGGGTTTAATGTGGATTTCTCTAAAGAACATTTCTGAGTGTTTCTGTTAGACCCCTGGGCTAAGAACCACCTGTGTGTGCTTAGTTGCCCAGTTGTGTCCGACTCTTTGTGACCCCATGGACTAAAGCCTGCCAGGCTCCTCAGTCCATGAAATTTTCCAACAAGAATACTGGTGGTGGTGGTGGTGACTTAGTCACTAAGTTATGTCCGACTCGTGACCCCATGAACTGTAGCCCACCAGGCTCCTCTGTCCACGGGATTCTCCAAGCAAGAATACTGGAGTGGGTTGCTATTTCCTCCTTCAGGGGATCTTCCTGACCCAGGTATCGAACCTGCATCTCCTGTGTTGGAAGGCAGATTCCTTACCACTGCAGAGAACCATCTGAGACCACTTTATTTATTTTTTTGCTTCTGAACTGGGGATAATAAAAGAAATCTCATGATTATTCATGAGATAATAAATACATAATCCATGACAATCTCTTGGTACCTCGTAAGCACTCTATAGTGAGTGAAGTCGCTCAGTCCTGTCCAACTCTTTGTGACCCCATGGACTGTAGCCCACCAGGCTCCTCTCTCCATGGGATTCTCCAGGCAAGTGAGTGAGTTGTCATTTCCTTCTCCATGAGACCACTTTAAATTCTCAACTTGAATTTTCGTTGCTGTTTTTAGGTTACACAGAGAGTGAGTTAGGGCCACAGCCTATGTCAGGGATGGCTGTGCTCACAATGTCTAAGGGGAGACTTGTCCTTCCCTGGCCTCCTTGTCTGCAAGGTAGGGGTATTTAGTCCACTTCAGAGTGAAGGCAGAGCCCTGCCACCCCCAGCCCTGGATGAGTGGGCTTCTGACTTCCATGGTGCTCACAGGTCGAATCTGAATCTCCCGGTTCGACCCTGAATCTCCCGGTTCGACCCTGAATCTCCCAGGTCGACCCTGAATCTCCCAGGTCGACCCTGAATCTCCCGGTTCGACCCTGAATCTCCCGGTTCGACCCTGAATTGCCGACTCAGCTCTGAGCACACCCCTTGTAGCTGGTCTGTTGCACAGACCTGGCTTGTGCTTGATCCATCACACCCATTCCATTCTTTGTTCAAAGAGTGAACAGTGGAAGGCAGCTGGCAGGTTTCATGGCTTTCTTCCCCTTCTTGAACAAGACACAACCACGTTCACTTTAGGTTTCAAACCTGATTAAGAAGTTAGTGTCTTGCGTCCTAAGGGCTGATCAAACTCAGACCTTCTCTTTGCCTGGCTTGAGTGTCCATCCCACTGGAATCCGCAGCGTCCCTTTCAGGGTCAGAGCAGGAGGAGAGGAGAGACAAAGGTGTACTTAAACTGCTCCTGGCCCAGCTGATCTTGCTCTCTGGACCCTGCCTGACCCCTTCTCTCATGGACAGCCGTTGTCTTCTTCCGAGGTTACCGTGGCCAGAGAACCCCAGTCCCCCAGGCTGCAGCCCACTTACGGGAGAGCAGCCTCTTGTTTGGGGGTTACTTAGAGTCCTCATGCCCAGCCACCCCTGGTCTGCTGCTGTTTAGTTGTTTCAGCCCTGTTCCACTCTGTGTGACCCCAAGGACTGTAGCCCGCCAGGCTCCTCTCTCCATGGGATTCTCCAGGCAAGAGTCCTGGAGTGGGTTGTCGTTTCCTCCTCCAGAGGATCTTCCCAGCTCAGGAATCAAACACACATCTCCTGCGCTGGCAGGAGGGTTCCTCACCACTGGGCCACCACGTGTGCAGACATTGCTACATCCTTTCTGCTCGGCGCCCTGGGATGCAGGCCACTCTGTGAACAGCTCCTCCTGGAGCCTCCCTGCGCCTGGGGCTGCCCTACTCCCTCCTGTAGAATCCTGACCCCCAGACATCACAGCTCTCATGGCAGGACTTGAAATAAAGGAGGGGCATCCTCCCAACCCCTGAAAGCCCTCTGTGTGGAGGGAAAGCAAGGTGGGAGGGCACGGACTTTGCCAGTTACCTTCCTGACAAAACCCTGCCTCCTCTTCCTGCCCAGGGCGGCCTATTCTCAGAGAAGGACAGCTCCCTCTTATCATCATCTTGGGATTCTCAAATCCTTTGCCTTCTGTGTTTTCGGGACTTGGTACAAACTTTAGTTTTCATTACTCAATGATGAGATTGTATTTGTTCCAAGTTCCCAATAACTCTGTTCTTCCACAGCCTGGGACCCCACCTCCTCTGTCTGCACAGAACACGTCTCCTCGTCCCCAGAGTTCACCCCAAAGCTCCCTCCTCCTCGGCTTCTCCAGTTAGGGTCAACTCTTCGTTCATCTCTGTTCATGGAACATGTTTTTACATGTTTCTTCAACATTGTGTAAAACCTACATCAGATTTGTCTATTCACTTTCCTTCTCTAGCACACAGCTGTGAACTTCTGGAGGTCAGGGGCCATGTTGTAATCATGCTGTGCTCCCGCATGCCAAGCGCAGGGCCGGTACTCAGAGCAGCTCTGTAATCCTGTGTTCAACCCATTTGAATGCACACTGACCAGTCTGGTCCTCTCTTAGAAGCAGCAGCCGCCATTGAATTCAGTCCCAGGTGGATCTTGCTTAAGTCAGGAAGAAACTCAGGATAATCAGGGGTCTCTGAGTTCTTGGTCTTCTCTCCAAGCCTCCCCACTCTATCATCTGGGCACCGGCCTTTATTAAGTTCATCTTTTCTTTCCCAATATTTGCTAGGGATCGTTTGGAGTCAGGTTAAAGTGGGCCCTGATACCTACCCAAGACTTGCTGATCTGGAGGGTTTGGTTGCATTAGCACACACAGTGGTGGAAAATGATGGCTAGAGATTTTGATATATCTCTGTTTTACTGGGACAAAAGCAAACAGACTTGTTCTAGCAATGAAATAAATTCCTCAGTTGAAATATGAAAGCTACTTTTATTTTTCTTTTGAGATGTCCAAGTTCAATAGAGCCATTTTGTAGCATTCAAACATGGGGGTTTCTGAACGTCCCATAGACAATGTCTCTCCTGTCTTGTTACAACAGGTCAAATGCTCTTGTTGGTGAAACACAAGCCTTGATCTGGACCTACCCCAAGGTTTTTGTCTTGCACAGGGTGCCCTTGAACTAGCATTGCTGGCCAGCCATAATCCTGTGTCTGACGAGCTGTATCATCTACCAACTGCTGGCCCCTTCCTCATTCCTGGAGCCGGGGACCAGCCTGCTGTCTGCTGGCCGTCAAGTGCTCTCTTCACCAGAGCAGCCACATGGCACAGCCCTAGCCTGTCTTTGTTTACAGCTGAGATGCCTGAGTGGTGCTGGCGGGAGACACAGGGTGGTAGGAAGCTCCTCTGCAGAGTAGGGATAATGGCCCCCGAGCAGAGTCCTTGCAGGAAGCAGGACCTGGTTTGCGGCCTATTTTCATTTTAGAGATGCACAATGGGAACACAGAATATGCAAGTGTGCTCAGGCTCATCCAGCAAGGAAATGGCAACGCCAGCATCTGGATGCTCAGCTGTGCTTACCCCCGTTAAACCCCAGAGAGAGTGTCTGACCTCACCTGCTGACCCAGATGCAGCATGAACTTACCAGTTCTTTTCTGGGAGCCTCTGCTGTTTACTCGCTGTAGCAAAGATAGCCTGACACCAGAATTAATGCAGCCTTTGATTAAGCCAGGGGATCATATGACAGGTAGATTTTTCACAATCTGCCTGGCAAAGCAGTACTTGTCACACAGCGCCGCGTGCACCGATGCTTCTGGACTTTTCAGGGCGTGGTGGTAGTTTGTTAATGATATTGTCTGGTCTGTGTTTTAAACAAAAATACGTGAACAATGCACAATAGGGAAACAGAAAAGGCTGCACAAAGTCCAAAGGTCACAAATCTGGACAGGACTCCGGCCCTCTGATGAGCATTTCGGGGGGGGGGGGGGGGGGGGGAGGCGGGAACCGCGGACACCATATCGGAAAAACACAAGCCCCACAAACACCAG
>NW_024070188.1:88110157-88172524 GCF_014754425.2 Oryx dammah | reverse complement strand
TCCCCTTTAGGGCAAATCCCCTGCAGCCCTAGAGCCAGCAGCTGGTTTCTGAGGGCCCTGAGTCAGGACACTCAGGACACCCGGTAAATCTTCCGTTTGGGTAATTTTCTATGCATGGAGTCGGAGGTCATGGAGAACGGATGTCTGTCTTTGTTCTCCAAACACAGCCGCGGAGGCTTCCCCCACTGGGCGCGGCCGCCCTGGGCTGCGCTGGGGTCCACTCGTCACCGGGCAGACTGGCGGACCCCCAGGTCGGGCGCCCGGCTGCGGGGACGCGCTCAAGGGGAGGGCCGCTGGGGCCAAGGGGCGAAGAGCGGTGTAGAGCTCACGTGTGCAGGCTCCTGGCGCACCCTCCACCCTGTTTTGTTCCGTTTTCTATAAGTGTTTGCCAATCAGCAAAGTTTTGTTCTGCACAGAAACGCATGAGGGCCAAGTCCTTATATGGATGCTTCAAGGAAAGAAAACATAATGACATCCCAAGCTAGGAAAACAGCCTAGCAGGCCAACCAAAGAGAGAGACAGAGACAACGACAGTCGCTGCCGAGCAGCCGCGCAGCTCACCCCGCGCGGCGCCGCGGTCCCCTCCGCGGGCTCATTAGGGATGCGCCGTCGGGGGCGCTGATTGGTGGAAGGGGCGTTGAGGGCGGAGCCACAGCGAGCGCGTACGCGGAAGGACGGGGCGGGGAGAAGAAGCGAGAGCCTGGGGCAGTGGGGCGCTGGGCGCTGATTGGTGGTAGTGGCGGGGGGGAGGGGAGAGCCCGGGGCGGCAGGCTCTGATTGGCTGTAGTAGCGGAGGGCCGGGCGTTGCGGCGGGTTCTGATTGGCGGTAGTGGCTGTGGGCGGGGAGACAGGGGGCGGGGCTGCCCGGGGCTGGTCCTCGCAGGCAGGACCAGGAGAAGGAGGAGGGGGAGGGGAAGAGGAGAGCTTGGGGCGACAGGTTCTGATTGGCCGCGGTGGCGGAGGGCCGGGAGTGGCGGCGGGTTTTGATTGGCGGTAGTGGCTGTGGGCGGGGCACAAAGGGGCGGGGCTCCCCGGGGCTGGTCCCCGCAGGCTGGACCAGAAGGAGAAGCAGGAGGAGGGGGAGAGGGAGGGGAGAGCCCGGGGCGGCAGACTCTGATTGGTCGTAGTGCGGAGGCCGGGCGGAGCGACGGGCGCTGATTGGCGGTAGTGGCCAAGGGCGGGGCGAGGAGGGGCGGGGCTGCCCGGGGCTGGTCCTCGCAGGCTGGACCAGGAGGAGAAGGAGGAGGAGGAGGAGGGAGGAGGCGGGAGCGCTGGGCCCCCGGCCGCTGTGGCCGGCTCGGCCTGCCCTTTGTGCCCGCCGCCCGCGCCCCGCGCCGATGGCCGCCGTGCCGGGTTCCCCGGCCGCTCGCGCCCGCGAGCGGACCTGACCCCGCGCGCCTGGGATGCGCCGGGGATGCGCGTCCTCCGGCCCTGCGGCTCCTCGCGGCTGGGCTCCGGGCGATGGAGCTGAGCATGAAGAAGTTCACGGTGCGCAGGTTCTTCTCCGTGTACCTGCGCAAGAAGTCGCGCTCCAAGAGCTCCAGTCTTAGCCGACTCGAGGTAAATGCCCTCGCCTCTGAGCGCGCAGGTACCCCGGTCCCCGCCGCGCCCTGGAGGAGGCTGCGGGTCTTGGGGCCGTCGCGAGCCCTTCCGATTGTCAGATGCACGGTCACCCTGCGACCCGTGTCAGGAAGCTAAAGTTGAGAGCCGCTCCGACCTTCCTAAAACCGAATGTTATTGTCGGGACTTAGTAAATCCTTGGACGGGTCTTCGGATCCTCAGCGGGAACTAAGCTCTGCCCGCGTTGAATCTCTAACCAGTTTTGTTCCACGCTCTGTGCAGGATTTTGGGTAGTCACCCTGGGTGCCCACAGGGTGCTCTGGGTGGAAAGGGTTTCAGCCTGTGCCGTTCGGTGTGGCACCTCAGAAGTCTCAAGTACACAGCCTCCCCAGCCCCACCCTGGGCTGGTGTTGATCAGGTTTATTTTACAGAGACCAAAGCCACACAGATACTACCATGTAGTGTAGATTGTTCGTGTATTTGAAATCAGTGTAGAACTGACAAAAGGGAATTTTTTTTTTTTTTTTTTTTTAGGGCAGCACCACAATCCACCTGGACTAGTCTGAAATAGTGCTCAGTAGTAAAGCGCCTGATGCAATAGCCTTGTGCCTCTGGGTGTGATATAGATTCATTCTGAAACCCAGAGGACCCTTTTCTCAGTCCTGCACCTTGTCATCTTCGGGTTTCCAAGTGGTCTGTGCACGGTCCTCTAATGTGTTTTGTATTTCAACAGTCACATCTTATGCTCTGCATTCCAGTGTCCAAACTACATGGTTGAATCTATAGATGACCAAACTGTGAAGCATGTTTAAGTGAAGAAAAGAGACATTGTGGGGTTTTTGGGGGGAAGGGGTGGGGGTGAATCTAGTGGACACAACCTAGAGATTTCTTTTGACATTGTCCTCGCCTTTGCCACAAGGCTGGCACCTACGGAGGTTTTGATGTGTTTGCTTCTAATGAAGTCACATCAGTGGGAACAATGTCACATTTTTCATCTTGGGTTTCTTTGTCCTGGCTGCCATGATATTAGATACAGGCATGGGTTCTGTAACAAGAGATCTTTAAGCGAAGCTCAGGAGTAGACATGAAAGCAACAGAGAAGTACTTGTTTTAAAAGTTTCTCTTATGAAATCAGTAAATCAGAATTTTAAGGACTAGGTAGGACCTTTGTGACTGGTTTCTGAGGATAAAGCATATCTTTCAAACACAACTATTCATTCAATAATTCAATAATGGAGGAGGGCTTCCTTTAAACCTCGTGCTGACAGATGAAGCATAAGTTCATTGGGATAAGTCATCTTCCTGGATGTCAGGCATTTAAAAAACACCAAAGTAGACAAGAATAGAAACTCAGAAGAGTATTTACCGTCATACCTAAATGCCAAGTTTATTATACAGCTTCTTGTCTCCCTCCATTCGTGTCCTTGCCAAGGGGAGGCAGTGAACTCCGGTGTTTAGGTAAAGGAGCCTAAACACTGGCCCTTCTGGATGTCAGGACTCCTATGGGCACGATACATTTACCACCGGTGTTCTGGGCTGTGGAAGTGCCTCAAAAAAGAATACAATAGGAACCAAGTGGGGAGTGGGGACAGAGAAGTGATGTTGCTTCAGTGTGAAAATAAAATTTCTGTATACAAAATAAAACTATAAATAAACCATCAGACATGCGGAAGGTCAAGCGGATGAGGAAGCAATGTGGTATGTCAGCGCGTGATCAGTGAGCAGTTCGTGTGACCCAGGTGCCCTGGCTGGAGGTGCACAGAAGTGCTGATAAAGATGCCCAGCGCTGACTCAGTGCTCCGGTCTCTGCAGACGCTCTCAGCAGCTGCTCGTAGTTGATCCTTGTGAAAATCCAGGTAGACTTACTCTCCTCATTCTACTTCTAGGGAGGAAAAGCCCTGAGAACAAAACCTGAGAATCCTGCTGAAAACTTAACCAAATCATTCTGCAAGTGTTCACTGAAATCCTGCTGTGTGTGCGCACAGCCCTGTTCTGGGCATTGTAGATCCAAAATATCCAGGAAGGAGCAGTCCCGGCCTCATGGTGCCTCCACCTGGTGGCGCATCTATTGAGTGCTGACCTGTGCTTCAGTCCAGTAAATCCCATATTCCTGCCCAACTGCCCTCCAGTGTTCCCCAAAGAATCCTGTCTATTTGGTAGCTCAGTCGGTAAAGAATCTGCCTGCAATGCAGGAGACCTGGGGTGGATTCCTGGGTTGGGAAGATCCCCTGGAGAAGGAAATGGCAACCCACTCCAGTATTCTTGCCTGGAGAATCCCATGGATAGGGGAGCCTGGTGAGCTATATTCCATGGGGTTACAAGAGTCGGACACAATTTAGTGGCTAAATCACTACCACCATTCATTCGTTCAGTTACAGATTAGAGACCAAGAACCACTCAGCAAAAAATGTGAAATTTGGGAAGGAGGTTTGTCAGTTATTTTGAGGTTGAGAAATGGATGCATAAAGTACTTAACACGCATGTGTATTTCCTTTGTTTGGACTAATGAAAAATATAGCTCACTTTGTAAAAACAAACTTATTTTTTAATTCTTTCAGTGAAATTTATATTTTAAAATAGACACAGAGACTGACAAGTTTGTTTTGTTTAAATTCAGTATCTAGTGATATTAACAGGAAAGTAACAGTAGTTATTATATTTGGAGATTGAAACAGTATCATCTTTATCAAAAAGGCTCCTAGGGAGAGACTTGGTGTTTCACACTTGCTTTTACATTTGACTTGACTTTCAGGTTTAGAACTCAGCATTTGGTAAACTCTAACGAACAGAGAAGCCAGGTTGCTTAATATAAGATTTGGAATCAGTTTATAAATTACCACTTAAATGTTTTTATAGTGTGTCAGCATTGTGCCAGCTGAGTTGGCTAAATCATTGACTGGCAAGGATGATTTTGGGGGCTTCTAAATGGAACTTGGATATCTTGAATCTATTTCTATGTGCATACCCTAGAAAGGCTTCAGGGCTCAGCATCTGCCAGACCCTCAACCCCAAGAAAGCTCTGATCTCAGGCCATTGGCAGCATTGCCTAAGAACCATAGCACCTCTAGAAGGTGTAACTATTGCCTCATCTAACTGGCCATTTTATAGTTGAGAAAATGGGGCCCAGGGAAGCAAAATGACTTGCTGGTGCTTCTAACATGTTTGACAGGAAGTTCTTACTATGAGAGCATGTGCTGTCTCTCATTAATTTTAGCCATTTCAGGTTGTGTGTTTTTTTTGGAGTTTACCATGGATTAGAAGATGCACAGATGAAGGCTATTTTCATTTTTAAAAAGAAAGCTACTCTAGGGGATATTTTTGGAATGTGCTCCATAACCTAAAATTATCCTAGAGAACCTTTTCTGGAAGTTGGGAAGTTCTCGGTGGGCTTTGCAGTAGAACCACTGAAATTAGAGTCTCGCTTTTACCTCTCATAGCAGGGCAGTTCCTTCAACTCTCTCAGCCTCGTTTTTCTCCTCTGTGAAATGGGGATGATCGTGACTCCTACCTCATGGGCTTTATATGATGGTTCCGAGCTACTATACATAAAGGTTTAACATGGAGACTGGAAGATAAAATCAGTAATCAATCATTGCCAGCTATGGGTATTGATAAAGTATTTTCCAGATTTATTGATGTTTTTCATATTGTTCAACGTCTGCTGGTTCTGTCTGAACCTGAGATTGCACACGCCCCACCACCATCTCCCCCAAGGCCTATAGACCCCATGGCTTGTGCTGTGCCCCAGCCTGGTAACTAATTAATCATTGAGACACCCACCCTGAGCACCCTGGGGAAGGAAAGGCAGAGATCAGTTCTTGAAGACTGTATTCCAGCCTGATTCATTCGATAGCAGTGGCCCCACTGGCTAAGATGGAGCTCCCATCATCTGGCCTGGATGCTGCTGTTCCTCGTCCTTATCTTGCCTGTCACCTGGGGTCCAGAAATGCATTACAGCTCAGGTCCTGAAGCCAAGGCACCCAGAGCTCAGGCGGGTTCTTGATCAGAAACCGCCCTGCCATCGCTGCGCTAACCTAGCAGATCTTGGGGAAGGAAGCCTGCGCAGCACCCCTCAGTACCCCAGGAAAACCTCCCAAATGTGTGCAGACTCCAGAGCATGGCTCAAGGCTCGGTGAGGTTCAGAGAGGTTGGCCAGGAAACATTCTGGAGAGAATACTGGGCTTTGATTAATGAAAAGGGATATCATTTACTCGGGGTAAAATTTATCTACCAGTTTGCTAAACGGATCAGTATTCAAGGTCGGTTCATTTAGGGAACACTGCTTTTGCTTGGGGTTAGCAAAGCCAGGAATTTGGTTCTCTTTGTCATTTCACCTGATTTTGACGTTTTTACTGAAAGACAGTTGGGGATGAATGAGAAGGACAAAAGGCAGGTCCTCTCTCTGGGGTGGGGCTTCACAAGTGGCGCTAGTGGTAAAGAACCCGCCTGCCAAAGCAGGAGACGTCAGAGAGGCAAGTGTGATCCGTGGGTCGGGAAGATCCCCTGGAGGAGGGCGTGGCAACCCACTGCAGTGTTCTTGCCTGGAGAATCCCATGGACAGAGGAGCCTGGCGGGCTGCAGTCCGTAGGGTCCCACAGAGTCAGAGATGCTGAAGTGACTTAGCGCGCACACTCACACTCCCTGGGGTACTGATAGTGGCAAACGCGAGTGGAGGAGAGTTTCATTCATTTATTTATTTGCTCAATTATCTACACATTCCATGTGCCCTGTGCTAAGCAGTTGAGAGATGAACGTCTGATCCCTGCCCTCAGTGAATTTAGCATCTGGTGAGAGAGGCAAAGACACATATGGAAGCTGCTGTGTAGGGTGTAGGTCCTGTGAAATCACTGGCACCTTTGGAGTTCAGTGACCTAACTATATCAATTGTCAATTTGTTCCTATTTCCAATGCTCACAGATAATCAGTCACTATCCATGTGCACATATGAATACATTTTACTTACTCTTTTTAAAGGAAACCTGGTATCCTCATAAAGTAAAAGTTAAGGGACTTTTAGCAAATATAGCAATGTTGGCTCCATTCTGGGGAAAAAAAAAGAAAACTTCCTGGAAAGTTAAAGCATTCAAATGTATTCTTGATCCTTGATTGGTAAGCTCTTCTTGATATTGGGGGCTTTCCAGGAAAACCATTTGTAATTAAAATAATTTTCAGGTAGTTTCAGTAAATGCACCCAAAGAAATCCTATGTTAATCCTTGTTTTATTGGGCTTTTGGACAGCAGCAACAGCAGGTCGGTGGAGACGACAGAAATAGTCCATTTTCAGCCTCAGCATGTGCCTTGGCCTGTCCAACTCTTTGGGACCCTATGGACGGTAACTTCCCAGGCTCCTCTTTTGATGGGATTTTCCAGGCAAGAATACTGGAGTGGAATGCCATTTCCTTCTCCAGAGGATCTTCCCCCTGACCCAGGGATCGAACCTGTGTCTCCTGGGTCTCCTGCATTGCAGGCAGATTCCCTAACTGCTGAGCCACTGGGGAAGTCCGTTTTAGTGAATACTTAATTTGCTTATTGTTTTACTTATTTATGCTTTGTTCCATTTTGAAGACACTAGACTTAATTCCTTATTTGTGGTCGACTTATCTTTGCAATTTCATTACTCACTTCTTTCCTTACATCCAGGAAAACACCCCCAAAGTATTGTTTCTTATTCAAAAATATGTGAAAAGAGAACTAAAACTATTGAGATTTCACCCCTTTAAAAAAAATTGTTTGATTGAAGTATAGTTGGCTTGGGCTTCCCAGGTGGCTCAGCAGTAAAGAATTTTCCTGCCAAACAGGAGATGAGGGTTCGATCCCTGGGGCAGGAAGCTCTCCTGGAGAAGGAAATGGCCACCCACTCCAGTGTTCTTGCCTGGAGAGTCCGATGGACAAAGGAGCATGCAGGGCTACAGTCCATAGGATCACAGAAGAGTCGGACACGACTCGGTGACTAAACAACAATAAAGCTGGCTTACGCTGTTGTGTTAATTTCTACTGCGCAGCAGAGCGGTTCAGCTATGCATATATATATGCACACTCACTTTCATTTTCTTTTCCATTGTGGTTTATCTCAGGATATTGAGTACAGTTCCCCGTGCTTTACAACGGGACCTTGTTGCTCATCCATCCTGCATATAACAGTGTGCATGGCCCAGCCCTCCCTACCCCCTCTCCGCCCTCTTGGCAACCACAAGACTGTTTCTGTGTCTGTGAGTCCGCTCTGTAGATTCTCCCCTTTTTCTTTCACCTCTTTGGCCTATTCACTGAGCGTCCTCCACTGCCCTGATGTAGCTGAGACTTGTGTGTTAGTCACTCAGCTGTGCCCGCCTCTTTGTGACCCCACGGACTGTAGCCCACCAGGCTCCTCTGTCCATGGGATTCTACAGGCAAGGATACTGGAGTGGGTTGCCATTTCCTCCTCCAGGGAAATCTTCCCAACCCGATCACACCTAGGTCTCCTGCATTGCAGGTGGATGCTTTACCATCTGAGCTACTGGGGGAGCCCTCGCCAAGACCATTTCTGTATCTTTTTCATGCATTTAGAAGTGCAGGAATGAAATAAAACACACCAAGTAAAAAACGGCATATTTGTCCACATCAACTGCTTTGCCGATTACCCAGGATTGCATGCTGTTTCTTACATGTCAGGCGGATAGTTTCTTAAGTAAGGTAAGGTGAGGTGAAGTCGCTCAGTCGTGTCCAGCTCTTTGCGACCCTGTGGACTGTAACCTACTAGGCTTCTCCGTCCATGGGATTCTCCAGGCAAGAATACTGGAGTGGATTGCCATTTCCTTCTCCAGGGGATCTTCCCAACCCAGGGATTGAACCCAGGTCTCCCGCAATGGAGACAGACGCTTTAACCTCTGAGCCAAAATTAATAAGTGGGTTGGAGGTGCTGGCACTCTGAGACAGGGGCTGGAGCAGGAGATAAAGAGGGATGTTCGCGCAAGAGCCCGGGTGTGGATGAGTCCGTACGGGGCTCCAGTGGGCAGTGCCCTTTCAGATATGGGGAGACTGGGGGTGACCGAGTTCTGTGTGAGTCCAGCTGGGAACCAGTAATGTAGCCAGAAAGGCTCTTCACCTTTGGTCCAAGCTTCCGTGTGTTAAGTAAGCAAGCCAGTGCAGCTAAGAGCATTCTCTAGAATGCACTGCTGTTATTTCCAGTGACGCTGGGTTGTGTTGTATTTTTCCTCCAGCAGCATCACGTGTCAGCTGATGCATTTTCGCTGGTAAAAGCTAGTAAATTAAACTCAAGTAGGAATTACCAGCGGATAGTCTGTAAAGCTACAGTGAGATTTAATCACGCAAGCGGCTCAGATAGATTCAGTATAAAATATTGTTCAGCATACCTGACTTGCAGTGGTGTAGAAAGCCTTCCCTGCCAGTGGGTTGGCTAAGGAGCTGTCATGGTGGTGCAGGTGTAACTAAACCCCAGGAGCCTGCACCCCGGGGGCAGAGGTGACCGTGGTGGCTGTGAGCCTGTTTCTCACAGTCTGATCACTGTGGCTGATCCCCAGGCGGGTAAGAGGCAGAGTTTGAAACCATGAGATGCGTGCTGCCACGAGCTCTCCCCCTTCAGACTTGAGCCCGCCTCTCCCAGCCCTTCTTTCCCACTGGCCGGACCTTGGGCTTCTATGTCGTCCTTGGTGGGCCCACTGCACCTGGTTTCAGCCAGAATCCTGCTGTGTCGATTTAGAGAGGACCCCCGGCCAGCCTCAGCGTTTGACCACCCTTGGCCTGTGGTCCAGCACCTCACCCCCACGACCCCAGGCAAGGCGTGGTGACCCTGACCCACCTTCAGCTCAGTTTACGAAGAATTGCCCTGCCCCCACTGGCTGCCCACCTGCCCCTGGGCTGCAGATCACCCCCCGCCCCTCCTCTTATGGGCGGGAGCTCCATCTCGGTCCCCTGCTGCAAACCCATGGCAGCGGTCCCTTGAATAGAGTCTTCCTCATTGTCTTTAGCAAGTGCCAGAATAATTTTTCTTGAGCGGTACCTGTTATTGTTAGAAATTGGCTTGTGTGCCTTGATATCCCTTAAAGGGGGTCCCAGGAACACCACTGATCAGACAGCCCTGACCTATTCCAACCAGCACACACTCAGCACCCGATCTTTTCCACAAGCTTTGGTTTGCCGGCTCCCAAGGCTGCCCTGATAGCTCAGTTGGTAAGGAATCTGCCTGTAATGCAGGAGACCCCCGGTTCGATTCCTGGGTTGGGAAGCTCCCCTGGAGAAGGGATAGGCTACCCACTCCAGTGTCCTTAGGCCTCCCTGGTGGCTCAGCTGGTAAAGAATCCGCCCGCAATGCAGGAGACCTGGGTTTGATCCTTGGGTTGGGAAGCTCCCCTGGAGGAGGGATAGGCTACCCACTCCAGTGTTCTGGCCTGGAGAGTTCCATGGACTGTATAGTCCCTGGGGTCACAAAGAGTGGACATGACTGAGCAAACTTCACTTTCACTCCAAGGGTCTGCAGGCTGCCCCACCCTGAGAGCCCCAGGGGTCGGCTCCTGTGCCCTTCAGGGACAGGAGAGGGTGGCAGGGGTGACAGAGCCAGGCAGGGGTGCCGTCCCCTCGCCCCAACCCCCTCCCCGACCAGCGGTCCCCTGCTCCCCACGCTGGCTGTGCTGGGTCTTGCCGGCCCAGGCACATCCCTCTCCCTCCCGCTGTCGGCCTCACGGGTGGCGAGGCTGCTCTCCGGTTATTAAATGCCCAGCAGGTCGGATGTGCCCGATGAGGGAAGAGTCTGCCCTTGGGCTCTGCAGCTTTGCCCACAGCTGGCTGTGATGGACCCCGCCTGGAAGGGGGTCAGCGTGTCGTTGTGGGGAGGAAAGGTCGTCCTCCTGAGCCAGCCTCTCCTCCCTGCCCTTCTGAGGATTCGCCTGCTCCCAGTCAGCCCTGTCCCCACGAAGCCCGCTTTTCTGGGCCGAGCTGCTGCAAGGCTGCTGGCAGTGATGCTCTCGGCCTGGTCGCTGTCATTTTAAACGTGATTCAGGGAAGTAGCGGCTCTGGCGGAGCAGAGAGGCTCCCACTGTTCCTGGTCTCAGCCCGCTAGCGTGGGGCTCAGGAGCCAGTGGAGATGGTCTGACTTCTCAGGGACAAGAACTGCTTTTCCTTTTGGCTCTTCTGCCCTCCTGTATTAAACTAGAGAGATTCAAAGATCATAGGACTTCCTGGTGGGCCAGTGGGTAAGATTCCCCGCTTCCACTGCAGGGGACTCGGGTTCGATCCCTGGAGCGGGAACTTGAGATCCCACATGCCACTTGGCATGACCGAAAGAAAACCCACACGTCAGAGGAGGATTTGTTGGCCTGGGTGTCTGCAGTCAGCGTGAGCTGTGACATTCTCTGTGTCGGGACACCCGGCCACACTGCCTGCCCCGAGACGGCATTTACTTGTTAAAATGCATGGTTATTAAAACGTGTGGCTGTTAAAATGTGTGGTCGAATCTTTGGGGAACAGGGATGGAGGAATTTTACTTTGAAAGACTCCCTTTTGGAGTTGTGGTGGAAATGCACTACTGACTGTTGAGCAGATTTCTCCGTCAGGTCTCAGTTTTAACACTTTCGGCCCAGGATAGTTGCAAAGTTTCTGCAGCTAAGATTAGATATGTTGTTTCAAATATATGTTTTACATTCAAAGGATAGTGTGGATGATCTCTAAGGACGGAAAAGGTAGAAAGCTTCTTATTCTGAGCAGTGAGTAGAACGTGCACTGGGGAGGGTGCTCTGTGGACAGCTTGCACAGGAGGTGGGCGTGTGGGAGGGGGGCACCCGCTGGGAGGAGGCTGAGGGGCCAGATGGGGTGGGCAGGTAAGCCTCCTTATGGCCTGTGTGCCAAGGGGCCAAACACGGGAGATACTGTTGCCATATGACTGTTTGGTTGACTTTGAAGATTAAGTAAAGAAAAAAAAAAAAAAAACAGATAAAGCAGAAAAGAACACATTTTTAGAACATCCTCGGCTTCTGGCTTTCTGCTTTAGTTTGCAGCTCAGGGAAGAGGGCAGGTGGGCTGCAGGAATAAGGGAGCGATGCTTGCTAGCTGCCTTCATCCCAGAGAACCCCGAGAAACAGCGTGAGGCTGGGAGTGACTGTTGTGTTTCTAGATCTCAGCAAAGAGAGAACACATGGATTTGGATGTGTGAGGCACTCATGCAGAATTCACTCCAACAGAGATGTGAATAAAAACGTTGAGGCTGGTGGGCCGTGCTGAAGCCGGTCTGCGGAGGCTGGGCGTGCACTCGGCTGGGCACTCAGACCCCCGCCGGAGGGCTCCATCAGCACGCCGCTGTGTTTCCGTTGACTCGATGTTGCGGTTCACAACCATGGAACGCCAACAATTGGCCTAAGAAAGTGACAGTGATTTGTCGAACGAACCAACTGTAGCCACTGTGCCTGCGTTCGTGCGTTAGGGAGGGGAGGAGGGCCATCTGAGAGCGCCCCGCGCTGTGGGGCGTGTACTCGGTGGGGGTGATGGACACTTGCCCAGAGCATCTCGGGAGTCTGGGAGCTTAGCAGACGCCTCTCGCCTGCTCTGGGATCCACGTCCCTCCTCCCCGCCCCGCCCCCAGCCTGCTCCATCTGCGGTCGGTCCTCCCCGCAGTCCTCCCCTCCTGTGCCTCGGCCACTCAGGCCCCGCCCACTCTCCCCCGCCCGTGACCGGCCTCCCCCGGGGAAGCTGACCCGTGGCTGGGATTCAGGGCCAGCAGTTTCTTGCGAGGACTCTGTCCCTGGAGAGCTTGCGTTTGGTGGGGGACGGCTTGTGGGAGCCAGGGAAAGCGATCATTGCCACGTGACGGAGGGTGGCACGGAGCGCGCTGCCCAAGTGCCAGTCTGCAGGGGTGCTCCCTGCTCAGAGCCACGCCCTGTCTCAAGAGGAGGGTGCTCGATGGACAAGCCATGAGCAGAGCTGCTCCCTGTGGTTTGGGCTCTGTCCCCCATTCCTGAGGAGTTCTGGGTTTCGAGAAAGTTCACCAGATCTCAGAATCTTCCACAGGCAGAGCGTCTAATCTGCATTCTCAATGTAGCTGGTAGAGTGTCATCCACAGTAAAAAGTATGGAAAAGCCGACCGTTGTCATCACTTAAAATTTCTTAAAGCAGCAAAATGTCTTAAAAGGGTTGAGAAACTATCAACATTTTAAAAGCAAATTCAGAAATTTCAAAATGTTTTAACGCTAGCAATTTTTAAAAACTAAAACGATGAAAGTTGAATGGGCTTTTATTTTAAAAGCCAGTACTTACCGAGGAATAGGTTTAATTCCAGGGAGGTGGCTTGTGTGATGTCTTAAAGCAATTTCTAGTCCCATTTGAAGGCTTTTGAACTCCTAGTGTGATTTTAATACATCATTCCACTTCAGAGCCTACAAGTCTGCTCAGAACAAGCCGGGTGCCCTCCTCTTCCTCCCGTCGCAGGAGCAGCCTGATTCTGTGAAGGAATCCCTCTGTGCTTCTGACCTCTGGCACCTTTCTTAGGGGCACAGCAGCCGGCTGGGTTGGCTGGGCGCTCCCCACACAAGCCCCACACCTGGGCTCGAAGTCCGTGGAGCTCATGCCTGCACTGCTGTTGAAAGACCACCACTTGAGGCCCCCCAGCCGCCCTGTACCTGGTGGGCCCCATCCCTGGGCTCATCTCAGCCCGCACCTTTCCCCCAGCCCAGGGGGACACCCTGGCCACTGGTGGGGTCTGAGGCGTTTTGGAAACTCTTTAAAGCGTTATGGAAATGTAAGACTTCCCTGGTGGCTCAGAAAGTAAAAACGCTGCCTGCAATGCAGGAGACCCAGGTTTGATCCCTGAGTTGGTAAGATCCTTGGAGGAGGGCATGGCAACCCTCTCCAGGACTCTTGCCTTGAGAATCCCATGGACAGAGGAGCCTGGCGGGCTGCAGTCCATGGGGTCGCACAGAGTCTGACACGACTTGAGGACTGAACAAGTGTATTGTCATTCACACAACGGTGGAAATGCTTGTGAGGAGCCCACAAGACTGACTTCATAGTTTTCAGTGTCTATGAGGAAAGACTCCAGAATGGAAATTACAAGGATTTGTTTTGCTTCCCTGAATTCTTTGTAACCAACATAATCTATGAATTTCACGCTTCTACGGTATTATGTCAGCATCAGCAGCTCACTTTTGTGTTTGAAAGATGTGGTTATCTGTAGTTAGTTACCCTTCAAGTGCATTTCATATTTCCAGATACACGTCTGTCACTGAAAGAGTGACAGGTGGTCTCATTCCCAGAGCTTCTCCATCTGGGAGAAAAACAGTAGAGACAAAACCAGAGTTGAAGTGACTGTTATTTTTCCAGCCAGCAGGTCTTTCTTGCATTTTATAAGTTTTAAGGTGAAGGGGCCTGAACTATTTGAAAACTAAACAACACAAGTTTCCTTTCTCAGCAAAGACCAGTGTGAAATATTCACTTTGACAATCTGGAGATTAAAATGAGCAGATCTCCATGAATATTTACGTTTATATGTACGTGTGTTTTAACTGTGTGTGTGTGTGTGTATATGTGCACACACTACATGTGGTGTCTTCCTGATTAGCTCAGCGTTGAGCATGTGGTCTAAGACAGTCAAAATGGATTGTAACTTGGGACCTTTGTTTATTGGCTCTGGAGGAACAAGGAGGCATGGAGCCTGGCAGCTTTCTGAGAGCAGGAGGTTACCTATTCTACAGAGGAACCAACACTCAGAGCCATAGAGAAATGAGGTTGGAGCCTTGATCAGCCCTTGCCTGAAGTCCTTACTACCTTAGAACGTTTTGGTTATGTGATCCAACCAGTTTCTCTTATTGTTTAAGCCAGTTTGATTTGGGTTTTTTTAATGCAAGTAAAACCTGACATACTTATATCTAATTAACTCTTTACTAGAATCCTAAAGTAAGTATAATTATATCCTTTTCATAGATGAAGAAACTGTATTAAAAAGCTAAATAGCTTGAATGAAGTCATGCTGATTATAAGTAGGAAATCAAAGACTCTAGCTTGGTTCTGTTTGCCTCCAAAGCTTGTACCTTTAACTACTATGATGTATACTAGATCTTAAATAACATGTTTAGACCAGATTGCTCTGTTCTGTTCCCACTGGCCATGGAAATGCTTTCCGGAATGTGTTTTCTGTCTACAGAAGTCACAGGGAGATGTGCTCACAAGGCACACACCGTGTTTAAAGCCCGGGCTCCCTGGTAGCAGGTGCCTCGTGCACTGAGGTGCTCCGTTAAGGCTGGTGGGGAAGGAATGAGCACGTGGATGCTCCCAGCCCTCTCCTGGGGCCCCCAAGAGCTCAGTGGGGCCAAGTCCCCACCCAGGTCCAGGGTTTGAGACCCAGAGAGCTGGTCATCCCATTAAAAGACAGTGGCTGCTGATTTTTATAATTATACAAGAGGGGTGTCTCCTCCATGTGACTTTCCCTCCCTGCTCACGTTGTGTGTCACAGAGGCAAAGCTTCTGGCGAGAGCCAAAGGACGCTGGCAAGCACAGGTGAGGCAGAGAGACCCCAGGGGCAGTTACAGCCTGTCGGCATCTCTGAAGCGGGGAGCGGCTAGACCCGGCCGATGCTTTTATGGTTGTTCATCCATTTGGATGAAGGGACATAGGCAGTGTATCCAGCAGTTTTGCAGATGTTGATAGAATTCTGCCAAATGGCTACTTGTAAAGAACAGGGACGTGTCTTAATAGGCTATTAAGGGCATGTCTTAATAGGACAATAACGTATATTATTTGGAAAATATAATAATACCTTTAAATTTATGTTTCAAAACATAGTAGAAACATTTTTTTCAGGTTTTCCAGTTTAACTAAGATGGTAAGTTGAGAAAATTACTTTTTTATTCGTTTAAAACCTTGATGCATTTTTAAAGGTCTATTTTATTGACGTATACTTGATTTACAGTGTTGTTCATTTCTACTGTTCAGCAGAGTGATTCGATTGTACACGTATATGTATACATTCCTTTTCACGTTTTTCTCCGTTATGGTTTATCATAGGACAGTGACTGTAGTTCTCGGTGCGAAAAACTGAGCTGCATTCTGTTCACAGTCACTCCTTCAGTGTGTTTAGTGAGTCTGAGATCCTTTTGTCCCTTTTCTTCTACTTTTATTTCTCATAACAGTCTCCAGCCTAAAATCTAGACTATGTAAATAATAATTTAAATAAATAAGGTTTCAAAACAAGATAGCAGTGGGTATTGATTCTAGAAAGAGTATTTTATTTATTGTACTTAGCTTCCTACTTGGTAAAATTATTCACCATTATAATTCTATGTAAAAATGAATATGCATATATTCATTTTATAGAATAAATTTTGTGAAAACATTGTAACATTGTTTTCTTTGTGTTATTTTTCTTCTACTTTTGTGCCCAAATTTTTGCCAGCAGTACCTGTTTACTGTAGTGATTGTATTTTGATAAATTACTAGAAGGAATTTGTTACATAAAGCAAAAAATTATAAAACTATGATATACCTGATAAGACTCCTGAGCAAGCAGCCGTTTCTACCCTGGAAGTATCCACAGACTTTGTACTCAAAGCATTTCTAAGTGTTTGGCATCACGGGTCATGTAATGTGATTGCCTCAGATTTCATCTGCTTCAACCGTCATGAGTTCATTCCTTTAAATTGTGTCCTTGATTTTTGCTTATAGGTGATGGGCAGAACTCAGGAAATTCACGTTAATTTTCTGTCCCTTGTTCTGCCACCGCTGTCTGTGTTGGTTTGATTATCTTTTCATTCACAGGGAAGAGAGAGAGCTTTTTGCATAGACTTCCGTGGTGATGTCATGCTTAATTGGAGAAAAATGACTTGCTTTCTTACATTTATTAAATAATAAGCCACACTCTGTAGTAAATGCCTTCATGCTCCCAGAGCCGTTTCAGAATACCCTTTTCATGTATATTTACCAGTAAGTATTTCTATCTCTAGCGAGCTCGTGTGTGTGTGTGTGTGTGTGTGCTCAGCCACATCAGTTGTGTCCGACTCTGTGTGACCCCACGGACTGTAGCCCATCAGGCTCGTCTGTCCATGGGATTCTCCAGGCAAGAATACTGGAGTGGGCTGTCATTCCCTTCTCAGGGGATCTTCTTGACCCAGGGATCAAAGTCGCATCTGCCTTCATCTCTTGCATTGCAGGCGGATTCTTCACCCACTGAGCCACCTGGGACGCCCCTCTAGAAAGCTTCTTGGTAGCAAAATATATTGTGTTGAAATAAATAGCAAGAGAATAAAGAGGAGATGGGAGTACAGAAATAAATTGAAAACAAGGAAATAAGAATAAGAAAGTAAATGTCCTTTATCTTGAAATAGGGCAGACAGGTATTTTCTGATTACATGAACGTTCCAGTTTGTTAATTCCCCATTTCCAAATAAGTACAGATTAATAAAATATGCTGCTGTACTCAGTCGTGTCTGACTCTGTGTGACCCCATGGACTGTAGCCCGCCAGGCTCCTTTGTCCATGGGATTCTCCAGGCAAGAATCCTGGAGTGGTTGGCCATGCCCTCCTCCAGGGGACCTTCCCGACCCCGGGACCAGACCCGTCTCACTGGTGTCTCCCGCATTGCAGGAAGATCCTTTACCTGCTGAGCCAGCAGGGAAGCCCCCAATTAATAAAATATACCTGACACTAAAGCTTTTCTAAATAAAATTAAGCTTTTGATAATTCAGAATATACTTTACAATGTTTTCATATTTCTAGTTCAATATAAAAATCCAACCTTGTGGTTCAGCACCATAGCTATAGCAATATTATATCATAGAAAAATGATGGAGCCATTTACTCTAACGGGTCCTGTTTCTCAATTCTGTTCAGTCGCTCAGTCTTGTCGAACGCTTTGCAACCCCATGGACTGCAGCACGCCAGGCCTCCCTGTCCTTCACCAACTGGCAGAGCTTGCTCAAACTCATGTCCATTGAGTCAGTGATGCCATCTGACTATCTCATCCTCTGTCGTCCCCTTCTCCTCCTGCCTTCAACCTTGCCCAGCATCAGGGTCTTTTCCAATGAGTCAGTTCTTCACATCAGGTGGCCACAGTATTGGGGCCTCAGCATCAGTCCTTCCAATGAATATTCAGGACTGATCTCCTTTAGGATTGACTGGTTTCACCTCCTTGCAGTCCAAGAGACTCTAAAGAGCCTTCTCCAGCACTGTAGTTCAAAAGCATCAATTCTTCAGTGCTCAGCTTGCTTTATAGTCTAACTCTTACATACATACATGACTACTGGAAAAACCATTGCTTTGACTAGATAGACCTTTGTCGGCCAAGAAATGTCTCTGCTTTTTAATATGCTGTCTAGGTTGGTCATAGCTTTTCTTCCAAGGAGCAAGCATCTTTTAATTTCATGGTTGCAGTCACCATCTGCAGAGATTTTGGAGCCCAAAAAATAAAGTCTGTCACTGTTTCCTTTCCATTGTTTTACTTTCATCAAAAGGCTCTTTAGTTCTTCGCTTTCTGCCATAAGGGTGGTGTCATCTGCATATCTGAGGTTATTGATATTTCTCCTGGCAATCTTGATTCCAGCTTGTGCTTCATTCAGTCTATAGTAACCTTGAAAGTAAACCCAAATCAAGGTTTATCCATGTGTCTATTACACAGGTACCCTATTTCAAACATCTCATGCAGAGCTGCAGTATGTGAAACAGATTTTGCAAAAGAGCCAGTTTGTTTGCAAGGGGATGGAAGGATCTTCCTGTGGGCTTCCTGTCCCCTGTGGGTCTGTGGCCAGATCACAGGACCCCAGGATCCCAGAGAACCCCAGTTTGAAAGTCAAATCACTCTAGAAAAAAATACTAAGTAACACCTTCGTTATCTTTATCTACAGGTTAATCCTCCAGGTAAGTTGACAAACCAACCCCCTCCTCTCTTCCCTCTCCAAATGTCAGCAGAGACCAGGTTGAATTTGGGCTGACCCTACCATTGGTATATATTCCGGAACTTATGCTTCAGAGTAATTCTCCAATCTTAAATTGTTTAGTTATTCATGGTTAGTTCATTTTTCTCTTTCGTAAGAGTTCTGTTTTTAAACCAGATCCTTAGCTTCCTGGTTGTTTGGATCTGGGAATAAACATGACTCTGTGTCCAACTGTGTATCAGCTGTGGAAGATACAGAGCAAACACCTACAGCCCAGAGCCGCCAAGACTGAAAAAGCCTTTGCTCCTAGAACAGAGCTGGAAAGAGAGTTGGGAGCTTTCTGTACCACTTGCGGAGAGAAGTCATCAGACGCTGTTACCACGCGCTGCAGAACCACGTCTATCTGCGCCATAGCCAAGGACATTGCTTTCACATATAGGTCCAAACGGTAGCCAAAATGTTATAGTTTCCCCAAGACTCAAAAGTGACTCCGGGTTTTGTCTCCCTCAGACAGAAATAATCCTGAAGTCTGTAACTAAAATCTACAGCTATTTTTTTTTCTTCCATATACCGATAGATTGTTAAATTAGATGTGAAGATGTTGAGCCAAATGCTTTTCTGTTTTTGTAGTACCAATTCAGTTCAGTTTACATGGGTATAGGGATACTTGTTAGCAATGCGGTTACCGTTATCCAACTTCTAAGTGATGTGTGGTTGCTTTATACCTTTGCTAAGGGAGCATTGTTTATACCCCCAGAAACTTCATTTCCAATATGTGTTAAATGCCCATCCTAAATTCTCTTGCATTGTCAGGAAACAAATATCCTGGGCGATTGTCTGCCATACATTCTGCTAGTGTCTTTGGGGGGTGGGGCGGAGGGGTGTCTTTGAAACATTCCAAAATTTCCCTGAGAACTGATACAGAATTAAAATCAGACACATGAGAAGCATGTACACTGCTTCATTCTTTACTTTTTCATGAAAAGCACCAAGAAAGTTCTTTGAATCACCTGTGTGAGTAGCTGTTTTGTCCTAAGTTCCCCTGAATATTATGACTTTTTTTCCTGTTTTTTTCAGAGTTTTATGAGATCTAGTTCACATACCATTCAGTTCACCCCTTCACAGAATACAGTGAGTGCCGGGGGTTTTAGTATATTCACAGAGCTGTATGACCGTCACCACAGTCTAGAACTTTTCATCACCCCAAAAAGGAACCCATTTCCTGTGACCCTCCATTTCTCCATCCATTGCCCCCCCAACAGCCTGAGTTAATGGCTAATTGCTTTTAGTCATTATAGATTGATCTGCACATTTTTTATAAATGGAGTCACAGAATACAAGATGCTTTGTGACTGCCTTCATTCACTTATCATAATGTGTTCATGTTCATCTGTGTTGTGGCAGATATTTCTGTTAATCACCAGATACTCTATTGCACAGACATAGCACATCTTATTAGCCATGGATCAGCTGACAGACATTTAGGTGGTCTCTTGGTTCAGTTCAGTTCAATTGCTCAGTCGTGTCTGACTCTTTGCAACCCCATGGACCACAGCACGCCAGGCTTCCCTGTCCACCACCAACTCCCACAGCTTGCTTAAACTCACGTCCATCGCATCAGTAATGCCATCCAACCATCTCATCCTCTGTCATTCCCTTCTCCTCCTGCCTTCAGTCTTTCCCAGCATCAGGGTCTTTTCCAAGGTGTTAGTTCTTTGCATCAGGTGGCCAAAGTATTGGAGTTTCAGCTTCAGTATCAGTCCTTCCAATAAATATTCAGGACTGATTTCCTTTAGAATTGACTGGTTTGACCTCAGTCCAAGGTACTCTCTAGAGTCTTCTTCAACACCACAGTTCAAAAGCATCAATTCTTTGGGGCTCCGCTTTCTTTATGATCCAACTCTCACATCCATACATGAGTACTGGAAAAACCATTGCTTTGACTAGATGGACCTTTGTCTGCAAAGTAATTTCTCTGCTTTTTAATATGCTTTCTAGGTTGGTCATAGCTTTTCTTCCAAGGAGCAAACGTCTTTTAACTTCATGGCTACAGTCATCATCTGCAGTGATTTTGGAGCCCCCCAAAATAAAGTCTGTCACTGTTTCCATTGTTCCCCTATCTATTTGCCATGAAGTGATGGGACCAGATGCCATGAACTTAGTTTTTTGAATGTTGAGTTTTAAGCCAGCTTTTTCACTCTCCTCTTTCACTTTCATCAAGAGGCTCTTTAGTTCTTCACTTTCTGCCATAAGGGTGGTGTCATCTGCATATCTGAGGTTATTGATATTTCTCTGGTCAATCTTGATTCCAGCTTGTGCTTCATCCAGCCCAGTGTTTCTCATGATGTCCTCTGCATATAAGTTAAATAAGCAGGGTGACAATATACAGCCTTGATGTACTCCTTTCCCTATTTGGAACCAGCTTGTTGTTCCATGTCTGGTTCTAATTATTGCTTCTTGTCCTGCATACAGATTTCTCAGGAGGCAGGTAAGGTGGTCTGGTATTCCGCTCTCTTGAAGAATTTTCCACAGTTTGTTGTGATCTACAGTCAAAGGCTTTGGTGTAGGTGGTCTCTACTTTTTGGCTATTGTGACTAATGCTGCTGTGAGCCTTTGTGAACGGGGTTTTGTGTGGATGTGTTTTCATTTCTCTTGGGTAGATACCTAGGAGTGGAGCTGCTGAGTCACATGGTAACACTATGTTTAAGTTTTTGAGAAACTTCCAGACTGTTTTCCAAAGTGGCTGCAGATTTTACATTCCCACCAGCAGAGACCAAGGGGTGCAGTTTCTCAGCAAGACTTTCTGCTGCTCCAGAACCATCCGAGAGGGTATGAAGCCATCCTACAGGGTGTGAAGTCATGTCTGTCTCCCTGCGCTTTCGGCTGTGTTTCCTGACCAGTGGCACTGGACGTCTTTACACGTGTTTATCGGCCGTATCTTCCTCGCAGAAGTCCCTATTCAGGTCATTTGTCGTTTTTTTTTTTTAATATTACGTGATGTTTTAAATTATTGAGTTGTGAGAGTTTTTTATACTGAATACAGGCCACTTACCAGATATATTATTTGCAGATATTTCCCCCATTTTCTCAGTTACCTTTTCATTTTCTTGATGGCATCATTTGCGGCACGAATGCGGTGACTTCTGTGTTCTCCCTGCCATCCCACTGTGACTTCCAGTCACTCTGAAGACCCTTTCCAACCCTGCTGGGACACCCAGACTCCCAGGTGGGGTGTGTCTGGGCTATGTCTCTGCAGAGTTGAAGTCCCAGGGTCACTCGCTTTTCTCATGTAATAGAGCCAGGAAGGCAGGGGTTTTTCCCACTGTGAATAGGTAGGCATGTTTCAAAGGAATCCATTTTAGCTTCCTACAAGCACTCGGATCTATGGGTCTCAATATAAATAGGGTACAGTTGGTTGAAATCTAATCTATTTAAATAATCTTCTATCGGGTCCTCCATCTTATTTTCTAATGGGCAGGAATTGCTGAAACCATACCTCCGGGCTGTAGCTCTAACAAAAAGGACTGAAGAATCTCACGTGTGGGGTCCCCCACGCTCCCCTTCACAAGATTGCCTTGCACTGGTTTTTGCTTTCCTGTGAACGCTCACCAAGGTTTTGAACCTGCAGTAGGGGATCAGGACCCAGAACCCACTAATCTGATAACAGGTGGTGGTTTTGTGCCTTAGGCTAAATTCGAATCAGCCTGCAAAGTAAAAAAAGGTTTTTTATTCAGGTTGTCATGTTTTGGGCAAGATAGAACCTTTATATCTCAAGCATTGATCTCATATTTTCATTTCAGGGCTTATTACCACAGAAAGCAATCTTTGAGTTTGCTCTTTTCAATAAAATGTGTATGCTATTTTAATTTTTATGTCACCTTTGGAACATTGCAGCTGAATACATAATAGGGAAAATGTACGGGTGTTCCTGAGTGCATTTCTGTCTAAAACAGCTACCCCCACAGCCCTTTCACAGTTAGAATCAGAGCCTGTATGTTCATTTGTTCCTATAATGTCATATCAAATTTTAAGTGCCTAGAGAGAAAGCACGATATTTTAGAATTTAAATAAGACTATCTACTAGAAGCTTACAAAGATAAATTCTGATCTCTTAATTGGATTAAGCCTCAACAAACAAATGTTAACTCCAAGCGAGAAATTTAGGCCCTCGTATTTTTTAGGCTAAGTGATGACCCAAGGGTTGCCTTTTAGGGCTTCCCTGGGGGCTCAGCTGGTAAAGAATCTGCCTGCAATGCAGGAGACCCTGGTTCGATTCCTGGGTCGGGAAGATTTGCTGGAGAAGAGATGGATTACCCACTCCAGCATTCTTGGGCTTCCCTTGTGGCTCAGCTGGTAAAGAATCCGCCTGCAATGCAGGAGACCTGGGTTCAGTCCCTGGGTTGGGAAGGTCCCCTGGAGAAGGGAAGAGCTACCCATTCCAGTTTTCTGGCCTGGAGAATTCCATGGACTACAGTCCGTGGGGTCGCACAGCGTCAGACACAACTGAGCAACTTTCAGTTCCCTTCACTTCAGTCTCACTAAGGAGACAAGTGTAATACTCCTGCATTACTCATGAATGCTGCAAGGTTCTGCCGTGTGCCTGGCATGAAGTGCAGGTTTGTCTCTCATCCATCCACTGCGAGACCAGGCGGCTTTCCAAGAAAGCAAAGTCTGAGTGCGGAACACATCGTTGCTGTGGCAAACACGTCTTTTGACCTGACCCCCCCCCCTGCCCCCCGCAGCCCTTGGGACCCAGAACCCCAGGCAGAGGACTTGATGGCAAGTTGTAAATCTGAAGCTGTCAGGCCGGAGTCTTTGGAGATAGTGTGACCGGAGGTGGCTCTAGGAGAGGCGGAGGGGATGGGTGGTGAATGCGAGAGTGGAGGACTGCTCTGAACGAGCGTGGAGCCGGGGAAGGGCATGGCAGAGCCGCAGGGCGCGTGGGGAGCCCGTGGGCACAGCCCCTGCCCGCGCTCAGGTGGGGCGGGCGTGCCCCGGCTTGTCTGCAGTCTGGAGGGATGTGAACAGTGGCTCTGTCGTGAAGTCTCTGTGTCTCTTGGTGGTTTTGCATCCCCACATCCCAGGTTCAAGCTGTGTTCCAAGCAGCCTCCATATTTATGTCTGATCCTCCAGACAGCCCTCGGCGGAAGGGCTGTGATTAACTCGCTCTGCAGGGGAGGCCGTGAAGGAAGGCACCAGCTGATGACATGACTGGTGGGAGGTCCAGGGGTCACAGGTGCCCACCAGCCCTCCCCGCAGCCCAGAGGGGCCTCCCGTCCTCTCTGACAGCAGCCTGCTGTGCACACGCTCGCTGAATCAGCTTAGGACAATCTCATTCACCCCTCAGAGGGAGCCCCGGCCACACCGCACAGTATTAAATGTGGAGTTCGTTCCTTTATTTGCTTCTGGCTTCTCTCTCTCTCTCTCTCCTTGTGAGTTTTCCACAAGGTCATTCCAAACCTGCCGCAGGTCACATAAGCAAACCTGTGTTGAGGCAGAGTTTTAAGAAGAAAGGAAGACACTTTCCTTTTTATGAGGGCACTGTGGTGTTCCCCCTTCGGGAAGCTCTGACTTCCAAACACCTATTTTAAAGAAATTACTTCCTAGACCATTTGTCCCCATCACGTCTCAACGTCTGAGCGTCTGTGAGGGGAAAGTGTTAGTACCCATGTCTTTTAAACAGTGTTGCTCACAGTTAGAAACTTTGACATTGAAACAGTCTCCTCCTGGGGAGTGTTTTCATGGAGGATGAGTAAGAACAGAGCTTTTAAAAGTGTTTTTTTCATCATCACTTCATTTTAAATATTTCGGCATTCCATTCCTCTTTGTTGAGCTTCTCCTTTTTCCTTCAGTTCAGTTCAGTTGCTCAGTCGTGTCCAACTCTTTGCAACCCCATGCTTGTGACATAGCAGGTTTCTTTACCACTGAGCCACCAGAGAAGCCTGGTAATAAACACCTATGTACCCATAAGGAAAGTTATGACCAACCTAGACAGCCTATTCGAAAGCAGAGACATTACTTTGCCAACAAAGGTCTGTCTAGTCAAGGCTTTGATTTTTCCTGTGGTCATGTGTGGATGTGAGTAGTTGGACTGTGAAGAAAGCTGAGCGCCGAAGAACTGATGCCTTTGAACTGTGGTGTTGGCGAAGACTCTTGAGAGTCCCTTGCACTGCACGGAGATCCAACCAGTCCATCCTAAAGGAGATCAGTCCTGGGTGTTCTTTGGAAGGACTGATGCTAAAGCTGAAACTCCAGTACTTTGGCCACCTGATGTGAAGAGCTGACTCATTGGAAAAGACTCTGATGCTGGGAGGGGTTGGGGGCAGGAGGAGAAGGGGAAGATAGAGGATGAGATGGCTGGATGGCATCACCGACTCGATGGACGTGAGTCTGAGTGAACTCTGGGAGTTGGTGATGGACAGGGAGGCCTAGTGTGCTGCGATTCATGGGGTCACAGAGTCGGACACGACTGAGCCACTGAACTGAACCCGTAATTCGGCTTTAGTGAGAGAAGCATTTTCAATGCAGCTGAATTTTGTTTGCAGCTCGCCAGCCTCATTCCTGTCCTCTCCTCCAGGAGTTACCGTTCCTGGATTCGGCATCACCATCCCTCTGTGCGTCTTACTTTTCCCGGGTGAATATAAACACGGCCACGGCTCCCCGCAGTGTACGTGCTTTATAAACGGAATCACGGCATGCATTCTGAGGCAGCTTGTTCAGTGTGATATCGCTGGGATCCGTTCGTGTCGATCCGGTGGCTTGTTTCCTTGTGTTTGCGTCCTTGTGGTGTTCGCTGTCTGCCCTCTGAATATTCATGATCGGTTCTCCCGTGGGTGGACGCTCGCGGTCTCCTTCCGGCGTTACCATGCGCAGTGCTGTTTGAGCAGGTGCGGGAGGGCGTTTCCTTGGGAGTGAGGTTGATGGGCTGGGGAGCACAAGATCTCGCCAAGTTTACCAAATATTACCGAACTTCCCTCCTTCCCCACGAACCCACTAGCAATGGACGCAGGTCCCAGTCTCCATCCTTATGGTCAGCATGGTGTGGGGAGTTAGGGTCTGCCCTGGGATGCCCGGGAAGTATCATCTCCCATGGTTCTCCCTGCTCTGCCCATGACCCGTGTGCCTGATCCTCTCTGACGCAGGGTGGGTCGTCTGTGTTTCTACCTGCATTGCCCATTTGTGTAACTTTCTAAATTTCCCTTTTCTCTGGTTCTTTCGTTGCTTTCTGGGAGTTGTTTATGTATTCTGAATAATAATTCTTCATCAGTTAGATGTTCTGGTAGTCGCTCAGTTGTGTCTGACTCTTTGCGACCCCATGGATGGTAGCCCGCCGGGCTCCTCTGTCCATAGGATTTTCCAGGCAAGAACACTGGACTGAGTTGCCTTGCCCTCCTCCAGGGGGTCTTCCTGGAGAGACTGAACCCAGGTATCCTGCATCCTGGGTGGATTCTTTACTGTCTGAGCCACCTGAGAGATTAGATGTACTGTGGACAGCATCTAGTGTGTGACCTACCTATTAACCTCTTTATGCAGAAGTTTTAAATTTTTATGTAGCTGAATTTATTAGTCGTTTTCTTTATGGTTGGTGCTTTCTTTGTTAAATCTGTCCTTACTCTGAAGTCATAGAGAGAGTCTGTTTCCATTTAAAAGTTATAGTTTTATTTTGGCCTTTAACTATTGGACATGAATTCTTTTTATAGCCTTTGTATAGGGAACTAATCTTGTTTCCTGTCTTTGTAAATAATATCACCATTTTCTCAGCCCAACCTGCTGAAGTGAACTTCTTTTCTTCGTGTTGTGGCCGCCCAGCCACATCGCAGGATCCCCTGGAAGGACTGGGTCCATGTCTGTCTGGTTTGTCTAACCTGTGCCAAACCCATGCTCATTTAATGTTGATTTAAAATGTCGTGATATTGAAGTCAGCGAGTGCTTCCTGGCTTCACATTGTTTTTCTCAGGATGAGCTTTGATGACAGCTTATCCTTGACATAAATCTTTAACCTCACTGGATTCACTTATTTTCTAGTTAAATAAGGTGTGTTCTGTGGAGATTTTTACAAGCAGTGGAGTGCTACACAAATTTAATTTGTGAGTATTCACACTATAAAAATGTTGTGACTTCTATGGATTTAAGAAAATTGTATGTATTCCATGTTTCAGCTAGTATGTAACTTGCTTACGAGTAAAGATATGTGCCTGATTTCTGCTGTTTTCTCTCTATATATATGTCAAATAGCTTGTGGGTGTTCAGTAAATATCTGAGTGGATACATCAGTCAGTCAGGCTCAAGGTAGACCAGTTAGCTGTCTGTCTGCCTCATATTTCTAACTTTTCTCTCCTTTATTGCCATCGTTTTGAGGGGAGGGCACCAGGTTTTTTGCTTTTTTTCTCGTAAGAAGTGCCAGATGCACGAAGCATTTCAATAAGTTGTTCCCTGTGTCTACAGGCAAAAGCGGAACAGATTTCAATAGGAATAACGTAATAAAAGTGGCTTCTGCTTTAAATATTGATTTCCTACTGACTTTGATGAGACCATTTTCAAAATGCAGGAGTACTCCGTTTGCCATTTGTTTTCACTTTGTGAACTAAGGAGCTTTTTTCACTGATTTCTACACATTTGAAATGTCATTTCACTTAAAAAAAACCCTACATTCAGCTTTATCATTTAGTCTGAAAATGGGGTGGGTACAGCAGCTTTTATGTTAAAAGAATGATCATTTATTCAGCCAGCCTTTGGGTTGAATGTAACTTTCTAAAAGCTTTTCCCTGTTTTCAGTCTTTCCTATCAACTCATCTTCTTCAAAAATCACCAAGAGTAGATCTTCACATCCCAGGGCTGTGACGCAGTCACACACCTGGGTTTGCAGTTATAGTACCTTAGAGATCCGAGTGGCCTGGCCATGTCTGTACCCCTGCTCTCCAACCATCGGTCCCCCCTGGCCTGGGTCATCAATCCGGTCGCCCGAGGGTGGGCAAGGAGGTATCTGAGTCCCGGTCCACGGGGCAGGGGGACAGGATGGAGGAAACAGAGAGGAGACAGAGAAGAGAGATGCTGGCTGCTCAGAGAAAACCTTTTTGTTTCCTGGACCACAAGAGAATCTAACAGAGTCTCGCAGAATCGGGATTGCTCTACCCTGCCTCCCTCCCCCACCAGAAAGCAGGCATCCTTCTCCTGACGCAAGAGGAAAGAATGTCGTATAAACAGAGCCACTTAGAACCGAAATGTTTGGAGCTTTTACCCACACAAACCACCCAGGATGTAGTTCGTGGTGAACAGACTCCAGGTTGTTTAACCGAAAGTCCTGATGTTCAGAGGGTCATCTGGTTCCAACTTCTCTGCCCAGAGTTGGCCCTGAAGTCGCATCAAACCTGAGCATGTGCTGACTTCTCCGCACCTTTGTTTGCCCCGCCAGTCTCCATCGTGGGGAGGCCAGCCTTGATTCTGCAGCCCATTATCCATCCATAAGCTAACTTGTTCCTGTAAGAGCATACGTGCCTACGAGAAAATAAGACGAGGTGTGTCTGACCCGCCGTTTGTGTCGGGGACCCTCGCCCACCAGGCCGGGAGGAGGGAGGGGACCAGGGAGGTGAGGCCCCAGGAAGTCGGAGCCTGCAGCAAGCACAGCTCCTGCTCAGGCGCCCCTGAACAAAGCAGGACTGGAGGTGCCTCCTGAGTCCCCTGGCTGGGGACAGAGTGGCGTGTTTCCCAGGAGACCGAAGAATGCCATTCGCACCAAAGCTCCGCTGTGCGACCGCGGTGCTCCCAGTCCAGCAGGAGGCGCTGGCGGAGACGGGCCCGCCTGGGCGCCCCCCAGCCCAGGCCGTGCACCACCACCAACGCCCCCGATAGCAGAGCCGGCCAGCTGGACCGCTTTCCCCGTCCGCAGGCTCTGAACCTGTTTCGCCTCTGCTCTGTCCTCCACAGGCCCTTGCCCCTGGGTACCGCTTGTCTCTCTCTCTCTCTCTCTGTTTGCTTGTCTCTTTGGGTTTAATTATTTGAAAGGCCCATATGATGTCACTGTTAAATCCAAAGGAAAAAACCATGAAGAATTTGCTTTTAGCCTGTGTTCTTGATTAGAGCTACAGTTTTGTGTATCCTCAAAATCTTTGCATTTCCTTTCTAAAACCTCTGGTGTCTTCCCTGAACTTTCCCTCGTATATTGAGCAGCTTTATGTGCACGCTGATCTCTCCCTCTTTCTGGAAGGAGAGAGTCTTCCTTCTTTCCTTGCAAGTCTCCCCTTAGCTTCCCGGTCCCCTGTCTCCTCTGCTGTGAGTCTCCCTCCCCTCTCACATCTCCCACCCCCTGCTCCTGCATCCATCACCAGCCGCCCCTGCAGCGGGAGGGTCTCTAGGTGGTCCCGGCTGCCAGTGTGTGTCTGTCTCTTCTTCCTCTGCCTCTTCTCGGACCAGGGCCTCCTCACCTGCTCCTCCCAGCCCCCTTCCCCCTCACCAGCCTCATTCCAGCTTCAGCTGTGGGGCTGCGCTTTCTAGAGTCCCCTCTGAAGACCCCTCTTTTCTTGACTGTTGCACCATCCTTATCTGGAACCACCTCCACTCCCCGGCTCCTCCCTGCCCTCCTCTCTCTCTGAGATGCAGGTGGAGAATGCGCTGGGCCAGGTCTGCACGGATCTCTCCCTTCCCTGGCCAGCACGGGCAGAAGCCACGGTTGGGCCCCTCTAGTCCGGGCTCCGTCCTCTTGCTGCCCCAGCCGTGCGCCCACCCACCGGGCCCTCCTCCCCAGCTGCCCAGCTGTGGGGGCTGGCCATGTTTCCTCCTGAAGCCCTCTTCCGCCTGTCTCTGTGCTCTGGTGGGGTAGCCACACTCCTGGTTACAGGGAAACCTTCCAGCCTTCCTCTCCCACGTGCTGGTCACCTTCTCCTTACTTCCCTCTGGCCCTCACCTTGTCCCCTCCCCACGGTGACTGGTGACTGGTGACCACGCCTTCACACTCACCTGCAGACCAGTGGCCGTGGCATCGGGGTGCCGTTCATGGATTTTAACCTCTTCAACAGGCTTTCCCCTTCTCCAGGGTCAGGTACCAGTAACTATTCAGAGATTTCTGTATCCAGACCCCACTCTAGACTTCCAAGTTTATCTTATTTTAAGCTGGCCAAAATGGGAATACCATTTCCATCAACTGTGAGAAACATTCCACATCTAGAGATCTTGATTTGTTGGGTTGATCATCAGGTCAGCCAATAAGGGATCCCGTTTGTTGATTTGGTGATAATCAGTTGAATTAGTTATAAGCACTTCTGTCCTTCTTTCTTTCTTCCCGTCTTTGTCAACAAGCATATCCTGTCGCCACAGAACGTCTCATCAATGCACATTAGATGGGCCTCTGAAACACGTGGGGTGGGCTTCCTAAGGAGACAGCTTCTTAGCAGTGTGACTCTTGGTGTTGTTAGGTTTTTTGCAACGTTATTACAATTCCCAGAGGTTACTAACGTATAAAAATGTGTGCTGACAGTCTCACTGGCAAACTGACTCGGCTGTGACCATCTCAACTTTCTGTTTTTCAGAGTGGAAGAGGGGCTTTTGATTACAAAGTTACCTGAAGGTACAGTACAGGCCTAATGTACAAGGTCATGCTGACCAGTTAGCGCATGTGGAGCTCTGAGGTCAGCTGGCACGTGGCAGCCACTGAGGGTCAGCTGGCACGTGGCGGCCACTGAGGACAGCTGGCACGTGATGGCCACTGAGGTCAGCTGGCTCTGCCAGTGGGCACAGAGCCCATGCCGCGCCCCTGCTCTCCCTGGGGAGCAGCCCTCTGGCTTTTTAAAAGAGCTCTTATTGGGGTTTAGTTGCTTTACAATGCTGCGTTAGTTTCTCCTGTACAGAGAAGTGAGTCAGCTGTGCGTATACACACATCTCCTCTCTTTTGGAATGCCTTCCCATTTAGAGGAGAAGTCCTTGTGGTATACAGCAGGTTCTTATAGTTATCTCTTTAGATACTCAGCATCACTAATTATTAGAGAAATGCAAATCAAAACTGCAACAAGCTACCCGCCTTACGCTGGTCAGAATGGCTACCATCAAAAGTTCTACCAATGATAAATGCTGGAGAGGGTGGAGAGAAAAGAGAGCCCTCCTACATTGCTGGTAGGCATGTAAATGGATATAGCCATTATGGAGATTCCTTAAGAAGTTAGGAATTAAACTATCACATGACCCAGAAATCCTACTCCTAGGCATATACGCAGAGAAAGTCATAATTCAAAGATACACTCACCCCGACGTTCACTACAGCACTGTCCACAACAGGTAAGATGTGGGCGCAGCCTAAATGTCCGTCAGCAGAGGGGTGGATAAAGAAGGTGTGGTACGTACTCACAATGGAATATTCCTCAGCCAGAAAACGAACAAAATCGTGCCGTCTGCAGAGACGTGGACGGACCTAGAGACTGTCTGACGGAGTCCTCTGGTTTTCATTGGAGGCAATACCCAGCTGATGCCCTGAAGGCCAGCTCTATCTTGTGCAATGGCTCATCAGTTATCCTGTTGATTTCCCCATGACCCTCACCTACTATTTGTAATTTCTGACCCTGCCGTTCCCTTGAGAGATCTGCTGATTAGTAATATCAGCAGAGATATTTGCTGTAAAAAGTTTCCTCTTTTCAGCCTTTCAGGGTTTCTGCAGGCTTTTCCATCCATTGCTGCATCCTGACAGGTTGTCCAGCAAAGGCTTGAGAGCGATTATTTTCTATTGAATAAATCTTCCATCACCTTCTCGTTTGCTAAGCTCTGATGTGGTCCTCTGTCACAGATGTCCTCCATCCTTGAGGGCTTTGGGTTTGGGCTGGCCTGGGTTTGGTCACAGCACGACGTAGGCAGACGTGGATGTGGTCACAGTGGTTGGTGCGGGGCATCAGTGTCCTGCGATGGTTTAGGAGGCGTCACAGTGCTGGCTGCATGCTGGGTCTGTTCCGTGTGGCTCTCAGAACAGACCGGGAACCCGAGTGTGGATTTCTGTGGGTGAATCATCAGAGATCCACCCTCACAGCTCTGGAGACCAGAGGCCTGAACTCAGAGGGTGAGCAGGGCTGAGCTCTCTTTATAGCCCGGATGGGGAGGGGTCCCACCTGCCTCCTCCAGGCTCTGGTGGCTCCAGGCGCCCCTGGGCTTGGAGACCTGTCACCCTGACCTCTGCCTCCGTCGTCACCCGCTCTCCTCTGTGTGTCTGTCCCCACACGGCCGTCTCACAAGGACCTACTGGACTCAGCCACCCTCCTGCAACCTGACTTCCTTTTAGCTAAGGACCTATGCAGTGACCCCATTTCCAGACAAGAGCACTTTCTCCGGGGCTTGGGGCCAGGCCTTCAGTACATTTATGGAGGGGACACAGTTCCACCCACAGCACATGACGATGACCCTTTGGACCACAGCAGCAGCCCCGCTGTGGCCCATCTGAAAGCATTCTGCTGACACACACGGAGGTTTTCCATCCTCAAGCCTTTTGCTTGGTTCCGGGTCTTGATGTCACTGGATAGGTTTTCAGGCCTTTCTGGAAGAAGAGGGCCAGTTGGTGTGTTTGCTGAGCCCTCGAGATCAGCTGGCTGATCTCTTTCCATTCCCTCCGTCTATTAAAGATGAAAGCCATTATCTCAGGTGCGCCGAGGCCTGAAACGGGATCCTCTCTCCCCCAAATCACCGAGGTCACGCCACGGAATCTGTAAACTAATCTTAGGCTGATGTTGTACATGCCAGACCCTCGTGTGTCTCATTCCTACCACTTCTTGCTCCTCAAGGCCCATTGACGTGGAAACTGGGAACTTACCGTTCTGATCTCATTTCCCACTGTCTCAAAGTTGTGCACAAAAAGTAAAAATGAAACAATGATAAAGAAGCCTGTTCTCACCAGAGAGATGTCGTCTCTGTTGTCTTAACAGTGCCAGCTCCAGCCTTCGGGTCTTCCGCCTGAGCTGCTCTAGCCCGCCTGGGACGCCGTCCCCCGTGACTCTCCGTCCCTCCTATAAGCCGGCCCAGCCCCACCAGCCCATCATCCCTCCTCTGACCTCTCCAGCTCTCCTTGTCCCCGCATCTCACATTGCACGTCCATGACTGTGGATGTCTGTGTTTGGGGATAAATGATCCTGTCTCTCCACTTAGATTACAAGTTTCTTTCCATTCAGTTCACATGACTAGAGTTCAGTTGGCATTATATACAAAGTGGGGGAGTTAGACATTTTCAGAATATTTCTAACAAATACCCTGTTGGCCTGAACATTCCATGAGAGTCTTTTATGAGCCTGACATTGCACGCCCTGTTTTAATGAAAAGATGTGTGTCTAAGGCACAGCCCGCTGTTGACTGCCGTTTCCTCTAGAAGTCGGCACTGGAGCACAGCTGCCAATCGAGACATTCCGGGTCCCTAAGGCACCTTCAGGCGCTTATCCCCATGACTTTAAAAACAAAGATGAAACAGAAGCCCTAAGGACAGGACGGCATCGTGAATGCAGTTTGTCCACAAATCATGGCTTGTTTCATCGGATTCCAGTCTGAAGTCACAGCCCCTCCTGCCAGAAAGAGTCGACTCTGATCACGTGGGGCCAGTGAGTCACGCTGGCTGAGCCCGGCTCCAGGCTGGGGCGTTAGGTGATAATTTGGAACATGTGTTTGCAGAACCACACGCTTCAGCCAGTGGCTCTGCAGGCGAATCCCTCCCTCGTCTCTCTTCCTGTGGAACTGAGCACAGATGCCCACAGTGGACTTTTGGCTTTACGGGTGGTAGATGGTGACTGGCCCTGCGGCCAGTGTTTTCATTCTCAGTCCAACCATCTGTTTCTAGAAGACCTGGCCTCCTTTTCTAAAGCACTTAACTTTTGAAAGAGGAGCAACAACCCGATGTCCTTGGGAGGGACGTTACTAATTTCAGCCATGATTCAGCCAAGCCTGAGAGCTTTTTTCCTCCTGTTCTGCAGCGGCCGACCCTGGCCACCCACCTCCTGGATGTCCTTACCCACTCACGCCTTCTTGCCTGTGGGTAAACACACCCTGCTGAAGCGACCCCACCCCTTCTGTAGCGGGTAGGGGCCCCTGGGGTTCTGTGCAGGGCCTCCTGGTCCTGTGGATGCGGAGTAAGGGCGTGTGTCTGGCCCTGGGCCGGATGCCCAGCCGTGTTTCCTGGGCGTGGCTGCCTGCCTCTGCTCTGGGAGCCCTGGGTCCGTTATCAGGACCGGAGTCGGAACCGCGGGCTGCAGGTATTCCTCAGGCACCTGAGGTGCCAAGTGGACAGCTGTGGGATCTGGGGTCAGGGTCCAGGCTACCTCTGATGGCTTTTCTGTAGGAATATGAGCCATGCTCATGCAGAGCTGAAATCAGCCCTGGGTGCTGGCTCCTGAGATAAGCGCCATCAGCTTGGCCGCAGCGAGGGCTGGAGGCTGCAGAGCTTCCCCACCCTGGGCTGGGGGGGGCCCTCCCTGGGGAGAAGGAAGCGAAGGGTCTCTGCACCAGCAGGGGAGTGGGGTCCCCTCAGGCCCGGAGTCCCAGGAGCCCCGCGACCTGGATCCACCCGTGCCCAAGCTCCCTGCCTACCCACTCTGCTGCAGCAACCTGCTACTTCCTCATCTGAAAATAGCAACTCAACTTTTTTTTGAGCAGCTTCCATGTGGGAAGCCTTATAAATTGTGCTTTGAATATTTCTTTAAAACTTGCCTCTTTTTTTAATCCTCTAAACAGTCTTACTGTAAATAAATTATCTTCCACATTGTCCTGATGAGGAAGAAAGTAGACTCTGAGGGTGGAGGGTAATGATTTACCCGAAGGTCCACGGCTGGTTAGTGGGGCACGTGCTGGGCTGTAGATCCGGCTCATTTGGTCCCGAGACTGGTGCGCACACACGCACACATGTGTGTGCACCATCTCCACCAAGAGATCGGATTATGCTGCCCTCATCCCTCTGAACGTGGAGCAGACTGTTTGAAGGTCTATGAACCTCTTTTCAAACCTCATCCCCAAACCGGCGGAGTTCGGCAGGGCTGTGGGATGGGGCTGAGTTCCCGCCTTCTCCTCTGGGACTCCTGGGTGACTTCATACCTTGACGTGGGCTTTTAAACTGGGGAGCAGGATGGAAGAGCGCCCTGTATCTTTAGGAGAAGTCCAAAAAAAAAAAAAGGAGAAGTCCAGGTTTAGTTCCTGGTCCTAAAATTCTCAACCTGTCATGAATTAGGGGGACCTAACAGTTTCCCTCTCACCCCTTCAGGACACTCACCCGTGGCGGTGGGGGGTTGGCGGGTGCCCCCAGCCCTACCAGGAGACAAGTGTTGGTGAAACCGTGGCACATGCGCCCTGTCACCACCGTGAGAGCGGGGAGGTCAGACTGCTGAAAATTTCAGCAAGAGCAAACCTCCCGTTTTGTCACCCCAAGATGGTCCTTTTTTTCAGAGATTCAGGCTCTTCATCTTACGCTTCCAAGCTTGTTTATATACCATGTTTATTTCACAATGATCTGCCTTGTCGGTCTTCTGCTATAGAAGTGCAAACGCTTTCAAGGAGGATGCTACGTCATTGTATCAGACACGCAGGATCATGACAAGTTACCGTTTGAGGGCCTACCACCTGCCGGGTACTGTGGCGACTGCTTTACGTGTGTTATCGCCTTTATCTCTTACCATAAGCGATCGAGGTGGGATCGTCCCTTTCCACGGAGGAGGGGACAGGAGGTGAGTGTGGGGTGCTGGCCGAGGATGGCGGTGATCGGCACGGGCTGGGGGGGCGGCACCCCAGCTGGTGCTCGCTTATCCTCCGGTGGCTTCTCCCCGACCCGCGGCGTGCGAGCCCAGAGGGTGTCGGCTATCCCAGCATTTCTCGGGCTGCATGGTCACCCGGGGGCTCCGGACCGTGGTGAGGGTTGGTGCCAGGCCCTGTGTGTGATCCTGCAGTGAGTTAACCAAAGCAGGATTCACTTCTCAGTCAAGCAGCAGCCAAATGTCCTTGTGCCTGGTCAGTGGGCAGGTCTCTTCTACGTGGTGAGTTATTAGTAGGACTCCAGGCGCCTTGTCTTATGGGCTCACCCCTTCCAGGGCCCAGGAAGGCTCTGCCTCCCCAGGAGACTGGTGAAGGGGCGCTGGTGACGGAGGCAGCTGCTTCTTCAGGGGCCATGCTTGCTTCCCTCCCATTGGCTGGAGCAAGTCACATGTCCACACCTGGCCACAGGGAAGGCTGGGAAGTGTAGTCCTGGGCTGGGTGGCCCTTGCCGACGCAGCCCAGCTGGGATGGGAGAAGCTGGATTTCTGGGACGATGGTGTCCGGGACACAGGGCCCCACGGTAGTTCATTTATACTAAATTCACCAATACTTCAGAGTAAACCTTGGTAATTCTGCAGAGTAGTTCCTCAGTGTTTGCATGCTCAGTTCGTGTCTGACTCTTTGTGACCCCATGAACTGTGGCCCGCCGGGCTCCTCTGTCCATGGAATTTTTCAGGCAAGAATGCTGAAGTGGGCTGCATCTCCAGCTCCAGGGATCTCCCCAGCTCAGGGGTCACGCCCGCATCCTTGTGTCTCCTGCACTGGCCTGCAGGCTCCTCACCACCTGTGCCATCGGGGAGCCCGAGATAGTTCCTACGCATTATTAAATGTCTTTGGAGATCACGTTTGACTTTTTTTCTGTAATGGCATAAAATCATGTGGACAATCCCACACAGTTATAACTGAGTTTCAGAATCAGGTCCGGACTTGGGTTGACAGCCAGCCGCAATGGAGGCCTGTAACGAATCAGTGCAGATACACCAGTGCTCCTCAGGCCCCCTCCCCTGGGGGAGCACTCATTGTTAAGAATCTGTAGTTGAATGTGAGAGGGAAGTAATATCCGTGGACTCTAGTCCACCAAGCTCCCCTCTCCGGGGGATGGTCCAGGCGAGGATACTCACTACCATCCTCACGTAGCCAGTGTCCTGTCACCTTGTATCTGTTTCAGAACGTTCTGGGTAGAAAAAAAAATGGGGAAAGAGCCTGGGCATCCAGAGCCCCCCCCCCCCCCCTTGTAGACATCTGTCTGCCTGAGGCCGGCACTCGGGGCAGAGACGGCCAGGGAGCTGCAGCTCTCCACATCCTACAGTTGCCATCATAGAAATCTGCTGTGTCTCTGAGACTCTCTGACATGCCACCCCCTCCAATGCTCTTAAAATATCTGCAGATGAATCTTTCATCACTGTTGTTGGGGTAACCCCCCCAAGTTCCGCCAAGTGTTTCTCAGTTTCTTGGACCAAATATCACATTGCAGATAGATCATTCATGATCTGCTCAATGGGAGACGAGTCCTGTTGTCATGAATTCTGTCTTTGCAGCTCTTTCCTGAATTGATTTACTGAAAACTTGGCGTGGCAGCCTAACTGCCTTGGCTCATATAAACTTTCAGTTGGAACCACTATAAATGAAGGTGGAAAAGACTGAAAGCTGGACCACAGTCACACAAAAATGAGCAAACTGGGTGCACCATGTGCCATAGCGGGGCTTTCCCAGTGGCTCAGTGGCAAAGAATCTGCCTGCCAACGCAGGAGACATGGGTTCAATCCCTGGGTTGGGAAGACCCCCTGGAGAAGGAAATGGCAACTCACTCCAGTATTCTTGCCTGGAATATTCCATGGAGACAGGAGCTTGGTGGACTACAGTCCACGGCATTGCAAAGAGTGAGACATGATTTATCCAATAAACAACAGCAACGCTATGACTTAGTATGTCACGTACTAGAGGGCTCTGTGGTACCCATAGAATGCCTAGCTTATTTTTCATTTATTGACAGTATTTCGTGGCATAACAGTATGATATATCTTGGTTATAAAATAGATTTTAAAGTATAAGCTTTTATTGGCCCCTAATTTCTCTCTCACCATTGGGTTGACCTTATGAAATTACTCTAAGTAGAATACATGCATTGATTGTCTAACTGTAAAGTTATATCACCATTAAACAGAACCTGCAGAAATAAAATGCCATAAGTAGAAATAAAATAGAAATAAAATGCTATAAAAGAATATGAGAACCAGCAAACGTGCACATTTCTTTTCGAACAGATTAATTTTTGCACAGTGCTTCCCAGATGGAAATGAACCTGGACAGAAACATCCGCAGCCTCCCAGAGTGGGGAGCCAGGAATCTGAGGATGCTTGTCCTCTCCTTTAGTTTTAGTGAACATCCGAAAGGAGTTTGACAAACTTCGCCTGCATCCCGCAGAGCACACTGTCACATGCAACCCTTCCTCGGGGGTGTGAGGTGCCGTCGCCCATGTGGGAGACAAACTCAAGGACGTCATCGTCACAGGGCAAAGGTGACCATGTGATGGTCCTGCCGGGACGTGGACACCTACACCCTGGTGCCCGACGCTGGGCAGCCCACGGATGAGGGCCACATGCTTTCTGCGGGCATGCTCCGTCATGTCCAACTCTTAGCGACCCCACGGACTGCAGCCCACCAGGCTCCTCCGTCCATGGGATTCCACAGGCAAGAACACTGGAGTGGGTTGGCATTTCCTTCTCCAGGGGGATCTTCCCAACCCAGAGATTGAACCCACGTCTCTTGTGTCTCCTGCATTAGCAGGCGGGTTCTTTACCAGTAGTACCACCTGGGAAGTCCCGTGTGCTTTCTAAACAAGTACATTTTCAGTGCTTTTAGCTCATAAGTAGTAATTTGGTAATTGCCAGGAACTAGTTTATGTAATATGATACTTTGAAAAACACGAGAAGTTAGAGTAAAACTTAACCAATTGAAAGAGAAATAAAACAATCCCACTTACAGTTGCATCAAAAAGAGTAAAATACCCGTAAATAAGTTAACCAAGGAAGTGAAAGACCTGTGTATTGAAAACTCTAAGACACCAGTGAAAGAAACTGAAGATACAAATAAATGGAAGGACATGCTGTGTTCATGGACTGCAAGGCAAGCTTGTAGACAGAACGCAGAGTGGCGGTTGCCAGCCGCAGAGGGCGGGGCTGGGAGAAATGGATGGAGAAACCGCTGCATCTTAGCTAGAACTGACGTTGGAATCACTTTTGTTTCTCTAAGGTCAGTATCTGTGTGTGGTGTCAGCCGCTCAGTCGTGCCCGACTCTTTCGACCCCATGGACTGTAGCCCACCAGGCTCCTCTGTCCGAGGGACTCTACAGGCGTGGAAGGGTTGCCATTTCCTTCTCCAGGAGATCTTCCCGACCCAGGGATCGAACCCACGTTTCCTGCATTGCAGCTGGATTCTTTACTATCTGAGCCACCAGGGAAGTCCCCTCAGTTTTCAGATATTATAAAAATTCCGTTGTTGTTGGGGAGGAAACTGAGGCACATTGACCCCCCCCACCCCAGGCCTCTATTTGCCAGTCGAAGGTACACCCTCCCGCTCTCCACCCCCAGCAAAATGAGCTGCACACAGGCAGCCTTTTGCTGTGGGGTAGCAGGGGAGGTCTCAGGAGCCCATCTAGTGGCCTGTGTTGGGGGAGGCTGGCCAGGGTCAAGGGCTATGGGTCAGGGAGCAGGAGGAGGGGTGTGGTTGGAGGAGCAGCTGCTTTGTGTGTTGGGGGGGTGGTTATTGTACTGATACAATATCTGTATATGCTTTAATTCTGTTTTCCCTGAATGAATTTTTGTGAATAAACACAATCAACAATCAAATTAAATTGAATGAATTTGAAAGTAGGCTCTAGGAAAGCACGGAGGACAAAAATATATTGAGGTGTTTTTCCTTCAAATTAGTCCCCACATCAAATTACACAGACTGTTTAGAGCTTTTACCGTTTAAAAGGTTTTTTCCCCCTACTTGGTAAACTGGATGCCTAATGATGTTGCTTACATGAGAATTCTAAAAGGTGCTTTCAAAGTATTTTGGCTTTTCCAGTTAAGATGGAAATCACGTCTAGCATTTTTCATAGTGGAAATTTTATTATTGTCTGTTTATTTTTTGACACACTTTTCCATAGAGAAAAATAAAAGCCTATTAAATTTTGATGTGTTTCTGTTATAAAAGACCCTGATGCTGGGAAAGATTGAAAGCGGGAGGAGAAGGGGACGACAGAGGATGAGATGGTTGGATGGCATCACCAACTCAATGGACATGAGTTTGAGTAAATTCTGGGAGTTGGTGATGGACAGGGAGGCCTGGCGTGCTGCAGTCCATGGGGTCGCAAAGAGTCGGACACCACTGAGCGACTGAACTGAACTGAATTGATGAATTTGGCAAAAACTCATTGTATGAGTTTCATATGATGAGACTTGTTCCATGACACATTTAGTTATGAGATAGAAGTTGTGTTGGTAGGACCACTGCACGGTCACCGGCTCCAGTGAGTAAGGACACTGGTGCCAGCTGCTGGGAACGGCCTGTGCGATGAGTTGGTGGATTCGGATATCTTTCACTCCCCTTAGACCGCTGGTTTCACTGGATGTGTCCCTGTTCAAATAAAAAGAGCTTATTTCACAAAGCCCACGTCCCTAGAAGCCAGCCTAGCAGCTCGAGGTAGCCCTTGATGGCCCGGGTGGAGCTGGACACTGTCCGCTTTCTCCCGGCTCATGTGTGTGGACCCTGTTGCCCAGCTGCGCCTGCTCAGTCATGGTGAGACTCAAGTGATGGTTTCTAAGGGCTTTTCAAGCCTACGCTCTATGCCCACTTCCACGCAATTCCCCGTGAAGAATATGGTGGAGATGTTCTCAGTGATGCTAGCCGCCCCACCAGCCGACCTCTCGTCCACGGCTTGACCTGCTCGGCTCTCTTCCTGGGCTTGTGGGAAATCCTGAATTTCCCCTCAAGGGAGGAAAAGTGCCGAGAGGAGACCTCGGCGCCCTCGCTGCGGGCAGGGTGGCAGGGACTGGTCAGAGTGGACCCAGGCGTCCAGGTGGGTGTGGTGGGGCTGGGGCGGGGCTGGTGGAGAAGGCCCTGAGGCCAGGGAGGCCCAGGGGCCTCCAGACAGGACCCTCAGGGGCAGCTTGGCCTCTGACGCCCATGCTCGTGGTACATGTGTCCCAGGGAAAGTTCTTGTACAGAGAAAAGTTGTTGTTCAGTCTCTCAGTCGTGTCCGACCCTGCAACCCCATGGACTGTAGCCCACCAGGCTCCTCCATCCAGAGAATTTTCTAGGCAAGAGTACTGGAGTGGGTTGCCATTTCCTTCTCCAGGGGATCTTCCCGACCCAGGGATCGAACCCAGGTCTCCCGCGTTGCGGGCAGACGCTTTACCGTCTGAGCCATCAGGGAATCCCAACACCCCCGCAGATTCAGATGCCATCTGCTCCCAGAGGACCAGCTGTGCAAAACCTCACCTCTAAACATTCGCATGGAGAAGGCAATGGCGACCCACTCCAGTACTCTTGCCTGGAAAATGCCATGGACAGAGGAGCCTGGTGGGCTGCAGTCCATGGGGTCACTGAGGGTCGGACATGACTGAGCGACTTCCCTTTCACTTTTCACTTTCATGCATTGGAGAAGGAAATGGCAACCCACTCCAGTGTTCTAGCCTGGAGAATCCCAGGGACGGGGGGAGCCTGGTGGGCTGCCGTCTGTGGGGTCGCACAGAGTTGGACACGACTGAAGCGACTTAGCAGCAGCAGCAGCAAACATTCGCACCCAGGGGCAAAGAGGGTGTGTCTAAGCCAGAAGTTTCTGGAGAGAAGCGAGGAGTGTGTTAGAGTAGGAGCCAAGATTCCTCACATGCTTGCTTTGCTCTAAATATTCTAACACAGTCAGCCTTCAGTGTTGCAGTCCTGGTCGCTGCTCTGCAGAAAAGTAAGGTGCAGGATGGCCAGGCTGCTTGCCTGGGTCACGCGGCGTGGGATACTGGCCCCGCAATCTGGACCCGGGTGCCCCCACCCCCCAGCATCGTTGGGGCTCCGTGCTCGTGGGCGGCCTCCCTCTCCTAAGGTGTGTCTTTCAGACCTGCTGTTTCAGGAGTGTCTTATATCCCAAGATTTCCAAGTATGAACTCCTTGTGTGCAGGGTCTGTGTGCTGCGGCGGGGATGAGGCCAGGGCGCTAGCTTCCTCGCAGAAGGCGCACCGGGTGAACGCCGGGTCGGGGCCCTGGCCTCCTGCCCTGCCTTGTCAGATTTGTGACTTCCGGTCATCTCCCTCTCGGCTTGAGGATCATGTCTTCATCCGAAAGGACTGACGTCCTGATGTGGTCCCTTTTGCCTGAAAAGCTTATTCTTGCAAGTCAGTCGATGGAGGGATTTCTATTTTAAAAAGAGACGGTGATGTGAAGAACCGACTCATTAGAAAAGACCCCGATGCTGGGGAAGATTGAAGGCAGGAGTAGAAGGGGAGGACAGAGGACGAGATGGTTGGATGGCATCACGGACTCGATGGGCATGAGTTTGAGCAAACTCTGGGAGTTGGTGATGGACAGGGAGGCCTGGCGTGCTGCAGTCCATGGGATGGCAAAGAGTCGGATATGACTGAGAGACTGAACTGAAAGGCCCACCCATGCCTCTAGAAATGACCCAGTTTTGTTCCTTTTTATGGCTGAGTAACATTCCGTGATATATTGGGGCTGTAAAAAAAAAGAGAGAGAGAGAGATGGTGATCCTTATTGATAAAGAGAACAACAAACCATCAGATTTTTTTTTGGTTCATCCAGGGGATGGGTGTTGTTCTGAGCTCTTATCTCTCTTCGGATAAATGGTTTAGTAACAACAACAACAAAAAAAAAAGCTTAAAAAGAAGTTATGTGCTGACATATTTCCAGAGGTAGAGAATAAGCAAAAAGTTAACACCAAACTCATTGGCCAGTCAGTGCATAAAAACAGAAATTGGCTTTCTTCTCTGAAAAGCTCCACCCCTCACGTAAGTTAAACAGGAAACGAACACCTGCTGCTCTGAAATGCTTCCATCTTGGCAAATAAGGTGCCTCCTCGTGCTGGATTTGGCAAGTCTGGACTCCACGCCAAAGCCAGTACTGGAGACGGCTCTTCTCCGAGCATTTGGGAGGGTCCCCACCTTTTTCCCCAGCTCCTACCAGGCACTAACCTGGAGTCACGCTTCTGACTTTTTGATGCAAAGTCAAAAAATTCACAGAAGTCATTTTAAGTCTTCAGATTTTAATTTCACTCTTTAATTTATTAAAGTCTTCCCTCCGGCGTGGTTTGAGAAATTGTGCAGCCTTTACTGGTGGGCAGCATGTGGGAGCAGCAGCCGTGTGCACAGCCCGCGATTCACGTTCATGGTCTCGGCTACGGCAGCGCCTCTGCTTGCTGGGGAAGTAAGCGACGTTGCTGCAGAAACTGTCGGGTTTAAAGTATTTGCTCCATTTGGTTTGTTCATTTAGAATCATTCCTGTCTGTTGTTAAAAAATACATAGGATCTTCGGAAGTCTTTCTGATCATCTGAATGAGATTATATTTTAAGGGGCTTCCCCGATGGCTCAGCCGGTAAAGAATCTGCCTTCAATGCAGGAGACAGAGGGGACGCAGGCTCAGTCCTTGGAAGGAGATCGCCTGGAGTAGGAAATGGCAACCCGCTCCAGTATTTTTGCCTGGAGAATCCCATGGACAGAGGAGCCTGGCGGGCTACAGTCCACGGGGTGGCAAAAAGTTGCACACGGCTGAGTGGCTGACCACGCACAGTCCCACGCTTTGAAGTAATAGCTTCATTTTTATAGAGGCCATGACTAGGATATTTTACGACTTTAGAAAGTCCGGCTTTTCAAGCTGCTTGCTGAATTTACGTGGTTTTCCTGCACTTATTTGTATGGTACTTGTCTCCATTTTTCCATCATGCTCACGTAGTTGTATTTGAAATACTCTTGCGGGCCCCTGAGGGTCGCGGTGTTGGGACACCTGGAGAGCACAGGGAGTCTGTGTGTTGCCTCCTGTGTGATCGTGAGAAGTGTTATTACCGGCGGTGCCACCTACCTGCATCGATCAGACGGAATAGAAATGACTTTCTTTGAGTCTAATGGAACTGAAAATCATTTGCCTTTGAACTCTATTAAATTTTTAAAGATGTCTTGAATTTTATTTCCAAGTTGGCAAAATCCCAGACCATTTTCCTGCCCAGCTTATTGATTCTGGGTCAGTCTCCCTCCCTCTGCAACTCTCCAAGAACTGGAGTGCTTATGGTCATGACCAGGGGAATCTCAGGAAGAACTTCCACCGGGACAGTCAATACAACAAACCCCTGTGAGCTTCATGGGACGCGCTCGCTCCGTAAACACCTGGCCCTCGGTGGTGCTCCCGGCGCGGGCGCTCAGAGGCACCTGCTGCCTCCCTGCAGGTGTCTGCTGCTGCATCCACCCCCAGCGCTGGGGGGCGTGCACACGGCAGGCTGGCCTCCACCCCGAGAAGGCCAGGTGCCCGCTGCACGCCTTGCCATCTCCCCTGCAGCGGATTGCGGGGCGATGCTCTGCGTCCACGCACACAGAGCGTGAAGCGCCAAGGGAGGGGCCAGGGTCGGGGCGGCATCTCCAGGGCGTGTACAGCCAGTAGCCGGTGATGTGCAGCTGGCCTTTGCAGGGCCGGCCTCATCCGCGGAGCAGACTTTCTGTGTCTGGGGCAGGTTCGTGGACAGAGGATAAGGGAGACCACCCCCGCCAGAGACGGGGGGCACTTGCTAGTGGTCCCTGACAGCCCCAGGCACCTGGGGCACTGCTGTCCCCTGGGCGGGGGGGCCACGCGTGCAGAGGCCGCCTGCCCTCACCCACCCCACAGCCTCTGCCCTGAGCCCCAGAGCGCTCCCCTCCCCTTGTCCCTCCTCCAGACTGGAGGCGCTCTGGGGCCCTGGGGACACCACTCTGCGTCCTCTGTGTGGGGGATGCCCGTGGGGTCCTTAGTGAGTAGCCCTGCCGCTCCTCGGGCACCGGGCAGCCAGAGGGATGGGAAGTCCAGCTCGCACCCCACGGCCCGGGCACAAAAGCCCGCCTGGGGGCCGGAGGCTCGGGCGAGGGGACGGGCCCCCAGGACAGCCCGTCAGGGAGGCCCTCGCCATGGTGCTCCATCGCAGAGCTGGAGGAGCCCGTCCTGTGACTCCCACCGAGAGGGCCTCCCTCTTCCCGATCACCCCCACTGTGGCCACGCCATCACGCTGCCCGAGGACGGGCCTATTCCACTGACCGTGTGCCTGTTGATTCAGCTCTGTGAGACGTCTGTGTTCTTTTCCTAATTAAAATTAGTCATTGTGCTTGCTGTGTCAGAAGTTGGGACACTTTTTTACCAATATTTATTAAATAATATGTGGAAGACACTACCTCGAAATTCAGAAAACTATCTAGAAAGTTAGAATCCTCATAAATCCCACCACTCAGGCTTAAATATTTGACATCTGGGGACGTTTTCCTTCTTTCAGAAGTGTATCTCTGCATAATCTTGCCATCATTCTGAACACAGAACTTGGTATCCTTTAAAATGACTGAACGTTGTAAGTTGTGTCATTAAATATCATCATAAATGGATTTTATTCTACATGTAGAGATCTGTTGTCTCTCTTTATTTAAACATTCGGTGTTTAATGTGTCTCACTGTACCTGTATAAATGCTGAGTCCCTCAGTTGTGTCCCGCTCTGTGTGACCCCGTGGACTGCAGCCCACCAGGCCCCTCTGTCCATGGGATTCTCCAGGCAAGAATCCTGGAGTGGGCTGCCATTTCCTTCTCCAGGGGATCTTCCCGACCCAGGGATCGAAGCCGTGGCTCCTGCATTGCACATGGGTTCTTAACCACTGAGCCACTGGGGGAGGCCTTGTCTCACTGCAATTAATGCTGAAACAGCATCCTTAGGGGCGAATATCGATCTTCCTCTGATTTCTCCCCCAAATTTTGGAAATGAAATCACTTGTTTCACAATTAAGGCTTTGGCTCAAAAGTGCCAAGTTGCTTTCCAGAACAAGTGTTACATCTTAGTTTACCCCAACGGCTGCCAGTAGATGGTCACTACAATTTGGCAAACATTGGATATTTTTATTTTCAGCATCTTGGCTGACTAGATAGACCAAAAACAAAAAAAAAGATCTCATCTGTTTAATTGTATCTCTGTGACGGCTGGTGAGGTACTTGAAAAAAATAAATTTCTTGGATATTTAGTTTCCTTACATGTAAACCGTCTTCTCTCTCCACTGACCGGTTTTAATTTTGGGGTGCCAGTCCCCACACACAGGTCACACCACAGATAACATCACACAGACACATACACACATTATAGACTGCACATAGACACACAGACACACCTCACATCACAGACACCCCCACCATGGACACAAACGTCACACACGTCACACCAATACACACACACGTCATACCCAATACACACACACACACACAGACGTCACACCCAATACACACACACACAGACGTCACACCCAATACACACACACACACAGATGTCACACCCAATACACACACACACACAGACGTTAACTTCTCCTTTGGCTCCAGGTCTTTTCCTGGTTTGTCCCTGGCCTTTTAGTTTTCTTTGAGGGCTTCCCCTGTGGCCCAGCGGTAAAGAGTTCTCCTGCAATGCAGAAGACACAGGAGAGGAAGCGTCCATCCCTGGGTTGGGAAGATCCCCTGGAGGATGGCATGGCAACCGACTGCCGTGTTCTCACCTGGAGAAGCCCATGGACAGAGGAGCCTGGCCGCCTACGGTATCCAGGGTCACAAAGGGTGGGGCAGATCTGAAGCGACTTTGCACACACAACTTTCCCACACTTGCGTCCTTTCTGCTCTGCCCCTCCTCTTCCTTCCGTCTTCCCATCCTGAAGCAGGACGTCTTCGTGACGTTGGAACGTGTTAGCCACGCCCCAGGCTCCCAGCATCTCTTCCTCATCCAGATCCACTGTGTGTCTCTCTCCTGTTGGTCTGCTTTTCCATATGCCATTTGGTTGTTATTTTCCATGTTTTATTACTCCCTTGAATGTTACCTAGCTTCCCCGTTGCATTCTTGGTTTATAAGGATGCAGATGAGTTTTGTGTTTTGCTTTGCATCCAAACCTTCTATTATTAGATCTAATGTATTTCTTTTGGTTTATGCTTTTAGTATGCTAAATATACTCTCACACTGCCTTTGACCTACATTTATAGTGCTTATTTCTATTTCTGTGCTTATTGCATTTTCTAGAATTTCCAAGGGAGTGTTAAACAGTGATGGTAATTACATGTGCTTTTGTAAGTCCTATAGTTTGGGGTAGGAGTGTTTCTGTTTTTGCAGATGAAAAGCAAGAAAGGAAGATTAAGGCATTTGTCACTGGTGACATTAATTTCCGCCTGTTGAACAATTAGACCTGTCCAGGTACCTTCCTGTCTTGGGTCAGCAGACAGAAGGCAGCTGAGACCGGATGGCGTGACCCCTTTGTATACTCAGACAGTCTTGGGAGTTCAGGACATTCTGTGACACGCTTCCTCTGTGTGTGCGTTTGCATGATTTTCTGGGGAGAGGAGGGCAAAATTTCATCACATTCTCAAGGATTTCTGTCACCCAGGAAACTTGAGATCTGCCGCCTGCAATCAGTTGGCTTTGGTGGTCACAGGGGACGGAGAGCAGCCGTGGGCTGGGGGCGGTTCCTGGACTGCAGGAGGAGGCGCGCTGGGCGGTGGGCCTGTGACCTCAGCCCCAGACCGGAGAGGAGACCCCCCCCGGGGGTTCCTGGAGCGAGCCTGCCCCGGCGCGGACACCACGGCTCAAGGAATTACCTGTGCTGCACTGTCCCCAAACAAGTTGGCTTTTAGATTAAGACAACAGAAAGAGGTTTCCCCGGGCCAGTTTTTAGCAGACCCCTGGTGAGTTTCAGCCGCTCACAGATTGCCTGAGAGAGGTGTTGCTTCTGTGCTCCATGGTCTGAGCTGGTCTCCGTGTCCCACTGGGACCCCCATCCCTCAGGTTACAATCACCTGCAAACGCCCCTCTCTCTGCTTGGAGCTGGCCTCCTGGTCAGAAATGGTTTTCTTGGAGGCCTGGCACTGTCAGTATGTCAGCGTTTCTCTGTAGTTCATCTGCCCAAGTCTGTTGTTTGTTGTTTAGTCACCAAGTTGTGTCTGACTCTTTGTGACCCCAAGGACTGCAACATGCCAGGCTTCCCTATCCTTCACTGCCTCCCTGAGTTTGCTCAAATTTATGTCCATCGAGTCACTGACGCCATCCAACCATCTCCTCCTCTGTCGTTCCCTTCTCCTGCCTTCAGTCTTTCCCAGCATCAGGGTCTTTTCCAATGAGTCAGCTCTTCCCATCAGGTGGCGAAAGTATTGGAGCTTCAGCTTCAGCGTCAGTCCTTTCCATGAATATTCCAGGTTGCAATCCTTTAGGATTGACTGGTTTGATCACCTTGCAGTCCAAGGGACCCTCAAGAGTCTTCTCTAGCAGCACAATTCAAAAGCAGCAATTCTCTGGAACTCAGCCTTCTTTATGGTCCAGCTCTCACATCCATACATAACTACTGGAAAAACTATAGCGTTGACTATATGGACCTTTGTTGGCAAAACAATGTCTCTGCTTTTTAACATACTGTGTAGGTTTGTCATAGGTTTCCTTCCAAGAAGCAGGCGTCTTTTAATTTCGTGGCTGCAGTCACCATCCACAGTGATTTTGGAGCCCAAAAAAATAAAATCTGTCACTGTTTCCAGTTTGTCCCCTTCCTATATTAAATTGGAGCACTGGGCCCTGGACCAGAGCTATTTCTCCGTCTCTTATTTCCCCTCTGGGTGTTGCTTGTCTCTGTCTAACTTGGCTACCGTGTTTCACTCTGGTTTTTGAGTCACTGCTACGAATCCTCTGGTTGCAGCTTCTGTTAATCACGCATGCTCAGACTGTGTGTGGAGGACACAGACCGAGGTCTTGTCCGAGTCTGCAGACCGGTGGCCAAGGGCCCGAGCATCACCAGCAAGTCCCTGGAGCATCACTCCTCAAGTCCTGCTTTAGCAAGAGCATCAGATCTGCCACAGTGGACTCGGCCCTGAGTCAACCCAGTGTAAGAATCAGAGTGAGGTAGCTATTTACTGAAGAGTGTTCAGAGGACCACTGAAGTTTTAATGCCTTCCTAACTTGCCTGAGAAGCTCATCATGGATCTCTTTATCCATTAATCCATGTGACCCTGTTCTAATAGCTGTTTTCATCATACTCCCAACTGTTTGGGCCAGTAAGTCCCTCCAGACTTTACATTTGCTGTGTGCTGTGTAAATAGGACTGTCTGTGAGTCAGCGCAGCCGGAGGGAAAGTCCCTCTGATCCAGTCCACCCTCTGTGGCGTCACCGCCTGTGCGCCACTGGCCCTGACCTCCGGGCGGCTGCCGTGTGACCTTGAGCCGTCACTGCGCTTCTCCAGGCCCAGGTGGGCACACGGGAAGGACGGAGCACTGTCCTTCCAGCCTCTCAGCGAGTGGAGCCCCTCGCCCAGAGGCCTAGGGCCGGAAGTGCCCCGACGGGCTGGAAGAGACTCCAGCCCAGTGCTGGCCAATGCTCCGACGCAGGGAAGGCCTTGGGGCAGAGGAGACAGGGTGTTGCACAAAGGCCATGTCCCCGCCTGGCGAGCTCTGCTTCACAGGGACCAAGGGCTGCTGCTTCTGCGTCATCCAGAGACGTGGCCTCCGGCTTGACCTGAGACACACACCCTGCATCCACAGGGGCCCTGTTGAGGCCGCAGAGGGGAGGGAGCATCGCTGACCCCTGGGGGGGGTGGGGAGGGGAGCAGGGGCTGTGCGCACCGGCCCGTGGGCGGGTCCCTTTGCAGGTGCTCAGAAGAAGGTGAGCACGCCCCGGGGGAACATTCCCTAAAGGGTGCTGGTGTGTAGTTGATCAGTCGTGTCTGACTCTGGGACCCCACAGAGGGTGGCCTGCCCGGCTCCTCTGTCCACGGGATTCTCCAGGCAAGAGTACTGGGGCGGCATTTCCCCCTCCAGGGGATCTTCTCGACCCAGGGATCGGAACCACACCTCCTGTGCTGGCCAGTGGACCCTACCCTTGAGCCCCTGGGGAAGCCGGAGGCTGCGGTCAGCTCCTCCTGAGAAGGGCGGCGCCGCGTCACAGTGATGGCAACACCAGGGCCTAGGACGCAGGCTCAGGACTGGAGGACCGGCCCCTTCCCGCGTCGTGGGTGACATGTTAAAGATAGGTCGTGACGTATGCCAGATGGAGCTTCTGAAGCCCTAAGTCCCAGTCTGGGTCGCTGTGAAACCCTTCCCGTCCTTCGTCCCTCCCCAGGTGCCAGGTTTCTCTCTCGGGAGGTAATTCGCAGAGCGATGTGGTGGTTTTACACCCAGAGGGATGACTGTCCTCCTGGTGTCCTGCCCGCGGAGCTCATTGATGTGGTCTTCTGAGATGACTCGAGCTGACTGCCCCTGCCTGGAGTCCTGAGTCGCTGCACGAGGCTCCGAGCTCTCTGTCTTTGGGAATATTTGGGGGGCGGGGGGCAGGAGTCCACCCTGGTCTGAGCTGGTTCCCCCTAGGCCGTCACACCACCTGTCCAGGCGGGTGCCTGGCTCCACTGTCCGATGATGCACGGGCTCAGGGCATTCCCTGGGGATTCCAGCCTAAACCCCCTGGGCCTGACTCTTCCCCCGCAAAATCCCCGTAGAGGAGGGGAGCGGGGAGCTGGCCACACTCGGGGACCAGCCAGGCCCGCGTAGGGAGCAGTTGTCGGGCGGCATGTGCACGCGGGGGGGGCCCCTCTGGATGGGCGGTGGGGCGGGACCACCGCGACCCTGATGGCCACCCACATCACCCGGGTCAGTGCCAGCTCCGGCCAGGTGAGCCAGAGTAAAGCGCACACGCCAGCCTCCCGGGACGGGCTGCGGAAAAGGCAGACGTGCGATGCGAAAGAGAGAATCCGCAGCTTTGACTTTGAAAGGCAGTTTCCTTCTCGTCATCTTGACGGTCTTTCAGGTTAAAGAGTGGACCCGTCCCCTGGGATGAATGCTTTGGACTTGGCTGTAAATTAAATTATTTGGAGGTTGGAGGCACAGGGGAGCCGGAAAGTCCCCCTGCAGGTGGCCAAGCGGAGTGTCCTTCTAACCCGCCTTCGTGTCTAGGCCCAGGACGAGCAGGGCCCTCTTAGGATCGTTAAGCTTTTATAAGAGCCCCGTGGGAGCTGTTAACCTGGATTCATTGCTTGGAATCACTTTGGTGGGAGCATAAAGTCAGCTTCTCTGAAGCTCGACTGCACTGCTTAAAGGTTTTATATGTGGAATGTGAAGTGTGGCTTTGGCAAGATTGTGTTAGAAATCCCGTGTTCCTTTTCCCTTTTAAACATTAGAGGTTCACTCCAGGAGCCCCTGGGAGGAGTAAAGCCGGCTCTTTGTTGCACAAGGGGCTGCTTCTAGGTTGTATTAGTAAAACCCTGTGGTATTGAAGTCCTGATGGGTGAGGAGGCTCCTGTGACCCGGGCAGGGTTCAGCCGGCAAGAGGGTGGACTCTTCTGGAAGCAACCCTCCCCGCCTCATCTCGCAGCTGCTGCTTTTCTGCTGCAGCCTCTTCTGGGTGACTCACTCACCGCCTCTGTCCTCACTGCCACGTCATGGAGGGCTTGGACGCGGGGAAGCTCGTGTCCCAAGGCCTCTGTCCGCTGCGGGCCCCCCGCGTCTGCAGAGAGCAGGGCTGGCCACTCGGGGCTGCCGAGGAGAGGCCGTCCACAGCCACAGGGGGTGGACACTCGAGTGCAGGGCCCCCAGCCTCTGGGATCGAATGCCTGGTGATCCGAGGTGGAGCCGATGTAATAATAGAAATAAAATGCACAATAATTGTGTGTGTTAGTCGCTCAGTCGTGTCTGACTCTTTGCGACCCCATGGACTGTAGCCCGCCAGGCTCCTCCGTCCATGAGATTCTCCAGGCAAGAGTCCTGGAGTGGGTTGCCAGTTCCTGCTCCAGAGACCGAACCCGGGGTCTCCTTGTCGTGTGCTTGAATCATCCTGAAACCATCCCTGCCCCCACCGGCCCCTGAAGAAATCGCCTTCCTGAGACCATTCCCTCGTGCCAAAACTGGGGACCGCGGCTCCAGTGGGCCAGGCTCGGGGGACTTTGAGGAGAACATGTGTGCACCCCCACTTGGAGGGAAGGCCATTTAAACTCTGGATACTGAAACCAACAGCCCCGGGTTTCTTTTGAATTTTAAATGATCTGAGGGTTGAACTCAGATCATAGCAAGGGCTGGCACCCTGGATGCACATGTCAGCGAGCGGGCAGGAGCCTTGGGGAAAAAACACCGTACTGTCCTGTGAGATGCCCCCGAAGGGCCACAGGACAGGCCATCTGCATGGCCATGAGGGACCCCTGGTGCCATTTCTTGGACCTGTGCTCGAGGAGGGGTCAGGAAAGAAGAAAAGAGGTGAAATAAGACAGCTGGAAGGATGAACAGACTTGGGCCAGAAAGCAGGCTTCTCCCCTCCTGGTGCAGGGCAGGGAGGTGCACCCAAGCACACCCCCCTGAGGCACCTGTCCCCTGTGCCTGGCGCCCTGGACGTTGGTGACAACCCCAGCCTTTTTCTTCCACCACTGACCCCATCACCGTGGGCTTTGTGGGTCTCCCCAGGCATGTCAAGACCCCGATCCCATCTGAATTCTGGTCAGACAGCCCGAAGGGCATGCGTGGAAGGTTTCTTATCCCGTGCTATGCCTCACATTTCCGTCACGTCACTTCTTCAGGACGACAGAGCAGATAACGTGACCTTTGTATCTTCCTTGGTTATGCTCCGTTGTTACTTTGGTAAGGTCTTTGTTAAAGAGAACCTGAGACTGGCTTTTCCTTCTCATTTAAGTACATTGAAATATGTTTTTCGTGTTAGTCACTCAGTTGTGTCCGACCCTTGGCGACCCCTGGACTGTAGCCCGCCAGGCTCCTCTGTCCGTGGGATTCTCCAGGCAAGAACACCGGAGTGGGTAAGCCAGCCATGCCCTTCTCCAGAGGATCTTCCCGACCCAGGGATCGAACCGAGTCTCCTGCACTGCAGGTAGATTCTATACCATCTGAGCCACCAAGGCAGCTCCTGAAACGTGCTTTAGGTTCCAGGAGCTGGATGTACCTAGCGACCCTCCCCCCATATCCTCAGGGCACATGTGTGTGTGGGTGTGCTCACCGACAGCCTGTGTCCAGATGTGACGGCCGGTGTGGAGGCATCCGAAGTCTGAGCTGAGTGCATGTCAGTCTGAGTGACTCCCCTTCATCCTGCAGCCCAGTGACCAGGTGGACCCCTGTGACTTGATGCCATGTCAGCTCATGCCCACACCTCTTCTACTTTCTAATCTCCGTTAGAAGAAATCGTTGACAGTTCTTGGAAAATATGGCTCATTTGTTCGGGCACAAATTTCCTGTTTGGTAACCTTTAGGAGAACTTGGTTGTCATTTAACTCAGACACATCACTGAAGCTCAGCAAAGCCTTTCAGTGGCATGTTTAGACATGGGATGTGTTTACTGACTACAGTGTACTTATTAACTAGTGTTTAATAAGAAAAGTGTTCATCACTTAAGTACTTTTTAGCAGCTATAGGAATGGTCTTTCCCATAATGCTGAGTATTAAGAGGAAAGCCTTCAGGCACTCACAAGCAAAATGAAAATGCAATCATGACGACACGAAGGAGCCCATGTGGGTGAATTTAGCACCTCCTGAGCAGGGCAGAGTTCCTCGAGCAGCCCTCCTCATCAGGCCAGGCAGGTGACACAGAGGCCTGGGAGCTGGGGTGGGGTCCCCTGTGGAGGGGAGGCGCCGCTGGCGTACTGTAGACCTAGAACGCCGGAGGAGGAGGGAGGAACCTCCACAGGACAGACGGCTCCAGGAACCCTCAGGAGGCTTGCCCTGGATGGAGGATGTGCTGATGGTTCCTGGAGCACCAGAGAAAGAAGACGCAAGATCACCTCCTTCCCCCCCGGATGTCCAAACTCGGCCCCTCCTCCGGCACTGGCCGTCCGCAACGCTGCCCCTCGAGAGCTCCAGGTGCACAGTCTCACGTCTGTGTTAGTCCATCCAGGCTCCCGTTACTAGACTCCACAGACTGGGCAGCTTGAATACCGCAGAGATGTGTTTCCGGAGGCTCTGGAGGTGGACAGCCAGGGGCACGATGCCAGTTGGTCCCCTGCGGTGAGGACCCAGTTGGTAGAAGGCATCTTCTCCCCACGTCCTCACGTGGCGGGAGGGGCGCTCCGGGCCCCTTTTGTGGGCGCGTTCATCCCAGTGGGGCCCCACCCTCCTGACCCGTCGCCTCCCAGAGGCCCAGCTCCTAACACCGTCCCACTGGGATTAGGGCTTCGGTCTCTGCATTAGGGGGAGACGCATTCAGCTCAAGGCGGCATCTCTGTGACCTTCACCCTCCGTGGCCCCTTATCTAGAGGCCAGCGTCCTTCAGTCCCTTTCTTTTCCTCAGAGGATGCTTTGGCTCCATGAGGAGGCTTTGCCCTCAGTCAGAGTGGAGAAAGCACAGGTCCTGAAGGTGACGGAGCATCTCATAAAGAAAGGCTGGAAAGCCACAGGGCAGGGGAGGACCACCCCCCCCCCCTCCACCCCCCCGTCCATCACGGATCCCACCACATGCCTGCGAGGAGGGCAGATTTGTGTGCTTAGGCGGACTGTTTCTGCCTCAAGCTATTTCAGAGCATTTGAGTCCGAACTGCTGAAGAAACGGATCGTTGTTACACGGTGTCTGCTGAGCGGACGTTTTCTGTCACCACTGGAGCGGGGGTCTCGCTACACAGGGAAAAGGTCAAGGAATGAAAAGTCACCAAGTTCATCTCACAATCAGGTCTCCACAGTCACCAGATCTTTGTGAAACTCATGACTGCTTTCCATCTGGTGGGCCCTGAGTGTATGTGCAATTTGTGTATTTTTAAGACTTTCAACAGAGGTGCTGGTGGTGCGGTCCGAGCGTCCCCTCAGCTTCGTCCAGGGTGGAGGGCCACGCTGTCTTCTTAAAAGAGCAGCCAAAACCCGCGAGCCTGCATTTCTTTCCGACCGCGCCGTGGTTTGGGTACTTGATTTCGTTCCCGTGGGCCAGCGCGTGTATGCGGTCGCGGCCGGGGGAGGCCGTGTCCTCTTGACCACGCACACCCGTCCCTCCTTACACGCTGCAGCCTCTGTCCGCCTCGTCCAGCCAGCGCACGTCGGGAGGAGGAGGGCCCAGAAACCCCTCTGGGGTTTGTGTTCAGTCAGCAGCTCCCGGTCCAGTCATGAGTTCTTTATATCCGGTTTTCACAACAGAAGAGACAGGTTAAGCTTCCTCTCACATGAAGCCTTATAAAGCAGGCCTGGCAACCGGGGAATATTGCAGTCTTGAGGCTTGAGACAGACGTTCAGATGTGCACAAACAGTGAAAATTCGCAGAGCTCTTGCTTAAGGAAAGGGGCAGTCGTTGTTTCCCGGGGAATCATTGTTTGAATCATTTCCCGGGGAATTGTTATTTGAAAAGTTTGAGGGATAATGAGAACGATGTGTCACCTGGTGGGAAGAAGAAAGTGAAAGCTGAGCTTGGGCGCTGTGTCAGCTGCTTCCGTGATCATTCTAAGAGCTCCTCACTCCGGGAGCTGTCCGAGGCCATTCCCGGGAGCCCCTCTGGGTGCCTGCACACACACACGTGCACACACATGCGCATCCAGAGGACGGGGTGCAGTTTCGGCCTCCACTTCGGGGCAACCTGCTGGTGAGAGCCCCTTCCTGGACACAGATGCCCTTTTCCAGGGGCAGGCTCTGACCTCAGCCTGTGACTGTCCGCTGGGGCTCAGCTCCTGGTCAGTCCAAGAGGACGATGTACATCTCAGTGGGGTTTGCATGGCTGTTGCAGAGCCATCATCCTGGGAAAGGAGAGCAGTTTGGAAACATTCGAAAACATAATAATCTGTGGGTGTCTTTCTTAAATAGCTCGGTGTATAAGTGCTGGCAGAAATTAGCCAAATCCATGTAAAGCTGTGCCCTGTGTTTGGCTCAGGAATAATGTTATCCATCGACAGGGAGACAAGCCACACGTGCGGAGGTTGAATGAGGGCGGAGCCCAGAGGGGAGCACGGAGGGGAGGGCTGTCCCCGGGGGAGGGGCCTTGCTCCTGAGCCCAGGACGATACCCGTCACCCGTGAGTGCCATTCTGTTTAAATGAATCTTGGTCCTTCCAAACGTGGTCTGTATCAAGCAGTTCAAGCAAAAACAAACATGTGAGTAAACGTAAGTGGCCAAGGTCCTGGATGCCTGCGGCCTGTGAGTTGCGCCTGCCGTGAGGTTTTTTAATTCAGCAGTTTTGTGTGAGTGAGTCCGGGTGTTAATGACGATAGAACATCGTCATCGGAAGCTGCTGACCTCGCTGGTAGGTGGCGTGCCGCAGCGGGACCGCAGAGCTCACAGAACGCCTGCCCCTGCTGCCAGGCCTCCGGCCTGCCTCCTAGTTCAGGGCTTAGGTGCAGTGGCTGGTCCATCACTGCTGAATCCCGACAGACAATTACTCATCCTCATTTGTAGGAGATGAGAGAACTTCTACTCAGCAGCTCAGAATAATAGCCTCAGCTGAAGGGGTTTTCTAAACAAGTCTTCAGATCCCCCTTGCTGGTGTAAAGAGTGAACTTCTGACATATTCTGCCAGAGCCTCAGAAACGTCTGAGGCTTTTCTCCAGAGTCACTTCAGCCTGTTGTAGACAAAGTGTGTGACCCTGAAGTACGAGATATCGGGATTTGCTGGATAGGCCTGAAGCATTCTGGCAAAACCCTAAGCTAGGTTAGACTTCTGCAAGTGTTCATAATATGCTTGCTTTGAATTTAGAAATTGTATATAATGCAAATCATACTCCCTGAACGTGAAGAATGTGGAAAGTCCCCCAGCCTGTCTTACACCATGATTGAGACTGGATCTCAGCGGGCTGGCTCCGTCGTGCTATAAGCCTGGTTCTGCAGACATGCTCTGAGCGCTCCATACACCTTTCTTAAACCATCTGCAAGGTGATCATTTATTCCTGTGCCAATGCTTATTGAGTAAATACCATGTGCAGGTTGCTTTGAGGGCGGAGGGTACCACCGGGAACAGAACGGTATTCGCAGAGTGGGTTAAATCGGAAATGAAAAAGATGTTGCCTTCACCCTGTGCAGAATCTCTCATATCTCCAACAAGTGTTTCCACGGCAGCCGCTTCTCAGGATCAGGCTCGCAGGTCGTTAGATAACAAGCCCTTGAGGCCGAGGAAACCCGTCTAATGTGGACAAAAAGTGTAATTACCCGGATTCCTCCATGGTCCTACAGCAGACCCTGAGGTCGCCAGTCTCTGGAGTTTCGTGAACCTCAGCCACGCTGATTGCAGGGTTCAGGCGACAAGGCCGCTATCGTGGGTGAATCACCTCAGTGCATCAGCTCGCGAGAAATACCGAATCTGTGCCCGCGACTCTCTGGAAATCTGTGGCTTTTAGCTCATGTTGGCAGAAGCTGACGTATGTGTGGAGCTCACCAGTTGGCTCTTTGAGGGGGTCATTTGGGGCGGAGGTAGGGGTGGAGGGTAGTGTGATGTGGGTGGGGTGGTGGGGGCATTTGAAAACATTTAGCAGAATGTCTTGTAATTATTTTTAATGTCAACTAAGTTGGTTAACAAGGAAGAGGGATGGTTATTCAGCTGATTTCTTTGAATGAGGTTTGGCCAAAAGTTTCACCTTTTCAAAAATTTTGAAACCTGATGAAAGCACATTGTCACTGAAATTGTTTCAGCTTAATTCTGAAGTTCAGAATGTTTTCTGTCTGGATTTTGTTTGTAAGAATCTCCAGGATAAGGGAATACACCGGGGCTGGCGACAGTCGCCCGACTCTGAGGCTCTGATAACGGACTGGCAGTCTTCTCTAAGGATATTGGGACGATCCTTCTAGGGGGAAATGACTGGGACCAGGGTGTTGACAATGGTTCTCATGTATTGCCCTAAGTGTCACCTTCACGCATTGGCCTTGTGTAGTGGACACCACTCATGCAGAATCTTCCCTAGATTTAGGGATTAATACTCCAATCACTTTGCCAACAAAGGTCCATATAGTCAAAGCTATAGTTTTTCCAGTAGTTGTGTACGGATGTGAGAATTAGACCATAAAGAAGGTTGAACACCTAAGAACTGATGCTTTTGAATTTGGTGTTGGAGAAGACTCTTGAGAGTCCCTTGGACAGCAAGGAGATCAAACCAGTCAATCCTAACAATAAATTAATCCTGAATATTCGTTGGAAGGACTGATACTAAAGCTGAGCTGAAGCTCCATTACTTTGACCACCTGCTTCAAAGAACTGATTCGGAAAAGACCCTGATGCTGGGAAGGATTGAAGGCAGGAGGAGAAGGGGATGACAGAGGATGAGATGGTTGGATGACATCACAGACTCTATGGACATGAGTGTGAGCAAGCTCTGGGAGTTGGTGAGGGACAGGGAAGCCTGGCATGCTGCAGTCCAGGGGGTCGCAAAGAGTCAGACACGACTGAGTGACTGAACAACAGCAATCTAACACACACACAGACACACACACACAGATCACAGAAGTAACTACAGTTGATCTTGTTTAGATTACTACCCGTGACTATTGAAGAAAAAATGTAAGCCCTTTATATTTATATCTACAAAGCTAGTAAGAGGAATAAAGTTATCACACAAGTCATTTTGTCTAATATTTCATAGCAGACAGTCACCTCTAATTTCACTTTTAATTTTTTTTTCTAATTTTTCAGTTTTCAGTAAATTCATACCAGCCACCCCCAAACAGCCCACCTCTCTGGAAAACTTCTATTCACTCCCTGGCCACCCGCCGGGCTGGGAAATTTGTCTTGGTCTCTGCATGGTGCATTCTTATGTTTACCATCTGTGCCCTAATTGAAAATGCCATGTTCGTCCACAAGATGAATCTCGCGTGTTGAGTTTAAAAATTCTAATAGCTTTAAAAATATTGAGCCTTTCTTTTCCACTAAATGGTAGGTTTATTCTTCGCATCCAGAAATGGAATCCAAATTGTTTCATATTGGCTTCCATCTTTTTGTTTTCTTGCGACAAGTTATTTGATCTTATCTGCTTTTCAAAACTCACAGTTCATTTTGCATAAATTCTCCGTTGTATGTCAGTATTGGATACATAGCAGTGGGTGAATATAGGAATCCCACGTGGACAGTTAGCAAGATGATTTTATTGATTTAAATTTCCTGTTATAGATGCCTGCATCTTCTTGCTCATTTTTACATTTGTGTATTAAAAAAATTCAGAAAGCAAAGGAAAGAAAATTAGTCATTTATATTTCTCTGACACTATCACTGTTAACATCTTGATGTATTTCCTGTAAATGTTTTTCCTACAAATCTTTTAAATGTGAATATAATCATCATGGACAGAAAATTTATTTACTGCCTTCTTTAGTTTAAAATCTTAAGTCTCTTTCAACATTGCAAGTAGACTTCAAAGTCACTTTTTAAAAGTGTTTTATTCTGAAATAGTTATGGAGCAACAGAAAGTTACAGAAACGAGTGCAGAGGTCTGCCTGCCTGCTCCCCAGTCCCTCCTGTGGGAATAACTTTCAGAACCACGTTGTCTGATTAGTCGCTCAGTCGTGTCCGACTCATTGCGACCCCATGGACGGCAGCCCACCAGGCTTCTCTGTCCCTGGGATTCCCCAGGCAAGGATACGGGAGTGGGTCGCTGTGTCCTCCTGACCCAGGAAGGTTCCCTGGAGGCTCCCTCCTGCTGCCACTTCCCACATCCAGAGTCACACTATGACAACCGCTGACCTTACAGGACTATATGTGTGATCGGTCATTTCAAGTCCTCTGACCATCATTCATCTCATCAGAGACTCAGTCACACATTTGGTAATGCAAGAACCAATAATTTTGTAAAATAGGCAGATGGCAAGTAATATTGCTGGGGATGCTAATTAATAGGTGGCGCTGGCGGGAAAGAAGTCAGCTGCATGTGCAGGAGACATAAGAGACAGGAGTTCAGCCCCTGAGGCGGAGAGCTCCAGTGTGCTTGCCCGGAGAATCCCACGGACAGAGGAGCCGTGGCTACAGTCCACGGGGTCGCAGAGTCAGACACGACTGAAGCAGCTGAGCACGCACAGCATACAAGTGAGCCGTTACACCGAGGACTGCCGTCAGGTGGGGTCCAGTGTCTCGTAGGCCGTCTGACCCTTTGGCTCTGCACCAGTCACCATCCTTAAAGGAAGTGGTGTGTTGGCATTGGACATAAAGTCCATCAGAAACATCTGCACACACAAGGCTAGTCGGGGGTGACCCCTTACAGGACTGAGGAAGGGCTGCTCTGTCTGACGCGGGAGACCCCTTGGTCTCTGTGGCTGAGCCAGTATTTCTGCCATTGGGTAGGTCTGGTTAATGCAAAGGCGGACGCACAGTGCAAACTCAAGGGGAGGGGGGAGGCCCAAATAGTCAGAGAAGATGCTTTGTGTTTACATTTTTCTTGGCTCGCCTTAACATCGGAGTTTTTATTTCCAGCATCAGTGGGACCTTTCGGGACTGGCTTTTGTACTGAGCGTCCTTCTGTGAGGCTCACCCCCGTCGTGTGGGATATCAGTGGTTTGTCCTTTTTATTGCCGCCGGATGATGAATCCCAGTTTGCTGAAGCATTTACGTTGGAGGACGTCTGGGTTGCTTCCTGTTTGGGAGGAAAGCTGCTGTGAAATATCACGCTCAGGTCCCTGTGTGGACCTCGTCTTCGTTTCTCTGGGATGAAGTTGCGAGGATGCGGTTGCTGGGCTGTAGGGTAAGTTCACGTTTCAATTTGTAGGATGCCAGCTGACTGTTTTCCAGCGGCTGGACCGTTTTCCATCCCCACCAGCAATGGAGGGGAGACCCATTTTCTCTGCATGCTCGCCAGCATTTGATGTTGTCACTGTATTTTTTTCTGTTTTAACCACTGATAGGTGTGCAGTGATGCCTTACCGTGGTTTTGCCTTTCTCTCGCGGCTACCGATGTTGAGTATATTTTCACGTGCTGGTTTGACATCTGTAGATCTTCTTAGGTGAAATGACCGTTTCTCTCTTTGGCCCACTTTCTGATTGGATTCTTTGTTTTATTTTGCTGTTGAGTTTTGAGAATCTTTATCTGTTATACATACGACACCATGGTTGCATAAGCAGTTTGTAGGTGTTTTCTCCTGATGTGTAGCCTGCCTTTTCATCTTCTTGGCAGCGTCTTTGCAGAGCAAAAGTTTTAAGTTCAATGTAATAATTTTTCCTCCTTTGGATCAAGCTTTGGAGATCATGTCTAAGAATTTTTACCCTAGACCTGGGTCCTGAAGCTTCTTTCTTAAAAATTTCATAGTTTTATGTTTTGCATTTAAGTCTGTGATCCATTTTCAGTTCATTGTATAAATCAGGGGATTTGAGGCCTTTTTTTTTGCCTCAGAGGACCAGTGCTCCAACACCGTTTATTGAAAATACATACTCTCCTTCTTCTGCTGAGTCTCTCCTTGACACCTCTCAAGAATCCACTGGGTATGTCTGAATGGGTTCACTCCAGGGCTTCCAGTTCTGTTCCATTAGTCTGTGTGTCTGTCGTTCCCTCAGTCCCTCACTGTCTTGATTACTGTGGCTGCGTTGTAAGCCTTAACATCAGTAGAGTGATTCCTCCCACTTTATTATTTTTTTTGAAAATGGGTTTTTGTGATTTGGGGTCATTTGCATTTCCATGTAAATTTTAGAATGACGTTGTCTGTCTACAGGGAGCCCTGCTCAGGTTTCGATGGGAAGTGCATTGTCCTGCAGACCAATATTGGGAGAATTACGCTCCATCTGCTGAGTTTTCCAGTCTGTGGACATGAGTGTCTCCCACGTGTTTAGCTCTTCTTTGGTTGCATTCAGGCACATCTGTAGTTTTTAGCACACATACCGTATGTGTTTCGGTAGTTTTCACCTACATATTTCATTGTTCTGGGAGCAACTGTAAATGGCATAACCACTTTTAATGCCTTTGTAAAATGTCATCTGGCGGATGTTGTCATCACTTAATTCTTCCGGGTTTTTTTGGACATTCACAGTGTTCCTCATTTTTTCACTCTCATAAAGAAAATCACTGTGACAAACAGCTTTCCGTGTACAGATTGTTTTTCTCTCCCTGAGGGGGAGTTGCGATGCACTGCTGGGGCAGCGCTCGGAGTCTGAGGACAGAGGGAGACGGTGCTGAGTCTGTGTTTGGTGCACGGCGTGCGTGACGCCTGCTGTGGCCGTATCCCCCTCCGCACTCGGCGCTGTCTTTAAAGTTGTGCTAAAGAATAAAGACTGGCCAGCCCCGTCCTCACACCTGCAGCCGCCCCGGGGTGGACACTGCCCCCCTGTCCACTGCTGCAGACGTCTCTGCTGCAGGACCTGTTGGCACCCTGTCTACCCACGGTTTGGGGCTCTTTAGAGATTCCTCAGGGCATCTTGACAAACCCAAGTCAGTAGTAACAACTTCTCATCCACATGAGAAACGACTCTTTGCAAAGCACCTCCTTGAAGGTAACTTTCAAGATGAGATAAAGCGCGTCAACAGGCCTCAACAGAACCTGCGCTTGAAACACAGCATCCAGACACTGGGGCCTCGGACCGTTGTCACCTCGCAGCTCGTGTTCCACAGAACACTGCCTCTCAGGGGCCTGGAGGGTGGATGGGACTGACTAGAGTGAACCCACCCGAGGGACATCGAGCTGTCGGAGCCGGGGAGCCTGCAGCCTGCGTGTTGGTGGGACGCCCGCGTGCTCCGCCGTCCGCAGGGAGGCCCCTGCAGGGATGCTGCCCCATCTGCCTGGCACCGTTTATAATAGAAGCTTCCAGGGCATGATCTGCATAGCCTGTGATTTATAAAAACACCAGCAGACTGAGAGGCTTCCAGAAGGAAGGAAGGGAAGATAATTTGAGGGGGTGGCCAGAGCAGTGGGGGTGAAGAAAGACAGAAGCCATGGGCGGGAGGCACTTTCATTTTAAAACAGAGGGAAACACCCATCCTACCTTAATAAGCAAAATTAATAGAAGTTGGGGTGGGGGGAGCGGAGCACAGAGGCCTGGGTGGGAGGGCAAAGGAAGGAAGTGGACGGGAGACGCACCGCAGCCGCTTCTCCTCCTCTCTCCTCCAGCCTCTTCCCTCGCGCTGCTCGGATGCAGGAGCCCCAGGGTAACCCCATGC